>NC_132854.1:23377500-23747500 GCF_048164855.1 Canis lupus baileyi | reverse complement strand
GTTTAATTTAAAAAAGTGGTTTAACCAAAGAAACTAAATTTGGGACTTTAGTTTTAGAATAGGTAATTACAAATTGCAATAGACTATATTGTAGCAAGTATAGAATTCCATAGCAATTTGTAATTACCTACTCCAAAGCTAATAATTAAATTGGGAGAGAAGCAAGAAGATAGATGGCGAGAAAATAGGGTAGATAACTATAGACCTCACCCTCATCTGTGCTGTTGAGCAGCCACTTCAGTTAAAGTTTGCTCTATTAATAGAAATTTCCTTCTGACTTGACTCTTTCCTTTCTTCCTCCCTTCCGTCCTTCCAATTTATTTGTCTTCTACTTACATATATATCTGTGGGATAATTTGTCTTAAATAATTAAATACCTACCAAAATGGGATTTTAAAATTTCCCTTTTTCTTTTAGGTTATTACTACAACTTGAATGCTGAAGCCTGGTCTTTATTCATTGACTGTATATAAAATAGAGAGTAGGGTTTGATGTTTAGCATATTTATATTTATATTTATATTTATATTTATATTTATATTTATATAGCCAAACTGTGCCCTAGGAAATATATTAGGAAGAAGGCATCATCAAAGCAAATACTATCTTACTAAGTAAGAAATTTTAAAAAAATTCAAAATTGAAGAAAGGAGTGAGGGGGAGTGAGAGAGAAAGAAAGAAGAGTTTTTTGAGCTCAAATAAAATTTTAATTAACTAGGAAATACTGATGCTGAGAGGCATCAGTATGCAGCAGAGAATAAGATTCTGTCTCCTAGCCTACAGGTATATGGAAACAAAAGGACTTCATTCAGCTGAAAGAGGAATTGTGTGTGAAGGGTTGAAGAAACAAGATTGTTTGGTTCTCAGTGCTGGAGCAAACCAAACTGTTTGTGAGAATTGAAATCATCTATAATTAAGAGTCACAATTTGTATATGTGTGTGTGTGTGTGTGTGTGTGTGTGTGTATAAAAGACCAGATTATAAATATTTTATAATTTGGAGGTCAAAGAGTCCCTTTTACAGCTACTCAAGTCTACTTTGTAGTGTAAAAACAGGCAAAGACAGGAGTAAATCAATGGGTGTGGCAGTGTTCTAATAAAGTTTTATTTACAAAAAACAGGAGGAGGCCATTTTGCCAAAGACCCATGAAATCTTAAATGGAAACTACTAAAGCACAGATTACATCCCAACACTCCATGGACCCTTATATCAAAGCAGACCCTCACTGCATCTCTCAATCTCAAACTATTTTTTTAAAAGATTTTATTTATTCATGAGAGACACACACACACACAGAGACAGAGAGAGAGAGAGAGAGAGAGAGAGAGGCAGAGACACAGGCAGAGGGATAAGCAGGCCCCATATAGGAAGCCTAGCGTGGGACTTGATCCCAGGTCTCCAGGATCACACCCTGGGCTGAAGGCGGCCTTAAACAGCTGAGCCACCCAGGCTGCCCAATCTCAAACTTTTATATCACAATCTTTCCCCAGTCCTAACTAAGCATTGAAAACCACACACCAAACCTGACATCCAGATTTCATAAATATCCTAATTTTGACCTGGGACAGTAGTAACACAAGCCAGTGCTTTCCTTACTGCTGAAAGCAATAAAATCAGCTGGTCTTCTGAAAAGAAAGTGTTGATATTTTGAAAAGAGCTAGTTTTTGATACTTGCCTTGTGCCAACTTATCCCTTACGTTGCTCATTCTCTCTTCCTTCTCTGCTCTATCTCTTCATGATACTGTGTAGGCCCTTCAAGATGTCATTCAACTGATCTCTTCACCATGACTCTGTCCCTTATATTACCTGATGAAGAGTCATTTCCTCAATGAGATATTTATTCTCAGAACATTGCCGTGTGGGAAAAAAGATACATGGAATTTGGAATAAGGGAGATCTGGGTTTGAATCTTAGGCTTGTCATCCATGAATGGGATAGTGTTAGACTTGACTCTTATCATTTCTCATCTACTTTTCCTCTTATGAAATCATTAGAATCCACTTCACATCACTGCTTTAAGGGCCAAATGATATAGTGAAGTTAAATAAATTTTGTTCTTTACCTACTGTGCTTCAACAGTTGTGGTAGAAAATTTCAATATAATTTGTTTGTATTTCTAAAGTTTCACTTACCTATAGATAGCAAACACATTTTGGATTTTTCTCAACAAACTTTATCATTTTTAATCCTTTCCAATTCATTAGATTATTTTATATAATTTTGGATTCTCTACTTGTCATTATGCTTTAGATACTACTGTTATTGAATCTAACACAATAATCACTGATCAAAACTTTAGTAAATATTTTTGAATAAATACTGTGAAGAGGAATGGAGAGGTAAAATCTAAGCTGATAAATTTTGTTCCTAATTGTTGAGGAGAATGTCTTTAGAATCAACATATTTAACTTCTCTGAATGAATTAAATTTGCTTATCCTCTGAGCCAAATGTACATTTGTACATTTGTGTTAAACTCACCTTTCATTCTACACAATACCTCAAAATATGAACAAAATTTAATTAACAATCATATGACTGTATTTTCCTGAGTCACCTAATAGCAAAATTATGTTAAATCAATTTTTCTAAATTTAGAAGGTACCCAATGACAAAATACAATCATGTGAATAGCACAAATGTTCATCTTTGAAACTCTGCTATGTATTATACATTTGCAGACCTAAACTCTTAATGTCTGTCAAATGAGTAGAAACAAGGTATCTTCTGAACAACAGTAATAAAGACCTTCAAAATCTTATTTTGGGTAAGATTGTCTGAAAACCAACTAGATATATGAAAGCAGATATCCAGGAAAGGACTAATAACAAGTGTATTTAGATTTGCCATGTTCTTCTGCTATAGACCTTAGTGTTAATATTAAATAGCAGTTTGGAGTGGGTACAACAACTTGCTTTGATGTCTTTGGGTTTGCAATGTATGTGCTTCACCTGAACTAGTTGACTTCATCATTTTGCAACCCTTGAATCAAATTTTAACACGGCATAAACATCTAAAGAGTGATAATGTTTAACTGAAGAGAATAAACCTTTCAATGTAGTTCTTCTGAATTTCCAGAAGTTAATAGACAGACTCTCAGGAGGTAAACAGAAAAATAGACTAGATTATAAAGGATAAAGGTGTAACTTTTGTGTACTTTCTTATGGAAACTTAATTTCTCTAAGAACAGATTGGAAATTTCTTTCAAATTACTTCTCTTGTAAAAAAATAGCATTTTAACCAGGGAAAAGGAATGTTTAGTTCTGATGACTATGGAAACAACACATGTCTACTTTCAAGTTTAGATAGGAGATTTAAAGAGTGAGAGATTCCAGTAGAGAAATCAAGCCTTCTATTTCTTGCTTAAATTGTAACAGTTCTCAGGAGATAGCATTCCAAAGATAAACAACCCTTTCCTTTACAGCAATAAAGAGACTTGGTTTGTTTTACAAGTTAGATTTTATATTTAAACAAGTATTTCAGAATAACTATTTTTCTGTACAATTGTTTCCCATGTTTACTTCCTCTTGAGGCTCATGGTGTTACAGAATACCATACTCCAGGATCAGTTTTGATTCTCCCAATTCGGTTTTCAAGTATTTATATCCTTCATAAAGAATTTGATTCCTCTCCTCCCATTACTAAGAAAACCAATGATCCTGAAGTTAAATCTAAAAGATAACATAATCAAATGGCATTCATGTGTTTATATCCTTCATCTTGCAGTTCCCTCCCTTTCCTGCAGGGACAAAGAGAGGTACAGGATAATATAATAGAAAGAATATAGGCTTATTTAAAATTATAATGGGCAGAGACCAATAGAATCTTAATGCTCCTGCCTCCTGGAGATGGGCAGCACGCTTTGGAAGGGAGTGCAGGATGAAGGAGAGGAGGACAGAGTGGGAGAGAGAGCTGTTTTTTCAAATGAAATCATTGAAAACACATTATGAATTATATAAATTTTAAACTTGTTTTCTTTACCTGTGGTGAATGTCTTATATCTCTCAGGCATGCATCCAATAAACCATCTTGATTTAAATACATATTTTTGAGTGGATAAAGAGAGAAGCACAAATTACTGAACCAGGAAACCCAATTAGAGAGACAAGATTGGCAGGGAAATGAGGAAAGGGGAAATATTTTTTAGCTTGGGAAATATTTAGCTCTATAAAATGCCTTAGTAAAATCTTTGTTGTTAGTAAAATATCAACATTCACTTAAATGCTTTTGCAACTTGACTTATGTCTTTTAGTTGTCCCTTAAACACCATAGGTAAAAAACAAACAAAAAAACCATCATCATCATATCAGATTTTTTCATTCCAGCCTTAAAAAAAAAAAAAAAGAAAAAAGAAAAAAACTGCCTTAAAAATGCAAATTAAAGGGAACCTGGGTGGCTCCGTGGTTAGGCATCTGCCTTTGGCTCAGATCATGATCATGGGGGTCCTGGGATCCAGTCCCTCATCAGGTTCCCCACAGGGAGCCTGCTTCTCCCTCTGCCTATGTCTCTGCCTCTCTCTGTAAGTCTCTCATGAATAAATAAAAACTTTTTTTAAATGCAAATTAAAACTGTAAAGAAGTTTAAAGTTCAACCATTTTTTTAATGTACATTTGTACAGTAATATTTTAAGACAGGAGATTCATGGGCAGCCCGAGTGGCTCAGCGGTTTAGCGTCACCTACAGCCCAGGGTGTGATCCTGGAGACCCCAGGATCCAGTCCCAGGTCGGGCTTCCTGCATGGAGCCTCTTCTCCCTCTGCCTGTGTCTCTGCCTCTCTTTCTCTCTGTTTCTCATGAATAAATAAATAAAAATCTTAAAAAAAAAAAAAGACATGAGATTCAAAACTCATCTTTCTTTCCTGTTGAGTCAGAAGATTATAAAACAGGAAGTTGGGTTAATCCAACCCTCAAACACAAAATGATACACCAAAACAAGACTGGGCAAGAGACAAAGTGCCTTACTCAACAGCAAACCAAAACTAGCAGAAGCTTGATCTTTAAGAAAACAATTGAAGAAAAGCTTCCCTGAGGGTTGGATATAACTTTCAAAAGTTTTGAAAACTGGAAAGCTCTTTTTAATGACTACAATGGTTTGAATTGTTTTATTTGGGGAAAAAAAGTAAAAATTGAGTGAGCGTTGGTGGAATTTTCTCTTTGCTGTATAATAATGTCTAAAAATTAACTTTTGAGATTTTAATTTATGATACCTGAATACAACACACATTTATAGATCTATGTATTTCACGTCCATTGAAATTCAAGAACTAAGCAGGGAGTCCTGTCTCATGTTGCGGAACTCAGGGCACATGATCTAACTTTCTGCCATTATTTATACATAGAATGATGTTTTTCCTTTATTATAAGATTATACAAGATGGGGAAATGTTATGTGTATATTAAACATTACATTTTCTCCCATCTTAAAAGACTGCTAGCAAAACAATTCTGTAGAGATGAACAGGTAGTTATTGAATACTGAACAACTAATGACATTGTTCTTGCATTTAATTCTTGGACTACTCTTTTTTTTTTAGCAACAAGAAATAAGTAGTATAGAACTTTGTATTTCCAAATTTGAACTTTTAAAACATTATTCCCAACAGATCTCGCTAATAAAAACATCTGAGATTTTGGGAAAAGACAGTACATTTAAAATAAAATACTGGGCACCTGGACGGCTCAGTAGTTGAGCATTGCCTTTGACTCAGTTCATGATCCCAGGCTCCTGGGATAGAGTCCTGCATTGGGCTCTCTCTCCATGGGAAGCCTGTCTCTCCCTCTGCCTATGTCTCTGCCTCCTCCGTGTCTCTCATGGAGAGAAAAATAAAATCTTTAAAAAAAGTAAAATACTTCAATATTAATTAACAAATGACCCTAAATGAAAGTTCAGGTGAACCACTGTTACACTTAAAGGTATTTTTTTCATGGTAAGAATTGCTTAATTTCAAAAACAAAACAAAACAAAACAAAACAACCCTCCAACAACGAATTATGTGCTCCTGTATGAAAATTTGTTTTTATCCCTATATTTATTTATCCCTATGACACTTTATTTTTGTTAATATAATTAGCTGAAATAATATGCTTCAGTCTAATAAGAAACTAAAAAAAATGGGGGTGGATTTGGGAATTTCATTTTGCTTTGTGACTTTCTCTTTGTATTTATTTAAAATACTTATTAGTGAAGTATAGTTGAAGTACAATGTTATATTACTTTCAGAAATACATGATTTGACAATTCTTTACATTATACAATGCTTACCACAGTAAATGTATTCCTCATCTGTCACTACCCAATATTGTTGCAATATTATTGACTATATCCCTATCCTATAATTATCATCTCTCTAACTTATTTATTTTATAACTAGAAGTTTGTACCTCTTAATCCCCTTCATCTATTTCACTGGAGCCACCAACTCCTTACCCTCTGGCAACTACTATTTTGTTCTCGGCATTTATGAGTCTGTTTCTTTTCTTTTTTTTAATATTATATTTATTTATTCATGAGAGACATAGAGAGAGAGAGGTAGAGACATAGGCAGAGGGAGAAGCAGGCTACATGCAGGGAGCCGGATATGGGACTCAATCCCAGGACTCCGAGACCACACCCTAAGAGAAAAGGCAGACGCTCAACTGCTGGGCCACCCTGGTGTACCTATGAGTCTGATTCTGTCTTTTGTTTATTCATTCATTTGTTTTTTTACGTTCCACATATAAGTGAAATCATATGGCATTTGTATTTCTCTCTCTGACTTAATTGCCATAGTGTAATACCTACTAGGTCCATCCATGTTGTCAAAAATGGCTTGTCAAAAAAGATCTTATTATTTTTATGGCTAATATTCCATCATGTGTATAATCAACTTCTTTATTCTTCGCTCAGTGGACACTTAGCTTGCTTCCATATCTAAATTATTGTAAATAATGCTGCAATAAACATAGCTGTGAATTTATCTTTTCAAATTTGTGTTTTTGTTTAAGCAAATACCCAATAGTGGAATTACTGGTTTGCATTATATTTCTTTCTAAATTTTCTTTTTTTAAAAGATTCTATTCATTTATTCATGAGAGACAGAAGGAGAGAGAGAGAGAGGCAGGCAGTGATATAGGCAGAGGGAGAAGCAGGCTCCGTGCAGGGAGCCCAATGTGGGACTCAGTCCCGGGACTTCAGGATGATGTCCTGAGCCAAAGGCAGATGCTCAACCACTGAGCCACCCAGGCAACCCTCTTTTTAAATTTTCTTTGAGGAAACTCAATACTGTTTTTTTTATAGTAGTTGGACCAATTTACATTTCCACCAACAGTGCAGGGGAGCTCCCTTATCTCCATATTCTCACCCACACTCATAATTAAGAATCTTTTTTTTTTTTTAATCATATTTTGCTCATGTGTTGAGTTGACTCAATTCCCACTTGCCAAGACTGGGATATCAAAACTATTTGCTTGATATCTTGAGAAACATTGCACTGTTGGGAATATCATATTGATCAAGTAAAATAGACACTCTTTCCCTTCTTATAGAATTTTAATTAGCAAATTAACTACTGATTGATTGGTCTTCCCTTGAAAGATGGTATTTGTCTTTTATTTACCTATAAAAATGTGCAGTGACATATTCTGTAAACCTCCGCAGAAGTACAAAAAAATTTCCTTTTCATAGTTCTGATGTTTTTGTTTTGTTTTGTTTTGTTTCCGGTACAAAATGAACTCAGCTTTAATTTTCTGATTTGCATATCTCCACAAGTATCCTCTAGTGAATGTTTTTTTTTTTTTTTAATTTTTATTTATGATAGTCACAGACAGAGAGAGGGAGAGAGAGAGAGAGAGAGAGAGAGAGGCAGAGGGAGAAGCAGGCTCCATGCACTGGGAGCCTGATGTGGGATTCCATCCCGGGTCTCCAGGATCGCGCCCTGGGCCAAAGGCAGGCACTAAACCGCTGCGCCCCCCAGGGATCCCCCTCTAGTGAATGTTTCAAAGTCAGTTAAGAACGTCTGGTAAGGGATACCTGGGTGGCTTGGTGGGTTAAGCATCTGCTTGTGGTTCAGGCCATGATCCCAGGATCCTGGGAATGAGCCTCAAGAGGGCCCCTGCTCAGTAGGGAAATCTTCTCCCTCTCCCTCTTCCCCCTCCCTTTGCCCCCCCTCCACTCATGTTCTCTCCCCCCTGCTCCCCACACAAATAAGTAAACAAAATCTTGAAAAACAAAAGAATGATTCTTAAAAAAATAAAATTCATAAAAAAATGTGGCAGCAAGGATCCCTGGGTGGCTCGGCGGTTTGGCTCCTGCCTTTGGCCGGGGGCGCAGTCCTACAGTCGTGGGATAGAGTCCCACATTGGGCTCCCAGCATGGAGACTGCCTCTCCCTCTGCCTGTGTCTCTGCCTCTCTCTCTCTCTCTGTGTGTCTATCATGAATAAATAAATAAACAAACAAACAAATAAATAAATAATAAATCTTTAAAAAAAAGTCTTAAAAAAATGTGGCAGCAGCTACCATACTTGGAGAAAATAGTTTTTGATTATTTGAATCAATCACTTTATTTGTTTAAAAGTATAACCTAAAGAATGTGGAAATAAAGGTACTTATTAAGATAGAGTATAATAGTGAACAATACAATACTGTTTATACTAGTGTTCATTTATATGATATAAAGATGTTGGTGTGCTTATAAGTTACCTGGATCTTGTTAAAATGTAGTTTTTGATTCAGAAGTATTGGGGTAAAGCCTGAAATTGTGTGTTTATAACAATCTTCCAAATGATTCTGCTACCACTGGCCTTGGAATACCCTTGAGATGCTAAGGGATCAACCATAACTGTTGAAAATGTTGCAGAGTTTTGAAAAGAAGGGAAGAGTGTCAAATGTAAGTGCTCAGTGCTGGGGAAAATTGTAAAAGATTTTTAAAATGGGCATTTACAGAAATCCACTATTGGGTATTCTATTTAGCACAGTAATCTGGGTTATAGGATTTTGTATGGTATGCAGATGTTCACTGTCATTGAGAATTGAGATAGTTTAAAAGACTCTAAGTCAAAAAGAGTTGAAAACAATGCAAATAATTCCTGAATGAGAAGTTAACTGTCTTGTGTATTTACAATATTTCTGATTGCATGTGTGTCTGCTCTTTGAATTCTCCTTTAAACTAGTAGTACATCTTTTTGATTCTCTCAGTAAATAATAAGTATATAAAATCTTTGTTTTGTAGTCATTTTATATTTGAAAGACAGTCATGATATAATCCTTAAAAATATATTTTTCAACTAATGAAAGGCTTTATTTAGGAGTTAGGATTTGAATTGATATTGGATTTTTGATTACCAATTCAATCTTTGTTCTTATGAGTCTGTTAAATTTTCTATTTCTTTCTGTTTCCCTTCTTCTACTGGTTTTAGGCTTTATTTGCTATTCTTTTTCCAGCTCCTTTTGGTGTAAGGTTGTGTATTTGAGATTTTTCTTAACTCTTGAGGAAGGTCTGTATCGTTATCTACTTCTCTCTAATGAACACCTTTGCTGCATCCTAAAAGTTTTAGACTGTTGTGCTTTCAATTAATTCGCTTCCATGTAGTTTTTAAATTTATTTCTTCTTTAATTTCCTGGTTAATGTATTCATTCTTTAGTAGGATCTCCTTTAACCTCCATGTATTTATGGTCTTTCCAATTTTTTTTTTTTTTTGGTCGACTTCGAGTTTCATAGTGTTTTGGTCAGAAAATATGTATGGCATGATCTCAATCTTTTTGTAATGATTGAGCCCTGATTTGTGACCCAGTATGTAATCTATTCTGCAGAATGTTCCATGTGCACTCAAAAACAATATGTATTATGCTGCTTTCAGATGAAATGCTCTAAATATACCAGTTAAGTCCATCTGGTCCAGTGTGTAACTCAAAGCCATTGTTTCCCTGTTGATTTTCTGCTTAGATGATCTGTCCATTGCTGTGAATGGGATGTTAAGGTCTTCTATTATTATTATATTGTTATCAATGAGTTCCTTTATGTTTGTTATTCATTGATTCGTCTATTTGGCTGTTTCCAAGTTGGGGGCATAAAATTTTACAATTGTCAGATATTCTTTTTGGATAGACCTCTTTATTATGATATAGTACACTTCTTAACCTTTTGTTACAGTCTTTACTTTTAAATCTAGTTTGTCTGATATAAGAATGGCTCCTTCAGCTTTCTTTGGATGTCCATTAGCATGACAAATGATTCTCCATCCACTCACTTTCAATCTGGAGGTGTCTTTTTTTTTGTTAAGATTTTATTTATGTATTCATACGAGAAACAGAGAGAGAGAGAGAGAGAGGGAGAGAGAGAGAGAGGCAGAACACAGGCAGAGAGAGAAGCAGGCTCCATGCAGGGAGCCCAATGTGGGACTCGATCCCAGTACTCCAGGATCACGGCCTGGGCTGAAGGCAGGTGCTAAACTGCTGAGCCACCCAGGGATCCCCTTGGAGGTGTCTCTGGGTCTAAAATGAGTCTCTTGTAAGCAAGATATCAAAGAGTCTTGTGATTTTTTCCTAAAGATTTTATTTATTTATTCATGAGAGAAACAGAGAGAGAGAGCGAGAGAGAGGCAGAGAGGCATAGGCAAAAAGAGAAGCAGGCTCCATGCAGGAAGCCCAGTGAGGACCCCGGGATGATGTCCTGAGCCAAAGGCAGATGTTCAACTGCATAGCACATAGGTGTCCCTGTTTTTTGTTTTTCTTTTTTTTTTTTTAATCCATTCTGACATCCTGTGTCTTTTAATTGGAGCAGTTAGTCCATTTACACTCAGAGTAATTATTTATAGATTTGAATTTAGTGCCATTGTGTTACTTCTAAAGTCGCTATTCCTGTAAATTGTCTCTGTTCCTTTCTATTCTTTATTAGTTTTGGTCTCTCTTTCCCGCCCAAATAATCCTCTTTAATATTTCTTAAAGACCTGATTTAGTGCTCACAAACTCCTTTAGTTTTTGCTTGTCTTAGAAACTCTTTATCTCTCCTATTCTGACAGCCATGCTGGATAAAGTAGTCTTGGCTACATATTTTTCCCATTTCACACACTGAATATATCATGTCCCTGTCTTCTGACCTGCCACATTTCTGTGGATAGGTCTGCTGCTAACTGTGTCTACCTAGATGTTTAAGGATCTTTAGTCTCGAGCTGCATTCCTAATTCTCTCTCTATCTTTGTGTTTCACACGTTTCACTATGATATATCTTGGTGGACTTGTTTTTGCTGATTTTGAGGGGAGTTCTTTGTCCATCTTGAACTTGAATGTCTGTTTCCTTCCTTCCCTAGATTAGGGAAGTTCTCATCTATAATATGTTCAAATAAACCTTCTGCCCCCTTTTCCTGCTCTTCTTCTGGGGCTCCTATGGCGCTATATGGAGCATTGAGTTCCCTAAGTCTATATTAGAGGTATAATAGTTTTCTTTCCCTCTTCCTTTCAGCTTCATTACTTTCCATAATTTGTCTTCTATATCACCTATTCATTTGTCTGCTTCTTCAAGCCTCATCGTTATTACATCCAATTAGTTTTGCATCTCAAATATAGCATTTTTTATTTTAACTTGACTAATTTTTAGTTATTTTATCTCTGAAACAAGGGTTTCTCTGGTGCCTTTTTATGCTTCTTTCAAGCCCAGCTAGCATTCTTATGACTGTTATTCTAAATTCTTGTTTAGATATGTTGCTTATATCTCTTTTGAGCAAATCTCTGGCTGTGATTTCTTCTTGATGTTTCTTTTAAGGAGAATTCCTCCATTTTGCCATTTTTCTAGGATTTTGTCTTTTGCACATTATGAAAGTTTGTTATGTTTCCTGCTTCTGAGAATATTAAGAAGGGGTCATGCACCAACCAGGGGCTGGTGCTTCAAGACGTGTTTTTGGTGTATGCTTTGTGCACTCTGCTGTTATGTTTTGGCTGCTCTTTCCCACAGGTCAGTCCTCTGCAGAGTTCCTCCTTGCCTGCAGTGGGGAGTGTCTGGACCTTTAACCAGGTGTGCTTTGTTTGTTAAAATAAGCCTGATAGAAAAAGAAAAACCCTGATCCAAGATAAGAGAAAAGGAAAAGGAACAAAAAAAAGCAAAGAAAACAGATAAATGGAAAACTAAGCCTGAGTCCAAAGAAAAAGAAAGAAGGAAAAAAGAAAAATAAGAGCAGCCTAACTGGAAAAAAGAAACAGAAATGGACCAAACAAATAAACAAATGAATAACAACAACAACAACAAAAAAACCTATAAGCCTGATTCCAAAGAAAAAAGAGAAAGAGAAATACCAGCCCTATTTCCAGCAGAACTGAAGCCGATGCTTTAGAGCACTCTGTGATCAATAGACTTCGTACCTGCTCTGGGCCTCTGTTGGTCCGCTGGGAGAGGCCCCGCTGCCCTGACTCAGGGTCAGACCTGCTCCAATAAAGATGCCCCTGCAGAGTGCAAGGTTGTGAAGGGTCTTCTGTAAGCAGCTTCCTCCTCCAGTGGGGGTGCTATGCTGCTCACTGAAGTCATTCGGTGATGGTGTGTGTGTGTTGGGGGGAGAAGATGGCCTTCACCCCACCTTCTCCCCTCAAGCTGGGAGGAAGAAGCTTGAGGGGAGAAGGTGGGGTGAAGGCCATCTTCTCCCCTCAACACCCACCCACCAGTGTTCAGGAAGCTCTCACAGAAAAGCAAACAGTATCCCTTCTTATATCAGGCATCCGGCATCCATCAGATGCCTGCCCTCAACCTGTGTCTGGGCCATCTGTGCACCCAGTGCCACAGTTCTCCTGGGTTTTATCTCTGGCCAGAAGCTGGGATTCAGAACTCCAAATCTTAAAGGACCAGGCAAGGCACAGACCTGCTCCCTTCCTTGGGGGTGGGGGGAGAGAGCCCGGCAGTGCTGCACTCAATGCTGTTCTACTCCATAAAAGCAGTTGTATGGCTGTGCCAGGTAACTGGAGTCTCTGGTGAAGACTCCTGAAAAGCTGCAACCAGGTTATCTGCCCTCTGTGCACCTCTGTCACCTGCTGTTGAACAACTGATCAATGGTGACTGGCAGGCCTTTTGTCCTTGGAGAGGCAATATTCTCTCTTCCAAATGTACTCCAGGAAGGGAAATGTTTTCTCCCAATGTGACCCAGGGGATCCCCACACCATTCTACCTACCTTCTGCTCCCTGGTTTCTGCCCCCCTCTCCCCAGGAGCAACACTGCCTGCCCCACTTGACTCTGGCAAATGGCACAGACATCTAAAAGCTCAGAATCTGGGGATCCCTGGGTGGCGCAGCGGTTTAGCTCCTGCCTTTGGCCCAGGGCACGATCTTGGAGACCCAGGATCGAATCCCACGTCGGCTCCCGGTGCATGGAGCCTGCTTCTCCCTCTGCCTGTGTCTCTGCCTCTCTCTGTGTGTGTGTGTGTGACTATTAAAAATAAATAAATAAATAAAAGCTCAGAATCTGAACTCAGCTGTTCATAAAATGTTATCATAGCCACTTCCTCTGTACTCCCCAGCCAGGGGTCTTGGGAGAGTATTTTTTGTTGTTGTTGTTGTTGTTTTTGTCCAGGAACCCTATACACCACTCTCTCTCCTCCTCTTTCCATCTTTTCCTGTCTTCTCTCTGGGAAAAGGACTCCATACTGTTATTTTTAGAAACTTTCTTTTACATTAAAATAATTTCAAATTTATAGAAAAGCAGCAAAATTAGAATAGATATCTCTAATGTAACCAGATTCAACATTTTTAAATATTCTGCCAAACTTGGTTTCTCTCTCTTTCCCCAATCCTTTATGTGTTTCTATCATCCCTCCCCCAATCTCTTTCTCTCTCTTGCTTTCTTTTTTTTTCTCGTTTATTATCTTAACCTCCTGAGAGTTGGTATCAGTATTATAATACCTCAAGTTTTGAAGTAGACTTTTTAAAGAGAATGTTGTTGTTCCTAAGAATAAAAGATAAATACTTTTCGGGATCCCTGGGTGGCACAGCGGTTTGGCGCCTGCCTTTGGCCCAGGGCGCGATCCTGGAAACCTGGGATCGAATCCCACGTCGGGCTCCCGGTGCGTGGAGCCTGCTTCTCCCTCTGCCTGCGTCTCTGCCTTCTCTCTCTCTCTCTCTCTCTCTCTCTGTGACTATCATAAATAAATAAAAATTTAAAAAAAAAGATAAATACTTTTCAAAAATTAAAGAAGACCAGAGGCTTGGAAGTGAAGCTGTTTTGATCAATATAGGTCTGAGTCAGCAAATACAATTTAGCATTTAACTTGGAATTTAACCATTATGCCATGATATACCACTTGAATTGTTGGACAAAACACTGATGAGACACTTTTGTTTCCCAGGTACTATAACAACTGAATATTTTTCTAAATATGTTAATTTAAGATTCCTAAGTTTAAGAGACGGCTGACTCTGTCTCTTAAACAGAGAAAAGCAAAGTTTTTCTTATTTTTTATTGAAAGTCAGGTATATAGTCTTTTACAGAAACACAAAAATTGTCAACACCTACTTAAGGTGATAGAGGTGATCTATCTCCTTTTCTAACTGTGAAATGATTGATGATGGGGGTGGTCCCAAATATAATTGTTTCTTCTAGTTTGGGGTGCTGTGAGGCTGCTTCCCTCTGGTCTCTCGGTGCAGCATTACATGTTGTATGACAAGTTATGAAATAGAAAGAAGAATTGCTGCCCACTATACTTCAACCCCCTCCCTTGGGAATTACATGGCCTCTGCCTTCTATACAATTCTCTCCCAATGGTATCTTTCCAAGCCCAATTTTTCCCAGATGAACAAAAAATATTCAGATGGATAATGGCCAAAATGCCTTCGCTGTGAGTCTGGGTTCTCCAAGGGTCACATGGCCCATTTCACCCTGCAATTTTTTCATTCATTGGGAACAGATGGGTACAATGCTTGGTAAAGAAGTTCTCAACCCTCCTAGGGATACTTGGACATGTTAGGAAGCATTTGAAAATTTTCTTTCTTAAAAACTGAAAGCCAACTATCAGCATTTAATGGGTAGATAACAGGGGTGTGAAACATCATGCGATGCATGTGACAGTGAAAAATGATCCCTTCAGAGATTTCAACACATGTTCATTCAGAAATATTACTTTAAAGCACTAAAGCAAAAACAAAAACTTTTATTGTCTGTCTTTCAAGACACAAATAAAAAAGGATATGGTGCACATCTGGCTCTGCAACAACATACCACTAGTAAAATAATAGCATTCAACTAGATGATGACAAGTTTTCAATGATCCCAGTCCTATGCAGCTTTATTGTAATCATTTGGAGGCAAATTTTACATGACTTAATGTTTTTGCTTTTGTTTTTATAAATAAGGTTAATTAAAACAATCTATTATAATACTTTTCAAAGATTGCACAGAGAATTGTTCCATTTTAATTTAATACAGTTTAAAATAATCCCTAAAATACTCCACAAATGAAAACCATGACTCTTTAAATTTTACTTCTATTTATATATACTCCTGAAATGAAAAATCTTTCTTTCACCAATGGGAAGGAGGCTTATAGTCTTATAGATTTTAGCCCTCACAGAGGTACTGGTAATACTGTTAATTGACTAATTAAATTGAAAAACATTCTTTGAATTATATTTTTTGAATTAAAATTCACCCATAATTTTCCATCCTTAGCAAATAGTCCAATGTTAGACCTATAGATGCTAGACCTACTAGATTAAAGCCAGATATTTTAACAGAACATATAATTTAAAGGATTCTAGGAATTTTAAGCTGAGTTGGTAAAACAAACCCACAATGGATAGGGGTAGTCATGATTTTAGTATGGTTGATAAGCTTCCTTTTTTGATCCATAAAATATTATCATAGAGTTGGAGGTACAAGTTTGGTTTTGGACATGTAATTAATTCATGACATATTACTAATTTATCATCTATATTGATGTGACTTATATATCTTGAATCATTTGAATATTACTTTTAACTTTCCTAAATCTGTAAAAGGACATTTTATTATTCTTGTTAGTTCTTTATTCAAAATAAAACTGCAGTTCTTTGAACATAGGAAGATTGTAAAAAAACCCAGGGGAGAAGACAGGCACATTCTTGATTGGTTGAGGTATCTAGAGTCAGAGTGGAAAGGTTGCAAGTAGATTCTCAGGGGGCCTGACCTATCCTTTGGGTACTTTTCCCCACAGAATCTAGTCATGCCTACACCATCCAATCCATTTTAATATATGCTTCTATGATATAAGTTTATTAATGTTTGGAAAGCATCCAAGAAGTTTGGTCATACTTTCTGCAAAAATGAAATTCTGTTAGAACATAATAAGTTTTGTTCATATAAGACATGGCCCAACGTCTTTTATCTGCTTCTCACAAGAATTTCAGTGCCTTAAGGCATGGAAGGTAAATACCAATCCTAGTCATTTTGGTCCAGGAATCTGATGGGATTTCACAAAACCATGTTCATTTTAAGGATGACTTCCTTCACAAACCCAACAAAGTTTATGTTCACATTTTCTGCCTCTTCAATTTCACCATCCGACTTAAGGGGACAAGTATAGCATTTTCACTGAGAATATTTTCCTGAGATATGATGTGAATTTTCAGGGGCCATTAGGATTTGATTTTTAATCTGCTAGATATTTGTTATCCACAGGAAATTGGTCTATACAAACCTTAATTTTAGGCTCTAATTATTAGAATACCAGTGGCTAGACCATATCTGTACCAGTAAGGATCATAACTATGTGTAATGCTGGACCCCTTGTCATATGCCGAGTGTATGTGTCTTTAATTACATTAATTCTGCATAATGACATTAGGCCACTTAATTCTCTTTTGTAAAGACTCATCTGGGGCCAGGTATGGATCAGTTGAAACCAACTATTGCCTTCGGCAGTACAAGCCAAGGAGCCATCTATAAGTCACTCAGTAGCTCTAATATCTAAGGACAGTACCACTTTAGAGATTTGCTTTCAGGACCCCCTTAGTGTTCCTTGCCTGTCAGTAATAAGTTGCTCTTTCCAAGATATTTTCTCTAATAAGGATCCAGAATTTCAAGAAGAAATACATATTTCATGATGTTAAGCTGTGCCTTAACCTACCCATACCACTTCACTTCAAGGTGAGTTCATATCCATCCACCTAAGAGCAATAAAAGAACTCATTTCTAGGAAATCTGAGTAAGCATAGTCATTTGTATGTAATATATTTGTAAGTATAATTACTTTAGGACTTTCTATGCTCAGGCACTAAGATGTTAATATTTTGATTTAATTAACCCTCAAGGTTATCCTGTAAAACAAGTACCATTATTATCACCATTATATGGATAAGGATTCAGAAGAGTTAATTGACTCAAACTTAGGCAGTAAAAATTAGAACTGAATTAAAATCCAGGATGACTTAGTCTGAGATTTAAAGTAGAAGAGGAAGCAAATAAAATAATTTTAGAATCCTGGATATTGCTTTGGAAGAGTGGGCCCCACTAGGATAACAGAAAAGTTGGAACCAGCCTAATCTGCTCACAAGTAGCTTTTATGGAAGCATCACATTAGAGGAAGTTTAAAAAGATGGATTTAATTTACTTTCTCTTTTGCTTAGGCTGGATCCATTAACTAGCTGTTAGCCCAAATTCTGTAAGTTTTAAATCATTAAAATCAAGTTGAAATTTTATTTGAGATCAATTTATTAAATGACATCTTGAATTCCCTACCACTTCCCCACAGGAACAAATATCTTGATGTTTATTAAACCTTCTACATAAGCCTTTGGCTTTTGTTTCTAAATTTTACCGTTATTATTAGGTGGCTACTGTTTTCCAGCAATGTAATAGGTAGATGAAATAGTTACATAAACAAAGAGTCATTATTTGAAGTTATAAGACTTATAATAGAGATATCCACAGGTTGTTCTGGGTATTTGAGATATAGTTCCTTACAACGCCATGCAGTATGATTAAGTCAGGAAATTAAAAGATTACTCTTTCACATAGTTTTTTAATAATCATGAGTATCATGTTAAATGAAATTTTAATATACTTGAAGACTTAGAATTCAAAACTCTGGAAGACCATAAATTAGGGTAAACTTTAATTTCATGAAACAAATGCAAGGTAAATTTATTTCTAAATAGGTTCTAGTCTTTGTGCAGTTAGATGGTTAAATTGCGGTTATACTATAGTTTTCCTGCTTCAGAACTATTGCTAAATATGCATTTTCCACTGTCAATCAAATTATGTTATTTCATTTAAAAAGAGTCATTGGGAATGTAATGCTTCTGGTTGAAGGCCTTCTAATCCTGGAATCCAGCATTTCTGGAGTAAACATGTGACAAGGATTGGTTAGTACTGTCATTATGCTTTCTTCATGAGCTCTGACATTATAGTTGATTAAATCAAGAAGATTTAAAATGTCAGAAAGACAAACTGAGGGGAAAAAAAAAAAAAAAAAACTCAAGAGAGACCAGACCATAAATTAAGGTGTATGTAGTTTGTCATAGTATCTAATTGAGGGCACCTACTCAGTGAAAAATGACAACTTTGCTAAAACTAGAATTAGTAGTTTATATAAGGACCTATTTGATACAGCAAAACACATTTGACACAAATGTCAAAAGAACAACCAAT
Organism: Canis lupus baileyi; assembly: GCF_048164855.1. NCBI lineage: Eukaryota > Metazoa > Chordata > Mammalia > Carnivora > Canidae > Canis > Canis lupus. The sequence continues at coordinate 23,728,930 of NC_132854.1, read as the reverse complement.
TTTCTGCCTTAAGCTATTTGACTATAATCTTTTCCTAGTAAAGAATCTGACTTTTATGTATTTCTCCCCTGACAGACACTTACATTGTTTCCATATCTTGGCTATTATAAATAATGCTACAATGAACACAGGAATACAGATACCACTCTGAGGTATACTGATGTAATTTCTTTTGGTTATATACCCAGAAGAGGGATTGCTGTATCATATGGTAGTTAAATTGCTTTTTAAAAAACCTCCACACTATTTTCCATGATATCTGAACCAACTTACATTCTCACCAACAGTGTACAAGGGTTCGACATGGATAAATCTGGAGGATACTATGCTATGTGAAATAAGCCAGATGTAGAATAAAAATATGACATGATCTCATTTATATGTATAATCTAAAAAGTCAAGTTCATAGAAGCAGAGAGTAGAATGGTGGTTCTATGGCTGTGGAGGTGAGAAAAATGGAGAGAAGATATGCGTCAAAGAATACAATGTTTCAGTTATGTAGGATGAATAAATTCAGAGATCTGAGGCATGATAGGGCGACATTAGTTAATATACCATTTTCTATACTGGAAACTAAGAGAGTAGATTTCAGGTGCACAGTAACTATGAAGAAATGAACATGTCAATTAACTTTATGATTAAATAATAACACATAAATCCTACACCTGGTATAAAAGATATTAATAAATACTAACAATATTGCTATTATTACTGTCATTATTGCTGGGTTTTGTCATTGTTAATAATTATTAACAAAGTAGTAACCAGAAGTAGTTACCAGACTATCTTTAAGTCTGATTTAGCATTTTGCCTTACCTAAAATCTCATAGAAAAAATTGAGGCAATTGTGTGCTTACATGAGATTCCCTTTTAATACGCTATATCAAAATAAAATCTATACCTGAAAATTTCCTACAAGTTCTCTGTTCTTTTTTTTTCTCAGTCCAGAATCTCCCAATGATTTCACTGAAAAATATCAATCATTTCAGAAATTAAAAATCTGTTAGCTTCTATGTAACTCTCATAATTCTTGGATTCTCAAGATACATTTTTTATCCCATTTCATTCTTGAAACTTTTGATCTGATTTTTATAGTTTCCTTCTCTCATGTTCTCCTTTTTCCAGTTGATTGCTCTTTGCAGTCTCTTCTGTTGGCTCATCATACAATTACCTAGTTAAATACTGGTGTTTTGAAGGGTAGTGATCTTTTCTCTCCTCTTGTTTTTCTCTACACAGATGTCCTTAACATTTGCTGGAAACACTATTGTCTATAAAACTTATCAAATAACTTGCTTGATATTATCACTGAGATTTTTATTTAGTGACTTTTGGATAGAGGACTGAGAAGTAGAGTTGCAAAAGCTCCAACAAATTATTGATACATAACCAAAGTTGAGAACCAATGTCTACCCCTTCTCCATAGGCTATCTCATCCAATCACAGTACATGCATTTCTGACTCCATTTGACAGCCCCTATGCAACCTTCTTTCTTTTTTGTTTTTGAATATTTTATTTATTTATTCATGAGAGACAAAGGGAGAGAGGCAGAGACACAGGCAGAGGGAGAAGCAGGCTCCCTGTAAGGAGCCCGATATGAGACTCAATCCCAGGACCCCGGGATCACACCCTGAGCCGAAGGCAGAATCTCAACCACTGAGCAGCCCAGATGTCCCTCCTATGCAACCTTTCTAACAAGAAATATGTATCTTTGAAACATAGGAAGTGCTTAATGAATTGAGTAAATGAAAGAAAGAATAAATGATTCCCATGCATAATGCAAACTAAATCAGAGTTTAAAAGGTTATTGAGGATGATAATGCACTGGCCTCGACATTATCATTGCTAACTTATTTTCATATTATCATCAAATAGGAAAAAGGAAATATATGAGTAAACACTGGATAGAATATTCACTTCAATATCAAAATATCAACTTGCTGTTAACTACTGATGAAAGCCCCCAAACAGCAAGCTTTTGGCTTAGAATCTGTATTTTTAACATTGACAGCAAGATTATTAAATAAACCAGTAAAATATGATTTCATGCTATTGTGTTTACTAAATTGCAGATAACTAGTTTCTTTGTGAAACCAAAAGAATGTCAAAGTGCTGCTATATGTCACAAACCCTGGCGCCAGTTCTCAAGATGTTTAACTTTAAAATGTATCCTTGGTAAACAAAAGAATTTGAGAAACTTGGCAGAAAGTTAAACTGCCTACAGATGCAGACAATCATTTTCTAAAACCCTCTAATGTCAATTCTTTTTGGCTTCAATGTGGCACAGAGTCTGTCTTTGTTATTTGATGGATCTACAGCATTCATATCTAATAACTTTCTCACCCGTACTAAGTGTGTACAGTGAATTTTAAGAGCATAAACATATCATAAATAGATTTTGTCATATTTGTCTTAATCATAGTCAAGATAATGCTATTTTCAATAAATGTTCATTTACTGTAATGCAACTTTATTCTTTATTAAATTATATATTCTGCAAAAGAAAGTGTTTGTAATTATCACTTATGTGACATCAAATGTGAAAACAGTTCTTTTGTTTTGTAATTTTGGCCAGGTTAATTAGCTTGTGGTATTATCCTGAGAATTAGCTAGTATATGTGAAATGTACCTAATGGAGTAGCTGACACATAGAAGATAATGCATTAATGGAAACAATTATTCTGATAGGATTTAGGTTACAGAATGATGTTGTATTATCAGCTTAGTTAAAAAGTAGAGGGTCCCACATGACTGTTGTACATGTAAACCATTTAGACAGTCTTCTGGGGGCTATAGTAGATAGAGGAATTTATGAAATGATTGAATAAATTAATCGTTTAATAAATACTTTAAACTTCTCGTGCAAGATGACTCATTTGTCTTATTTTCTTGGATATTAATTAGATATTAATTAGTTCCACAAGGATTATAAACTGTACCTGGTGAATAAATGAACATACAAATAGGTGTAATGTAAAGTGAAAATATAGACGTATAGTTAAGAGAAATAAGGTTCAGGAACATGACCAAGTAAAATATATATACACCTTTCTCTTATCAAGAGATCTTCTTATCAGCAGGTAAGGAAGTTGAAGCTATCTATATTAGATAGACATTTGGAGAAGGTGACTTTTAAACTCCAAATCCTCTGTCTTTTCCCCATCGTCATCTTTATTTCTGCTTAATATCTTAAGAATCCTTGAAAAATTACAATTGTAATGGACGGAAGCGATTCTACACAATCAGAGAGAAATGCAGATCATGATAAACTTAAAAGTCACTTTTTATACCTGGATTACCTTTTGATCCAACACAGTTTAAATAATATTTTATTTATTTAAGCCTTATACAGTGTCTGATTTTTGTATTATTCATGTTCTTAGAATATTTGAGATAATTATCCATTGTTTTAAAAATTTTGTGGAAGTCATTTTTACCAAAAAAAAAAAAATCAAGTATTTTCAGTACATCAATTTATTCAATATTTATACTCTAAAATCTTCTATATACCTGGTGATACCTCATGTTCCAGTCCTATTTCATCTTTAACACTTTCCACGTTGGTAGACAGTACCAAGTAATGAGATAGTAAGCATTTAAAGGTATTTAAAATTGTGCTAAATTTGTAAACATTTGCTTTTATAAATATCTTAATAGAATTGATAAAACATTTCTATGGCTTTTCCAAGTGCTCATCATTGATTCAGTCTTTTTAATAAGTAAGGTATTATTTAAAGTTTACTTAATCTTTTACTTTTGTAGAATATGTGACAATTATCTATAGAAAATATATATACTGTATGTTCTGTTCATATATATGAAAACAAAAATTATTGAAAATGATAGCATTTGGTAAAACTTCTAATTATATATGGGCGGAGAGTATTGATTCAGGTAAAAGTGGCTTCAAATTCTTTTCATCACCTCCTAGCTATGTAACCTCAAACATTTATAATAACTTCTGTATGCTTGAATGTTCTCATTGATAAAATGAGAAATGTAGTATTTTCTACCACATAAGACTTTTTGAGGATGAAATGTGATTATCTGTTTGTCTATTTATCAACCTATCTGTCTACCTTTTTCTCTCTTTCCATGTATGATGTGGCAAAGACTGCTGCCTCTTTCAATATATGTTCCTTTCTTTTCTCATGGTAATGGGAATTCCAGCTCTCAGTTGGGTATACTTATTCAGAAAAGACACAAAATTTCCAAAACCCCTTTCAATGAGTTATGGTCATATGACTGGGTTCTGAATAACGGAGTGCCATGCAGGAACTTCTGGAAATTTTCCGTAAAATATAGGTGATGTACCAGTTTTGCCTATTTTATTTCTTAACCCTTATTCTGTTCTCTTACCTAAAATGTAGATGTGATATTGAATCTTGTTCCACTATTTTGGAACAGGGTAATTAAAACCACACTCTGAAATTGCTGGCATAATCTAGAAAGAGTCTACATCCCTGAGGATTTGTAGAACAAAAAGAAACACAGTCCTACATTTTCTACTTCTGGATTTCTATGTGAAGTAGAGAAAACATTCTATTTTATATAAGACTCCATTACATCATACCTGTATAACATATAGTGATATTCTAGAACTTAAATATTTGACACATGACTGCTTTGTGTAAAAGAGCTACAATATGCATAAGTGTCTTAAAGTGAGAATGAAGACGTTTTCCCCTTCCATATAAGGCAGAGATGGGCAATAAACTGAAAGGACCAGAAAATTCTTCAATGAGTTTTGGATTTAAGATTTAATGTATTGTGGGGATCCCTGGGTGGTGCAGCGGTTTGGCGCCTGCCTTTGGCCCAGGGCGCGATCCTGGAGACCCAGGATCGAGTCCCACGTCGGGCTCCCGGTGCATGGAGCCTGCTTCTCCCTCTGCCTGTGTCTCTGCCTCTCTCTCTCTCTCTCTCTCTCTCTCTCTCTCTCTGTGACTATCATAAATAAATAAAAATTAAAAAAAATTTAATGTATTGTCTCTTACTTTCTGGCATTTCATATGTCATTTGCTAGTAATTATTTTTGCCATATTTGAAAACTGGAAAATATGCAATCAAAAATGATTGAATTAGAGGTTACTGAACTTGCTGAATTGGACAGGGCTACCAAACTGAACTTAGCACTAAAGAATGTGGTCTCATGCAGTTGGCTCATTGATATTCAGAGATGCTAAAAAAAAAATAGGAAGACTCTTGAAAATATTTATATTTTAGATTGGTGGTAAGTTCTTCTGAAGTTCTTGAAAAGATGAACATGTATGGCTTGTATATTTAATTTTTCATTTTGAGTATATATCCCACAGGCTAACAATGCGTAGTGACCCTGGTTGCATAGCCTGTAGAAGAAGGTGGCAGACTAGAGTGAAGAAGCACTTTAGAAGGATTTGTTTGCCTGGTGACCCAGAGCTGATGGCATATTAATTTCCTGTTGCTAAGGTAACAAATTAGCACAAATTTAGTGATTTAAAGCAACACAAATTTATTGTTATGGCTCTGGATGTCAGAAGTCTGACGGGTGTCACTCATTGGGCTAAAATCAATGTGTCAGCAGGGCTGCACTTCTTTCTGGAAGTTCTGGGGGAGAATTCATTCCCTTTCCTTGTTTGGCTTCAAGAATATGCCCATGTTTCCTGACTTGTGGCTCCCTTCCTCTACCTCCAAAGCTGAGGAATCATTAAAGATAGTATCCCCAATTCAAGGTCTTTAACTTAATCACATCCACAATATCTTATTGCCATATAAGGTAACATATATACAGATTACCAGTATTAGGACATAAATATCTTTATTACAGATGATTACTAAGGAGATTCATGAAACATTGCATTATTACCTCTAGGTTTCTTTCTGTGCGTATATCTTCTGATTCACTAAGTACATATAATGCTGACTCAGGGACTGTTAAGGTTTGAATAATTGTATATTTTCACTGTACATTTTGAAGGCTATTTTTGCCACCAGGGAAATACAATTATTTTTATATGGTTAGCTAAAAACTAACTCTAACTAAAGAAGTTGGTTGATTCCTACTGAGTGGCAATCAGAGATAAAAAAAAAAAAAATCAGAAAATTGGGGGACTCTTCTCAAACAAGGAGGATTATCTGTAAATTCTGGAGCTCTAGCAATTAGGATCTACATGCACATTTACTTCATATGCCATGCTCATCTTTTAGCATTAAATACATACACATTTACATATACTTGTAGTTATACATAAGAATATTCATACATTGAGTATATATGTGTATATTTATCATATCCAATTTATTTTTTTAGGATCAACTTCATTATAAAATACATAAAAACTTGGGAATTTTCTGTTTTTGAAATTTAGGATGAACCTTCGTGACTTACATACTAGAGGCATATTTGTGATTGTTATTATTGGTAGAAACATATGATTATATTAGAACATTTTTGCCAAGATATCAGAGGGCAGATAGAGTTATATAATTGGTATGTAAAATTAAATGAATGAATGAAAAAGAAAACTTACATGTTTTTGTTATTCATAGCATAGTCACAAATGCAATACAATTTGAAAGTAATTCAAGTTTTTTTTTTTTTAAACTTCTGTCATGGGGATCCCTGGGTGGTGCAGCGGTTTAGCGCCTGCCTTTAGCGCAGGGCATGATCCTGGAGACCCGGGATCGAGTCCCAGTCAGGCTCCTGGTGCATGGAGCCTGCTTCTCCCTCTGCCTGTGTCTCTGCCTCTCTCTCTCTCTCTCTCTCTCTCTCTCTGTGTGTGACTATCATAAAAAAATAAAATAAATAAACTTCTGTCATAATTTAACCAAGGAATCAGTTGATAGTCACTATACAATTAACAAGGATTCTGAAAGAAATTTTTAAAAATCGCATATGGCTCCATATGTCTGTGGGTTCAAATGTTCACTGTTGTACACATTTCACACAGATCTTGTATTTATTGTCTTTGGGTACACTATCTGATTCCTCACACTCATCTCTTTCCCAAATGTTATAAACACTTTCAAATTGTTTTTACTATCATCTCAAAATTTGATTGTATATATGATTTATTTTGATATGACCAGTAAAGGAATGGAAAATGTACACAATGTTTATATATATTTTTTCAGTATAATTAAAAATATCTTTCTTAAGCCAGATAAAAAGTGTTCACCCATCCCTAGGAATTGTACCTACAGCTGTGCATGGCCTTTTTCCCTTTTTGGTGATCACTTTGTTTATACAAATTTTTAATCAATCAAACAAAAAGGAGCAGTATCCCCATTGAATCTAAATTCTGTTATTCTACAAACCACAAAGTTATTTTCCACACAATATGTAGCTTTTTATATAAGAACTGTATAAAATCAGTGCACTTCTCATGTCAGTTTAGGTGTATGCATTTTATTTTTCAATGCTTTTAAAAATATTCATGAAATGCAAATCACTAAATATCATCTGCTGACTAATTGATCTGTATTCTTATATTTAAGAATATATATAAGAATCTTAAGAATCTTATATATGTTTATATAAACATATAAATGGAAGAGAATTGTTTCTCCTCCTGTTTTTGAATTAGAGGCTTTGGAAGATGCTTATTAAAATATGGGTTGTAGTGCAGCCCAGGTGGCTCAGTGGTTTAGTGCCGCCTTCGGCCCGGGGCATGATCCTGGAGACCAGGGATCAAGTCCTATGTCGGGCTCCCTGCATGGAGCCTGCTTCTCCCTCTGCCTGTGTCTCTGTGTCTCTCTCTCTGTGTCTCTCTGCCTGTGTCTCTCATGAATAAATAAATAGGATCTATTAAAAAATATATGTTGAAAAAATGAAAAAATAAAAAAAAATAAATAAAAAATATATGTTGATATAGGAAAGCAGCAAGAAAGACACCTATCAGAAAGAAAGGTACTTTCTTGGTAGCTAGATCACTTTTAATCAGTTTACATTATTTTTAGAATCCACTTATATTTACAGGGAGCACCTAGCACATTATTTTTGATACTAGTTGTCTCCTATACTCATTGGGTGGTTTCCATGCCTACCTAGCATGTTTTAAGAGATGGCTATAAAGCTCTTATGATCTGTCTTTCAGAAACAAATTACTTCAAAAGAAACATATTGTATATGTTTAAGCACACACAATGATCATATGTGGAAAGTCAGGCAATCTGTGAGAGAAGACATATGATAATATACTCACTGTGTTTGAGGTGGGTATTATGACCTGGTATGCTACTAAATCTTAAAATATCATCAAGAAAGACAACAGTATCAAGATGGTAGATACAGAAATAGCACATTATGTGACTACTGAAAGATAATCAAAGACCAGCATTATACCGTATGTATGAATTTGTGCACATACGCATTTATATTTATTTTTGCTTTATGTACTTTGTCTATCCACCTTATATTTTTACCACCATCTTTTGAAAAACTCATTATTCATTTTATGTCCTGATGGGGTGGTTTACCATGTTTTCGGGTTCTTGTGCTTTTGGAGTGGGCCAATCATATTTCTGTATCCCTTTGGGCTTAGTGATTGAGTTACATCATAGATATATAACTCAATAAGAAGGAACATGATGTTATCAAAGCCAAATAGCATTTTCTGATATTATACTTGTCGGAAATGGAAATATAAAGTTCTCTTTCTTTTAAAATTGAAATTATAAGAATGTGTCTGTTTTGTGTTTTGTTAGTTAAGTCCCCAAACTAGCAAACAAGTTCCTATTATTTTTGAGTTTTTTAAGAAAAACAAATAACCCTTATTGCTGTGGCAGCAGATATTGAGATGCTTATAGTAACACCTTGCTCTATAGAGAAATCTTTCTCTACCTTTCTGTCAGGTGGGGCCACTCTGGGTAAAGAGAGATCTTCCCAGAGGAAGTACAATTAGAAGCAACTTCTTGTGGTTGTTCCATCCTCAGTCACATAATGAAGATCCTAGTCCAGTGTCTAGAAGCAGAATGCAAGAATGACATGCTTCATAGCCCCATGAAGAAGACATGGAGTTTTCACAAATGAGGATTCCACTACCAAAATAAGAGGAGTGGAAAACAAAGTTAGCAAAATTAACCACCCACCCCCAAAAAAACTATTTAAATCTGCTGCTTTCTTTATCTCGGCTATTTGTTATAAAAGGTTTCCCCTACTATCCAAATGTAGAGGATTCTTATGAAATCTTCTACAGAAGATTGCCTAAAGGGAAGAAGCAATAACCATTAATTTATATGGAATTTTTTTTTTTTTAGCTTTCCCAGATCCAAATAGATAACCTCTCTTAGGCTTTAGCGATACCTTAGGACACATCTGGCTAGCAGAGACACAAAATAAACTAAGATAAAGCATAGATGCTCATAGACAGCTATTCTTGAAGAGATGCTCAGTGTAGTTCCCAGGGAAGAAGCTTGGCGGTGCCAATCTGGCTGCTCGAGGTTCAAGCTACCTCTATAAAGGCTCACCGCAAAATGAATGCTAATTACTATTTTCACTTTTCATCTTTTTGTATAAAAGCAAAAGTCCTTAGGGCACCTGTATGGCTCAGTCAGTTAAGCATTCAGCTCTTGATTTTGGCTCAGGTCATGATCTCAGTGTCATGGAATTGAGCAATGCATCAAGCTCTGCACCCAAGAAGAGTCAGCTGGGAATTCTCTCTCCCTCTCCCTCTGCTCCTTCCCCCACTCCCACTTTCTCTCTCTCTCTCTCTCTGTCAAATAAATAGTCTTTAAAAAAAAAAGGAAATTTCTCTTCAGATTTCTTTCAGTGAACAAAAACAGGTACTAATGTAATTCTTTCCTAAAAACCAAGTGCCATAACACAAACTTTTAAAGAGTGGTGTATACCTGTATATATACTTTTATTTCTAGCTTCAATAAATACATTTTGATCAATATGATTGATACGAAGAAATCAAACAACAGTTTAGAATATGGAATCTTTTGTTTTGTTTTGTTTTGTTTTGTTTTTACCACGAGAATAATTCTGATGGAGAAGAGTTGCTGGTTGATTTTCATCAGCTCTATGATAGTAGGTAAAGCACATATAATTTTATCACTTTTGATTATTTTTAGCACTACAAACTCAGCTGATACTGAGACAAATTGGAATAAAAAGATTACTAAGTTTAGGTTTAAAATGTTATTTCCCACAGAGAGTTATATATTATCAACAGAGAGCATTAAGCCTCATTTTATTTTCATTTTTCCTTACTTAAGAAATAATACAGAGAGATTCTGCATACCATTTAGCAGTTTTCCCCAATGGTATATCTTACAAAGCTATAGTACATAATCACAACCAGAGTATTGACGTTTTTAAAGTTAAGATCCACTGTACTGTGGATTTGTTGATATTTGTTATGCTATAGTTTAACTTTGCAAGAGGAACAGGGAAAATACAACTGCTCCATCATCCTGAAAGGAAACTTCCATCATTAGGATTTTTAAGCTTCTTTTTGATAGCCAATTGGTAAACGATGACGGGGTGTATTGTTTATTTATAGTCAATATATTCCTGAACCTCTAAATATTATAAGATAAAATATTGTTTAAGTTTACCCATGATTTTAATCAGGAATACCTCTTTTCTCCTCCACACAGGAGAATGTTACACAGGAATGGATAATACTGGTATTTTTGTATTTGACAGGTTTTTTGCTGTATAAGTGAACATAATTTGAAGGAAAATATTGGAGGTTACCAATATAGCCTTGACATCCCCTTATTTTGAAAAGAAAGAAATAATAAGATTAAGCTAAATATCTACTATCATCGTAATAATTTTTTTCTAAATAAAAGACACTTATTTTTATCACAAAAAAGGATATAGCCTATGTGCAGAATAAAAAACTGATATCTATATCTAGGATTTATTTTGAGAACATGTATGCAATGGCTTCTATCTTCTTGGCTATATAAAAGGGTAAGATTTCTTTCTCCCTTTATAATATCTTATATTATTAAAAACATGCAGACAAAATGTCTTATATGTAATACATTTAATGCTTCAAATAAAAAATCACAACATAAAATTTTATTTTATGATGGATCATTGACATAGTAGCTATCATGACCCACGTTGTGAAATATGGTGATCTATTTATTGCAATGCAATGCAAATAGAGCACAACCTGATTTGCTTGTATATTTCATTGTTATGGGCATTATAAAAATTCAGTTTTACATAAATGTTTTTGAAAGATTTGGAAATCCTATTCTGAAATTTATCAATTCAGAGTATTTTAGGGAAACCAAAATAATATAAAATTTAATACCTTCCAAGCTACTCATGTCATCTTTGGTGATGCTAAGACTGGAAAGTAGCTTGTGGGCACTAGTCAAGGTGATTCAGTGTGTAGTGTACTAGATGGCTAGTTACACTTTGACTGGGCAACATGGCTGTGACTGTTCAACAGGATCAAATAGGAGTTAAAGTGAAAGTCAGATCATGGACTTTAAAAATTTTGCTAAAAATGAGTATTTGCATCTGTTAGCCCAAGACCCATGCACATGAGAGAAAGAGAACTTGAGCCAGGTTGGACAGGCAAGAGGTGGTGACACATAAATCAGAAGTAGGAAAGAAAAGACATTGACGTATAATAGAATCTGAAATATTTTAAACATGCTGGCTCATCAATTATCACTGTTAAATATATACATGGACTGTAATTCAACTGTGTATAATTACTTTTAGAGATTGGCTCACACTTAAATAAGCATTGTTGTGAAAATACTCATCTATAAAACAGATAATAGAATGGTAAAATAACACAAATTATAAGGATGCAGCCTTAAAAGATAAAATGTCTTGATTATTGTGGTTATCCTTGTAGTGATAATTGAGGTAACCTAAGAAGTGTATTTAAGAACTTCCTTGATTCCCCCTTTTTTCCAATGCAATATCACATGGGAAAATTATTCGGTCATTGATATGTCATTTTAAATGTATTATCATCCTTGGGATCCCTGGGTGGCTCAGCGGTTTAGCGCCTGCCTTCAGCCCAGGGCATGATCTTGGAGTCCCGGGATTGAGTCCCACATCCTTCTGCCTGTGTCTCTGCCTCTCTCTCTCTATGTGTCTCTCATGAATAAATAAATAAAATCTTAAAAAAAAAAGAAAAAATGTATTATCATTCTTGATAATGTCTTTAGGCCATGGAAATATGAACAATTCAATTTCCTGGTTAAATATTTACTCTTTATAATATCTAGTAGCATACATAATCTTCGACTGAACCAAATTAAGCCTTTGTGATCCTGAAATAAATTTATAGATGTGATACTTTCAATCTTATAATATCTTATAATAATCACTATTATTGACAAGTGAATATACTTTCAGTGAAATGCAGCATATTGATTATTTTGTACTAGAATTTGATATTAATAAAAGAGATTATATCTTCAACATAAAAGTTTCATTCTATAAAAAACATCACGTTTTCAAGAATTACATAACAATACCCTTATTTAGTCACTAGATAATATGTAAAGGATATGATGTAAAATAAACCCATGTCAATCTATAAAGACAACTTGAATAAATAGATATATCAAGAACACTGTCTAGGAGGTCTTCTCATTGTAGACTGAAGTAATAAAAAGCAATACTACTAATATAGTTGTGGATTTTCCTGGCAAAATACTAGAACATTAGTAAATATATGACAGAACAAAGTTATTTGGATTTCAGGTATTTTTCAGCTGTTGTGGGAAAAGTATAAGGAGACCACCAGCACTGAAATTTTCCTTCAAATATTATTAATTATTTCAAAGTATTACCTTGGTGTAAAATAATAAATGACAAATACCATTTGCTTCAACGTGGATGGAACTGGAGGGTATTATGCTGAGTGAAGTAAGTCAGTCGGAGAAGGACAAACATTATATGTTCTCATTCATTTGGGGAATATAAATAATAGTGAAAGGGAATATAAGGGAAGGGAGAAGAAATGTGTGGGAAATATCAGAAAGGGAGACAGAACGTAAAGACTGCTAACTCTGGGAAACGAACTAAGGGTGGTAGAAGGGGAGGAGGGCGGGGAGAGGGAGTGAATGGGTGATGGGCACTGGGGGTTATTCTGTATGTTGGTAAATTGAACACCAATAAAAAATAAATTAAAAAAATAAATAAAAAGAAATCATGAATAAAATTGTTTGTTAAAATACAGTGGTATTTCCCAAATTTCTTACCTACTGTCGAGGTTAGTATAATATGGTAGGTAGCATTCTTGAATGGAGCTAATGAACAATCTTCAGACCAAAGAGCTCACCTTTTAAATATAAAGAAAGCCTCTAAATAAATAATCATAACAGGGTACCACGTGTGACTTAGAAGTCTGAAAAGCATATTAGAAAAGAAATTAACTTGATCACAAAATTCATGCAAATAGAAGGTAAGCTCCCTTGTTATAAATTCAAATTCTGTGTCCTTTGGAGGAGAATATTTACTCATAATTTCTAATCAGTGGTTTATTTCCTTTCCTGAAATTCCCATCCAACTTAATGTGCATAATACATATTTCACTTAATCATATACCTTCTTGATAATAAAAAACAGTTATTTTTATGAAGTAGTATTAATCAAAAATCATATTTTTCTAAGCCTTGATTTTTAATATTAGCAATTTTACCTAAATTAACTTATCTTCTATCACATCTGAATCCTTGTTAAACTAATCTGAAAAATGACAAATTTATTAAAATAGATTTTTTTGGACATTTGTGATTGCTAACTTGCAACATCTTTTGTTTCCTATACTGTCACATTCACAAATGTTGGTTGTTTTATCACATATATATCATAGGCATATTTGTATATGTATGCATTCATATATGCTTATATACATGTATGTATGCACACATTTCTTAAAATTCTAGCAGCTGTTGCCAGTTTCTCAAAATGGTATACTCAGGTTTAACATTATTATTTCCAATAAAGCTTCTCCTAACAGTGTTCAAAATCATTGGTTGGGGAGCCTGAGATATTTCATATGTGAGTGTATTGCTCACTTTTGCAATAAACTAAAAGTGTAAAAAATGTCATTGGCATAGTGCAATTTCTCATTATTTCTTCTTATGACAGACTAAAGTAATAAAAAAGTACAATGCAATTTCTTGCCTGGTTTAAACCCTCATGAAGTTTATTATACTTCATGAACTAACATGGTAATGGTAAAAGCAAGTCTTGGCTAAAATATACATCAGTGGGACAAGGACATATGTTCTCAAAACTATGAAAAGTCCCAAGATAGAGTCTCACAAGATAAAGTTTCACAAATTTGCAACAAAAGTGAGTGAAGAATAAGGAACAACAATTAGATCTATCACAGCAAACCACAAGAACTTTTTAACCTTTAAAAATAGAGCTATAATTAACACTCATTCTCTAATCCCTTTTTAAAATATTTAATTAATTTCTTTGGAGAGAGAGCAAGCAAGAGGAAGAGCAGAGGGAGAGGGACAAGAAGACTCCACACTGAGTTTGGAGCCTGATACAGGACTCAACTGCATGACCTTGAGATCAGACCTGAGCCCAAATCAAGAGTCTGGCGCTCAATTGACTAAGGCCTCCAAATGCCCCCTGTGATCCATTTTTAAATCACAAATCCCACCAATTGAAAAAAGAAGAGGAAGAGGCACTATTGACTAATATAGTTGAGGAACTTGGTTTGCATTCTATTAAATGGTGAACACCCTTAATCTAGACAGCCTCATGTCAATTCTTTTGCCCTAAATCAGCAATTTGCCTGTGCTTCTCAGCCTATCTATAGTGATGCTATTGTTGTTGGCTAGGAATGTCTGAGGGCTCTCACCTGGGCCTGTACTACTTGTGGCAAGCCCCCACAGACATTTCCCCCACCAGAGCCAATGTTATGGCTGGACTGGCCCTTGTGGTTCTTATGATTACAAGACTTACCTTAGCATTTCAGGGAACTTTGAAAAGACATAGTGTATTATCCACAGGTCCTGGAGGATACAGCACACTTTCAAAGCCGCATGATGAGGTCATAAGAGGTGAAGGAGGGGCAGGACCTGGGGTTCTGCCTAACTGAGTTCAAGTGTGAGGTGCCTAGGATTTCATGGGTTCACTCCTTACTGGTAAATCTAAAACATAAGAGCAAGAATTAAAGCATGGAAAAGAAAAACAGATCACTGAAGTGGTCAGTTACCTAGGTCAACCAGGGCTTTTTAAAAAATAATTTCATGGTGGATCATCCTGGATCTTTATCTAGTTGTGTAGCCGGCAATTAAGTTCATTCAAGATGGATGTCCTTGAAACAAATGCTTTGGCAATTAAAGGGTTGATATCAGGCACTCAGAATACATTTTTTTAGAAAGTTTGTTGTCAAACACTTTCACTGCACTGAGGCGCTGACAATTTCTAATTCTTAAGTCTTTTTTTTTTATTTATTTTTATTTTTATTTTTTTTTAATTCTTAAGTCTTATTGCTAACTTCCAAACACATTTGTAAACTATTACCTCACCACCTTTCCTTGTGCTACTGTTGTGATATAGGCACTAACCATATCTTCTCCTGGATTGCTAAAACACTGAATTGTTCCTCTCTAGACCATTCAATATGATGAGTATGACCATATCAACTTGCAAACAATTCAGAACTTCTTGTACAGTGTACAAAGTTCTTTATCATTTAATCATATATTATTTGATTCTTGCTGCCTTGGCAAATTCATTTCTCCCCTCTCTAGATGCAAATGATTGTTAAAAAGTAAACCATAGGGCCCAAGTGGAGCCATTATGCTCAACCATCTCACTAAACTGGGGTTTAATGCTCAACCTAATGGAAGTTTCAAATTGCCCCAGAAATGTAGTCTTAACTCTTCAGTCAGGAATTTTCTGGTTAGTACCAATGAGGCAATCTGGTACATGGGCCCTGTCCACCCCACGCCTGTGAAGATGAGATAATCTACCTAATAAATATCCCAGCTTTTTTCCATAAGAGAAAGTGACCTTGTCTGAAATAGCCTTTTTTTTGTTGTTATTGTTGTTAGTAACTCTTGCCCCATCATCCCTCTTATAAAGGATCTTCCATTTTGCACAGCTCCTAAGAGCCCCTATCTACCTGCTACATGGAATGCTGCCCTTGTTCATTAATCACTTAGTAAAGCCAATTAGATCTTCACATTTACTGGACTGAATTTTGTTTTTTAATATGATAATTTCCAATTGGTCAGAATCATTATTATTTTTCTGTAAGTTTTCTCAAACTCTCTCACATGATATAATTCATTTTTTTCCAATCTGCCTAGAATTCCATTATTCTTACTCTTTATTTATTTAAATCCTATTTATCCTTCATTTCTTTCAAGGCTTAGCTCAGGTGATATCCTTCCTACGACATATTTCCAACTATTGTACTCAAACCCAACTTCTTGTACTGTAAATTTTTAAAGCTCATTTATTTCCCTCTGTGTTTTAGGATAAAATTGAAAGCTAACTATATTCTACTCCATAGAATTACATAGATACACAGATACGTAACATAAGTTTCTGAAATCTCTTTTGTAATTAACCTTTTGGAATGTGTAAACTGTTTTTTTTTTAAAGATTTTATTTATTTATCCAGGAGAGATATAGGGAGAGGCAGACACATAGGCAGAGGAAGAAGTAGGCTCCCTGCGGGGAGTCTGATGCGGGACTTGATCCCAGGGCCTCGGGATCACCACCTGAGCCAAAGGCAGACACAGAACCACTGAGCCATGCAGGTGCCCCCCAACTGTGTTTTAGGAAATTTAATATAGATTATTTCAATTTTTCTCTTCTTAAAAATATATTTTAAAAAATCACATTGAATATTTTTAAACTTAATATGTTTTGGCTTTACCATATATAGCACTGCCCTTGCTAGCACCACATGGCCTAAATAATGATTTAATTTATTAAAAACTTGTTAAGATAAACTGTGGAGCCAGTTTTATATAGAAGAATAGACATTTTCTGTCCAGAGTTTAGGAAACTATGTAACAATAAAAGATAAACCTTGAGTCCTGTAGTAGTAACTCTGAAAGAAGAGAGGATAATGATTTAGCCACACTCTGTTTCAGGAGTTGGAGTTGAGTTGGAAGCTTTGAACTCTTCCATGTTGAACTGGCTTATCCAAAAGCAACCTTGCCCTTTTACCAGGTGCCTTGGCAGGAGGGAAGCCCAGCTTGGTCATAACCCAGAAAGAGCCATTAACTCTTCATCTGCCATGAGCTACTTTCATTCTTAGGGGAAAATGATCTGATATAAAACTGCCAAGTGACCCAAGATAGCAAATGGCATACTGTAGACTTGTTACCTGGTATTGCTTCATTTTCTGGTTTTTCACATTCAACTAAAGGGATCTCTTTCTCCTTTGTCCTTTCTCTTCCAAGTGAAAAGAAGAAAAAAGAAGAGAGAAGAAAGGGAAAATAAAGGGAAAAAAAGAACAGAAAATAAACCTTTGATTGTACTTAACTATAAAGCAGGCTGCAAAGAAAAAATTACTATACTTAAATAATGCAACAGTAGCAAAAGCCCTTCTGTAATGTGCACAAAGACATCAATTCTCTCTTTATTGTGATTATCAACATTGTATTTTCACTTACTTAATTTGAAAATTTTAAAGAAACTATGAAAACAGACATATCAAAATCATCTTAAAGGAGTGGCAAAAAAATTGTAAACTAGGTGTTGCTCAGAATCTTAAAACCTAAGTGTATTTAAGCCAAACACAAATATATCTATACTGAAGAAAATTACATTAAAATAGTAGATAGCTGAACACAGAAAAATCCTGGAAGAAAAGAGGTAATTTTGAGATGGTTAAATAAGTTCAATATGTCTTTTACAGAGTACGTAGATGATTAAAATGACAAATTAACTTCTTATGTCACGTTCATTTAATGGCCTCAATATATAAATGAAAATCGCTAAAAAAAAAAATGCAACAATTTTCACAGTAATTATAAACTTTTGTTTTATAGAAACAGATGGGATGTCTACTAAACAGAGAGACCACTTAATGTTTAATAATATGCTTTTCCCCTTGGTACTGACCTTTGGTTGTTTATTAAGATATTTAAATATATTTCACTCAGTAATAGATAATTTCAATTAAAGAAAATGAATATTCATCCTTTACATTAGCTTAATAAGTTTGGTTTATAATATGCACCTCAGAATTAAAGAGGTAATAAGTTAATATAAGTATTTTCAGAAAACATTCTTTGCTAGAGTTAGATTTATGGAATGTCAAATGAAATGTTAAAATCTCTAAAATTTAGCAAAAATATTTATTATACTTTATTTAATATACATACTGTTTCAAATAATTAATGTAAATGAAGTTAAACTGATACATTGATCTCTAGGTAAAACATAAAACATATGAATTTTATACAAAGAATTCATAAGAAAAATGTCCACAATATAACATCAGAAGTATATATTTATGTTATAATAATAAACTATACAAGGTGAGAAGAAAGCAGTGATAAAAAAACTTTTATGAAAGTCAAGGGGCAGAGGAGGGGCAAGATGGAGGAAGAGTAGGGTCCCCAGGTCACCTGTCCCCACCAAATTACCTAGAAAACCTTCAAATCGTCCTGAAAATCTACGAATTCGGCCTGAGATTTAAAGAGAGAACAGCTGGAATGCTACAGTGAGAAGAGTTCACGCTTCTATCAAGGTAGGAGGATGGAAAAAAGAAAAAAAGGAACAAAGGCCTCCAAGGGGGAGGGGCCCGCGAGGAGCCGGGCTGAGGCCGGGGCGAGTGTCCCCAGGACAGGAGAGCCCCGTCCCGGAGGAGCAGGAGCTGCACCGACCTTCCCGGGCGGAAAGGGGCTCGCGGGGAGGTGGAGCAGGACCCAGGAGGGCGGGGATGCCCTCGGGCTCCCGGGGACACTAACAGACATCTGCGCCCCGGGAGAGCCCCACACCCCGTCCGAGCTCCCTAAAGGGCTGCAGCGCGCACGGCGGGACCCGGCGGGACCCGGAGCAGCTCGGGGGGCTCGGGCAGAGGAAGAGGCTCCGTGCGGAGGGGCCTGCGCGGTTCCAGGAGCAGCTCGGGGGGCTCCGGCGGCGGCTCCACGGAGGGGGCTGCGCGGCCCGGGAGCCCGAATCCACCAGCGCAGGCTCCGGAGCACAGGGCGCCGGGACACAGCCCAGGATCCCGCCTCCCCCGGGACAGGCAGAGGCCGGGAGGGCCCAGGACAGCGAGGACGCTCCTGCCCCAGCTGAGCAGATCAGCGGCCCCGCCCCGGAGCCTCCAGGCCCTGCAGACGGAGAGCTCTGGGGTTACTCTGGGGGCTGACTCCAGGGCTCCAGAGCTGGCCCCGCCACTGGGGTTGTTCCTCCAGGGGCCTCACGGGGTAAACAACCCCCACTGAGCCCTGCACCAGGCAGGGGGCAGAGCAGCTCCCCCAAGTGCTAACACCTGAAAATCAGCACAACAGGCCCCTCCCCCAGAAGACCAGCTAGACGGACAAGTTCCAGGGGAAGTCAAGGGACTTACAGTTTACAGAATCAGAGGATACTCCCCCTTGGTTTTTATTTTTTTTGTTGTTTTGTTTTGTTTTTTGTTTGTTTGTTTGTTTGTTTGCTTTTTGATTTCCTTCCCCCACCCTTATTTTCCTTTCTTTCTTTTTCTTCTCTTTTTCCCTTTTTTTCCCCCTTTTTTCTTTTTTTCTTTTTTTCTTTTTCTCTTTTCTTTCCTTCTTTCTCTCCTCCCTTTTTCTCCTTTTCCCAATACAACTTGGTTTTGGCCACTCTGCACTGAGCAAAATAACTAGAAGGAAAACCTCACCTCAAAAGAAAGAATCAGAAACAGTCCTCTCTCCCACAGAGTTACAAAATCTGGATTACAATTCAACGTCAGAAAGCCAATTCAGAAGCACTATTATACAGCTACTGGTGGCTCTAGAAAAAAGCATAAAGGACTCAAGAGACTTCATGACTGCAGAATTTAGAGCTAATCAGGCAGAAATTAAAAATCAATTGAATGAGATGCAATCCAAACTAGAAGTCCTAACAACAAGGGTTAACAGGGTGGAAGAACGAGTGAGTGACATAGAAGACAAGTTGATGGCAAAGAGGGAAACTGAGGAAAAAAGAGACAAACAATTAAAAGACCATGAGGATAGACTAAGGGAAATAAACGACAGCCTGAGGAAGAAAAACCTACGTTTAATTGGGGTTCCCGAGGGCGCCAAAAGGGCCAGAGGGCCAGAATATGTATTTGAACAAATCCTAGCTGAAAACTCTCCTAATCTGGGAAGGAAAACAGGCATTCAGATCCAGGAAATAGAGAGATCCCCCCCTAAAATCAATAAAAACCGTTCAACACCTCGACATTTAATTGTGAAGCTTGCAAATTCCAAAGATAAGGAGAAGATCCTTAAAGCAGCAAGAGACAAGAAATCCCTGACTTTTATGGGGAGGAGTATTAGGGTAACAGCAGACCTCTCCACAGAGACCTGGCAGGCCAGAAAGGGCTGGCAGGATATATTCAGGGTCCTAAATGAGAAGAACATGAAACCAAGAATACTTTATCCAGCAAGGCTCTCATTCAAAATGGAAGGAGAGATAAAGAGCTTCCAAGACAGGCAGGAACTGAAAGAATATGTGACCTCCAAACCAGCTCTGCAAGAAATTTTAAGGGGGACTCTTAAAATTTCCCTTTAAGAAGAAGTTCAGTGGAACAATCCACAAAAACAAGGACTGAATACATATCATGGTGACACTAAACTCATATCTCTCAATAGTAACTCTGAACGTGAATGGGCTTAATGACCCCATCAAAAGGCGCAGGGTGTCAGACTGGATAAAAAACCAGGACCCATCTATTTGCTGTCTACAAGAGACTCATTTTAGACAGAAGGACACCTACAGCCTGAAAATAAAAGGTTGGAGAACCATTTACCATTCGAATGGTCCTCAAAAGAAAGCAGGGGTAGCCATCCTTATATCAGATCAACTAAAATTTACCCCAAAGACTGTAGTGAGAGATGAAGAGGGACACTATATCATACTTAAAGGATCTATCCAACAATAGGAGTTAACAATCCTCAATATATATGCCCCGAATGTGGGAGCTGCCAAATATATAAACCAATTAATAACCAAAATGAAGAAATACTTAGGTAATAATACACTTATACTTGGTGACTTCAATCTAGCTCTTTCTATACTCGATAGGTCTTCTAAGCACAACATCTCCAAAGAAACGAGGGCTTTAAATGATACACTGGACCAGATGGATTTCACAGATATCGACAGAACTTTACATCCAAACTCAACTGAATACACATTCTTCTCAAGTGCACATGGAACTTTCTCCAGAATAGACCACATATTGGGTCACAAATCGGGTATGAACTGATACCAAAAGATTGGGATTGTCCCCTGCATATTCTCAGACCATAATACCTTGAAATTAGAACTAAATCACAATGAGAAGTTTGGAAGGACCTCAAACACGTGGAGGTTAAGGACCATCCTGCTAAGCTCTTTCCGTCTCTCGCTGCCGTAAGGAAAGGAGCAGCCGCCATGTCCGCTCACCTGCAGTGGATGGTCGTGCGGAACTGCTCCAGCTTCCTGATCAAGAGGAACAAGCAGACGTACAGCACGGAGCCCAACAACCTGAAAGCTCGCAGCTCCTTCCGCTACAACGGTCTGATTCACCGCAAGACTGTGGGCGTGGAGCCGGCGGCCGACGGCAAGGGTGTGGTGGTGGTCCTGAAGCGGAGATCAGGCCAGCGGAAACCCGCTACCTCCTATGTGCGAACTACCATCAACAAGAATGCCCGGGCCACCCTCAGTAGCATCAGGCACATGATCCGCAAGAATAAGTACCGTCCGGATCTGCGCATGGCTGCCATTCGCAGAGCCAGTGCTATCCTGCGCAGTCAGAAGCCTGTGATGGTGAAGAGGAAGCGGGCCCGCCCCACCAAGAGCTCCTGAGCACTTGCCCCTGTATCCAGAGCAATAAAGATGTTAACCATCAAAAAAAAAAAAAAAAAAAAAGGACCATCCTGCTAACAGATGAAAGGGTCAACCAGGAAATTAAGGAAGAATTAAAAAGATTCATGGAAACTAATGAGAATAAAGATACAACCATTCAAAATCTTTGGGATACAGCAAAAGCACTCCTGAGGGGGAAATACATTGCAATACAAGCATCCATCCAAAAACTGGAAAGAACTCAAATACAAAAGCTAACCTTACACATAAAGGAGCTAGAGAAAAAACAGTAAATAGATCCTACACCCAGCATAAGATGAGAGTTAATAAAGATTCGAGCAGAACTCAACAAAACCGAGACCAGAAGAACTGTGGAACAGATCAACAGAACCAGGAGTTGGTTCTTTGAAAGAATTAATAAGATAGATAAACCATTAGCCAGCCTTATTAAAAAGAAGAGAGAGAAGACTCAAATTAATAAAATCATGAATGAGAAAGGAGAGATCACTACCAACACCAAGGAAATACAAACAATTTAAAAACATATTATGAACAGCTATACGCCAATAAATTAGTCAATCTAGAAGAAATGGACGCATTCCTGGAAAGCCATACACTACCAAAACTGGAACAGGAAGAAATAGAAAACCTGAACAGGCCAATAACCAGGGAGGAAATTGAAGCAGTCATCAAAAACCTCCCAAGACACAAAAGTCCAGGGCCAGATGGCTTCCCAGGGGAATTCTATCAAACGTTTAAAGAAGAAACCATACCTATTCTCCTAAAGCTGTTTGGAAAGATAGAAAGAGATGGAGTACTTCCAAATTCGTTCTATGAGGCCAGCATCACCTTAATTCCAAAACCAGACAAAGACCCCACCAAAAAGGAGAATTACGGACCAATATCCCTGATGAACATGGATGCAAAAATTCTCAACAAGACACTAGCCAATAGGATCCAACAGTACATTAAGAAAATTATTCACCGTGACCAAGTAGGATTTATCCCCGGGACACAAGGCTGGGTTAACACTCGTAAAACAATCAATGTGATTCATCATACCAGCAAGAGAAAAACCAAGAACCATATGATCCTCTCATTAGATGCAGAGAAAGCATTTGACAAAATGCAGCATCCATTCCTGATCAAAACTCTTCAGAGTGTAGGGATAGAGGGAACATTCCTAAACATCTTAAAAGCCATCTACAAAAAGCCCACAGGAAATATCATTATCAATGGGGAAGCACTGGGAGCCTTTCTCCTAAGATCAGGAACAAGACAGGGATGTCCACTCTCACCACTGCTATTCCTTACACATAGTACTGGAAGTCCTTGCCTCAGCAATCAGACAACGAAAAGACATTAAAGGCATTCAAATTGGCAAAGAAGAAGTCAAACTCTCCCTCTTCGCCGATGACATGATACTCTACATAGAAAACCCAAAAGCCTCCACCCCAACATTGCTAGAACTCATACAGAAATTTGGTAGCGTGGCAGGATACAAAATCAATGCCCAGAAATCAGTGGCATTTCTATACACTAACAATGAGACTGAAGAAAGAGAAATTAAGTAGTCAATCCCATTTACAATTGCACCCAAAAGCATAAGATACCTAGGAATAAACCGAACCAAAGAGGTAAAGGATCTATACCCTAA
Source organism: Canis lupus baileyi (assembly GCF_048164855.1). Taxonomy (NCBI): domain Eukaryota; kingdom Metazoa; phylum Chordata; class Mammalia; order Carnivora; family Canidae; genus Canis; species Canis lupus. The sequence continues at coordinate 23,705,347 of NC_132854.1, read as the reverse complement.
AAACTACAGAACACTTCTGAAAGAAATTGAGGAAGACACAAAGGGATGGAAAAATATTCCATACTCATGGATTGGCAGAATTAATATTGTGAAATGTCAATGTTACCCAGAGCAATTTACACGTTTCATGCAATCCCTATCAAAATACCATGGACTTTTTTCAGAGAGTTAGAACAAATTATTTTAAGATTTGTGTGGAATCAGAAAAGACCCCGCACAGCCAGGGGAATTTTAAAAAAGAAAACCATATCTGGGGGCATCACAATGCCAGATTTCAGGTTGTACTACAAAGCTGTGGTCATCAAGACAGTGTGGTACTGGCACAAAAACAGACACATAGATCAATGGAACAGAATAGAGAACCCAGAAGTGGACCCTCAACTTTATGGTCAACTAATATTCGATAAAGGAGGAAAGACTCTCCATTGGAAGAAAGACAGTCTCTTCAATAAATGGTGCTGGGAAAATTGGACATCCACACGCAGAAGAATGAAACTAGACCACTCTCTTTCACCATACACAAAGATAAACTCAAAATGGATGAAAGATCTAAATGTGAGACAAGATTTCATCAAAATCCTAGAGGAGAACACAGGCAACACCCTTTTTGAACTCGGCCACAGTAACTTCTTGCAAGATACATCCACGAAGGCAAAAGAAACAAAAGCAAAAATGAACTATGGGGACTTCATCAAGATAAGAAGCTTTTGCACAGCAAAGGATACAGTCAACAAAACGAAAAGACAACCTACAGAATGGGAGAAGATATTTGCAAATGACATATCAGATAAAGGGCTAGTTTCCAAGATCTATAAAGAACTTATTAAGCTCAAACCAAAGAAACAAACAATCCAATCATGAAATGGGCAAAAGACATGAAGAGAAATCTCACAGAGGAAGACATAGACATGGCCAACGTGCACATGAGAAAATGCTCCGCATCACTTGCCATCCGGGAAATACAAATAAAACCACAAGGAGATACCACCTCATACCAGTGAGAATGGGGAAATTAACAAGGCAGGAAACCACAAATGTTGGAGAGGATGCGGAGAAAAGGGAACCCTTGTGCACTGTTGGTGGGAATGTGAACTGGTGCAGCCACTATGGAAAACTTTGTGGAGGTTCCTCAAACAGTTAAAAATAGACCTGCCCTACAACCCTGCAATTGCACTGTTGGGGATTTACCCCAAAGATACAGATGCAATTAAACGCCGGGACACCTGCACCCTGATGTTTATAGCAGCAATGGCCACAATAGCCAAACTGTGGAAGGAGCCTCAGTGTCCATCAAAAGATGAACGGATAAAGAAGATGTGGTTTATGTATACAATGGAATATTACTCAGCCATTAGAAATGACAAATACCCACCATTTGCTTCAACGTGGATGGAACTGGAGGGTATTATGCTGAGTGAAGTAAGTCAATCAGAGAAGGACAAACATTATATGTTCTCATTCATTTGGGGAATATAAATAATAGTGAAAGGGAATATAAGGGAAGGGAGAAGAAATGTGTGGGAAATATCAGAAAGGGGGACAGAACATAAAGACTCCTAACTCTGGGAAACGAACTAGGGGTGGTGGAAGGGGAGGAGGGCGGGGGTTGGGGGTGAATGGGTGACGGGCACTGATGGGGGCATTTGACGGGATGAGCACTGAGTGTTATTCTCTATGTTGGTAAATTGAACACCAATAAAAATAAATTTATTAAAAAAATAAAGAAAACACATGAACATATGGGAAGGGGTTGAGGAGAGGGTAGGAAGCCATAAGAGACTCTTAGAGGTAAAGAACAAACTGAAGGTTGATGGAGGGAGATGGGTGGGTGATAGGCTGTATGGGGGATGGATATTAAGGAGGGCAATTGTGAGGAGCACTGCGTATTATATGTAAGTGATGAATCATTGAATTCTACTCCAGAAACCAATATTGCACTGTATGTTTACTAACTAAAATTTAAATTAAAAAAAAATCTTAGCCCCCCCCCCCCCAAAAAAAAAGAAAGAAAAAAGAAAGTAAAGTCAAGGGGCAAAGTAAAAATGGTCAGAATGTCTTCAAGTCAAGGACAGCAGTACCTTCTATTCCAGGTGAATTTTAAAACATAGTAATATCAATTGCTTATGTTAAAATATAAAGAAATCACTTTTTTTTTTTTTTTTAGAAATCACATTTTTAAAAGCCTCAGTATGTGATCATTAATTTTCCTTGTCATAAGGAACTGAATGCAAAACACTCCTGGATTTCTCCTTCATATCTTAAGTCTTTCCAATTTTAATAGATTCAATAAATGCTGAACACAAAGTGAGGCAGAGTGATTTAACCTAAATTATTAAACTTTCTAAGACTTTCTATCACAAAGATATACCTCAAATAATTTCCTATGTCACAGATGTATTAAATGTGTTGGATAATTCAAAACCAAATTGTCAATCTTGAAAACAATCTGAAGCTTTGTACTTTATAATTAAATTTTGTTATTTCATAATATTATGTTAGATATTTATGCTTTAATTTCTTAACACAGTAATTACATTTTCTAAGTAATAAAACCAAAAAAGTTTTTATAAATGCCTAGATATAGACTATAATCTAATTTAATTCTGTCAGTGTTATTTATTGACAGCTCAAGATACATTTAAATGTACAAAATGTTTAACCTATGTCATCATGGGGCATATACAGATTAAAACTACACTGGAATATCATTTTTTACCTGTAAGATCAGCAAAAAAATCCTCAATTTGGCAACATATATGAGAAGAACCCTAAACAATGCAATTTTGAAATAAAATGTGAATAATTCATTATAATTTGAACATTAGCTTTCAAATATTTTCAATAATTGTTAAAAAGTATAGACCTTGTAATTATGCCCCAGTCATCTCCTGTTAGCATAATCTTTGAATGTGCTAAACCAATATTAGTTTCAAGATGTAAAATTCCAAGTATCCAACCTTTTGCTCAGGCTAGTTTTGCCCAGCCCATTCACTGGCTTAGGGGATGGAGAAGCAAATGCATGATATACATCATACTTTATAAAAATCCACAGAAAGATGACTGATATTAAAAATTATGTAGGATTTAGTTCAGGAAACACATTAATGTAAAGTGAGAAACTTTCAAATATAGTGGAATGAAAAGTATTTCTAGTATCCCAGAGTATGTATATTTTAGAGTATAGCATACTCTAGAATACTAGAAATATATATATATATATTTTATATAAAATATATATATAATATATATATAAATATACACACACACCCATATGAATATGTGGGCAGAAAATGATTCAGCAAGTTTATAAATTTGCTTGTAGCTACATTTTTATTAAGTGAGGAATAAGATAAAATACAAGGATAAAAAATAAGAATTACTCTTTTATTAATTTGGCCAAGCATGGATCTTTCTTCATCAAATGTCTTGTTCTAGAAAGTAGATATCAAGAAATAGAAGTACAGTAGGTTTAATAAGGGTAACATCTATGAAGATACAAGTAATAGAGCAGGTGTTAACAGGGAAAGACTTTGCAAATCATGAAAGTCTGACGTCTTTGTAAGGAATTGGAAGGATGGACAACTTGGTGGCTGAGTGGGGGAGCATCAGACTACAACACAGCTCTATGAAAATCTTGGCCAGCCCAACTGGAACACCAAAGTCTACCCATACAGGAATCACAGATTGAGCAGAAATGGTCACCCATCGACTCAAAGTACCTCAAAAAAGCATGGTCTCTGATAAAAATGTGCTGGCAAATTCTGAAGACACCACAGCTGGAAAGCTCTTGGCTAAATGTAGTTCTCATAGTTTATTGACAATTTCTCACCTAGAGAAAATTGAATGACATGCTACCATTGCTGCCCCTGGGCCATTTAATTATTAATATGTGGAAACATAAAGCATTTGGCAGAGATGCATAATTAACGCTGTATTTCACCCTGAATTCAGCAGAGTTGTTAAAAAAATGTAACTATTTGATTTTCTTATTTTGTCGGTTGGTTGGTTTCTAATTTTGTAGACCATCTTGGAGAAGCAAAGGATTCCATGGACAGCCACAAAAATCAGCAAAGATAGACGTTTATCCCTTATCCAACTTTTGCAACTATGCCGTCTTTATCATGCAAGCAAATTCACCATTGACCAAGCAACCTATGGTTGCATTTATTTTCCACAGCAAAATTACTGAAATGAAACTCTTATGATAATGATACATTTCACTTGTAATATTTCTCACTTAATCCCAAAATATTTATCAATTTTTTAAAATTTAGAATTGAATAGATTTGATGTCTAGCATATTTATACCTTTTGAAACACTCTTATTTAAGTGAGAATCAAAACAAAACATTAAAAGAGTCACATATTTCCTCTTTTTCAAGTTATGGAAGAAAAACCATTAAAACTAACATGACCATAAATAATATGCACTACATTTTCAAAATTAACAGTCATATATTATTTATGTCCATGATTAAAAAAACACTTTGAACATAATACAGTGGTCAGAGGAGTTTTACATTCTATAGTGTTGAGAACTGAATCTTGAGTCCACCCTCCCAAATTTATATGTTGAAGTCCTGATCCCCAATGTGACTATATTTTGACATAAATTCCTTGAGGAAATGATAAAGGCTAAAGGCTAAACGAGGTTATAAGAATAGGATTTAGTACCTTGATCTTGGACTTCCTGGCTTTCAGAACTGTGAGAAAATACATTTCTGTTGTTTAAGCCGCTCAGTTTATAGTTTTGGTTATGGCAGCTCAACCACACTAACACATATAGTTCATTGTCATTTAACTTTCTCAGATATGATCTAATAATCATTATTGTCCCTGACAAAATGTACATATTTTTAACTTAAAAATATTTCTAAATAAGGTCTGGTACTATAATCCTTATGTGATCATCACAGCTTTTCTAAGTGTTTACCACTGAGCTAACGACTATTTGTAGTGTGTTTGCATACTATGCTCAATATTTAAGTTTTGCCACAATTTTGTTTACTTTTTAAAAAATAATAGCATAAATAAATAAATAAATAAATAAATAAATAAATAAAACATAAAAAATAAAAAATAATAGCAGAACAGAGCATTATATGTCTATATCATCTTGGCTGTTTGAAATGTTCAGGGTTTCTCAATAAACTAATGCAGATAATCGGTTTAGCTCAGACTGCTCAGGCTTCTGCTTAATTCTGAACTATTTTCCTTGGAATTTAAGTTTGTGTTATGTAATTCTACACATTAACAAAAATAGATGTTCCTAGAATGTGAAATATTAAAATCATCTGATTTTCTTTTAAAAAGCTACCATTTTCAGAATTGAATTTGCCTTAGGTAACTTTCTATATTTTTGATTATGTATAATATTTTATAAATATAATATAGTATATAAAATATATAATTCATATATATTATTAGTACTATAATATGTTCATTTAATATGTATTTATGGAATATATATACATCTTTTGTTTATTTTAAAATAAAAATTGTATATGTTTGTGTACATAATGTTTTAATATACTTCATGAAATAGTTACTACAGTCCACCTAATTAATGTATCATCTATTTAGTTACCTTCTGTGTGTGTGTGTGTGTGTGTGTGTGAGATGAGAGTACCTGAAATCTGCTCTCTTAGCAAATTTCCAAAATTCAACACAGTATTAGTAACAATAAATATCATGTTACACATTAAATGTCTGGACCTACTTATCTTGTGTAACTGCAACTTTGTACACCTTGATCAACATCTCATTCCCCCACCTCCCATCCCCTGATACCACCATTTTACCCTCTGCTTTTATGTATTTGGTTCTAAGATTCCAAATATAAGTGAGGTTATGGTGTCTTTTTCACTCACATCTGGCTTATTTCACTTTATATAATGTACTCCAGGATGTTTTAACAAACAAGATTTTCTGCCTTTAATGCCAACATATAAGGTGGCCATGCAAAACTAATTGTTATGTTGTTCTAACCTTCTATATTCTTCACTTTTATTACTAAATATTTCACTGGCTGCTTTTATGTTCATTTTTGGAGATGAATTTCAAACATATGGAGTTTGTTTGGATATTTGTTAGTGTTTAAAAATAGTGAATTATCTGTTAATATTCCAGAAGTATTCATTTTAATCTTTAGAAAAGAACCTGTTGATAAGTTATCAACAATTATTGATTATTGTGTGGTTAGAAATAAAAGATTCAGAAGTAACATAAAAAAGAAGTAACATAAAAAAAGTAAAAAAATCTTCATACTAAATTTTGTGAAAAAAAGTAAAATGGATTATTCCACATCTTTTGCTTTCTTTTTTTTAATTTTTATTTATTTATGATAGTCACAGAGAGAGAGAGAGAGAGAGAAAGGCAGAGACACAGGCAGAGGGAGAAGCAGGCTCCATGCACCGGGAGCCCGACGTGGGATTCGATCCCGGGTCTCCAGGATCGCGCCCTGGGCCAAAGGCAGGCGCCAAACCGCTGCGCCACCCAGGGATCCCCATCTTTTGCTTTCTATAGCAGAAACTGACACAGCGATAATAATTGATAAGCAATATTAAGAGAGCCTATAATTTTAGTACAACTACTTCATTGTGTATTACCAAGTTGCACTTGTAAGAACAGGGTCTTCAGCAACTTGTGGGCACTTTCTGAGGTCTCCTGTACTAGCTAAGTGATCTTTCTTTTCCCTGAAATCCTCCTCCCCTTCTGGAGACCAAGCCATTGTCCTTACTTCTATCCGCATCTCTAAACACCACTCCACTCTTCCTTTTTTTTTTTCCACTCTTCCTTTTTTATGTAAACTCCTGTTTGTCCTTTGAGACTCATTTCTAATAACTGATTACTAAAAAAAATAATGTTCATCATCTTTAATATAGTTAACTATTTCTTTTATTCAATCACTGAGTTATACACATTATTTAATTTTATTATTACCACACTGTATTTGTATCTGCTTTTCCTAGAAACATGAAAAATTTCCATGTGAAGAAATCAGATACTGTTATTCTGAAATCTCAGATTGTAGAATAATTTAGGTCTTGAATGTAAAAAAAAAAAAAGTGTATATCAAAAAAGGAAACTTCCATGTATCTTCAAAGTGATTGTCTCTTGTAAAACATATCAAGAGGAGTTTCCAAGATTAGCTATAGAGATAACCTTTTCTACCAGCATCATTATAGGAACAGTGTCTCATTGTGGATGAAATCTTTTATTTCTAACCACACGATAGTCAATAACCATTAGCAGTGAAAGTGTTCCTTGTCATTTGGGGAAATCCGTCCCAACATGGTGATTGATTACAATGTCATTGCATGATCAGAAGCAAGCCTTAAATTTTGGGTAAGCTGTACTTTGATAGTTCTTTGATCCATGTTTCAAAAGAGAGTAGTAATTACTTACCTTCTCATATCCAGAATTAAGCTTTCTCTATGGCACAGCTTACAAAATTCAGCAATCTTTATCATTATAAAGGCCTCCACTCAGTCACCCTCATACTACACTACGGTTGGCTGCACTTTGTTTTTTATGTGATAACACAAAAATTATACTGTATCAGTTTGTAATGGAGAAATATTCTGACATTTCTAAGAATGCCTTTTCCAATATTTATACTGAGTCATAAGTTAAGCAGAGAATATCAGATGTAGACTGAACCTTAGAAGTAACATAAGAAAAGTCAAAAATCTTCATACTAAATTTGGGGGAAAAAGTAAAAGGATTATTCCACATCTTTTGTTTTCTATAGCAGAAACTGACACAGCGATTTAGGATTGATAAAAAAAAAAAGCAATTCTTAAAGGACGTTTGTTGCATGCTGGAATTGAAGTTACTATGGCATGTGTATGCTTTTGTTCTAATTATCACTTATTTACATATGTCTCCAAAACACAGAATTTTTTAACGATTTTATTCATCTACTTGAGAGAGAAAAAGAGAGCATGAGCAGGGGGAGGGGCAGAGGAAGAGGAAGAGGAAGAAGCAGACACCCCTGCTCAGCAGGAAGCTCAATGTGGAATTTGATCCCACAACTCTGGAATCATGACCTGAGCTGAAGACAGACGCTTAACTGCCTGAGACACCCAGGCGCTCCCCAAAACGCAGAATTTTTAATGTAGAAAATAAAAATTAAACATTGAATTTTTGACTAAATTAAATTCTGAAAAATAGGTATTTTAATTTTAAAAATGGCAAACATATTTTGGTACACTTACTATGTGGCAGAAACTGACATTTTAATCTGACAATGATACAATGAGCTGGACTTTAAATTTTTTTTAAGACTTTATTGATTGATATATATAGAGAAAAACAGTACAAGTGAGGAGAGAGAAAGGGACAAGCAGGCTTCATGCTGAGCTCTGAGCCCCACACAAGTCTCTATCTCTACACTCTGAGATCATGACCTGAGCCAAAATCAACAGCCAGATGGTTAACCAACTGAGCCTCCCAGGTGTCCCTGGGAAGATCTCTTTATTTTTTTATTATTTTATTTTATTATTTTATTATTATTTATTTTAATTTTTTTTGTTGTTGGGAAGATCTTTTTAAATCGTTGCACCCCACAATCTTCATTTTGTAGTCTTCCTATCATACTAGAGTTGTGTTTTAGGAGGAATATCATGGGAGCACCTGGGTGGCTCAATGGTTGAGTGTGTCTTCCTTTGCTCAGGTCATGATCCCTGGGTCTGGGATTAAATCTCGCATGGGGCTCTCCATAGGAAGCCTGCTTCTCCCTCTGCCTATGTCTCTGCCTCTCTCTGTGCATCTCTCATGAATAAATAAAATCTTAAAAAAAAAAAAAAGAGAGAGAGAGAAATAACATGAAGAAAGCAACATTTGGATTGGTGGCTAAAACAGGACTGGAGCTGTTTGCAAAGCAAAATCTCAAAGACTGTTTAGTGTGCTTCATGTCACTTATAAGGAAGTTTCTCCTGCCTATATTAAAACCAAGTTGTTTTTTTAAAGTTGTTTCAAAGTATTTCAGTTATTAGAGGTGAATTTAAACAGAGTATGAAGGCAGGAGTCATCTTTTCTCACTACTCAGACATTTTGGTATATATGCAATGGCTATTGGGAGAGTTTCAACCCTTCCAGAGATCTCTTTGTTCACATCCCCATCTAATTAAAACTGATTTGCCACTTCACATGAATGCTATCTCAGGCAGGGTTAATCACATAATAAACTACCCTCCTCCACCTCACTAGCTCTTCTCATTTCCTGTTTTCCTTTTCTTTACAAAATTTACAATTCTCTGAAATTATGTCATTGTTTTTGTTTGTCATTTATTTCTCCCACAGGAACATAAGTTCTGCAAGGACATTCTGCTCTTATTTACCTGGATCCTTAAGTGCCATGGCCTGACATACAGTAGGTGTTCAATAATGAGACGGTAGAAACCTGTTCAATATCACACGGCTGGTAAGTGGCTGAGAAAGGATTGTAATGGCAGATATTCAGTTAGGTTCACTGGACAATTGATGAAGAACATTAATTTGTATTATATGCGATATTGAGAACATTTGGATATGCCTTATATTTCATGACTTAGGCTTAATCATTTTCTGACTACACTAATTTTGAAATTTATATTCTTATTTTTTTTCTCCTTTGTCCTCTCTGTTTCCACTTCTCTTCATATTCTCCTGAGTTTCTCAAAGGATTCAAGGAAGGTATTTCTACATTTTCCAGATCTGGCAAGATTTTACTCTGATGTGTCTATCACATGCCTCTAACAAGTACTCTATTATCTATTCATGAAATTGGGTGACAATGTATTTATTTGAGTCTAGACAGGGTTGTTACTCAGTTTTGAGTTATTGTTGTTTTCCCAAAGAGTGTCTCTAAGTGCAGTTTGATTGTTATGCGGAGCAAGTAGCAGATATTAAACAATCTTCAATTCTAATATGTGTAATAAATACATAAACCTTTGTAACAGATTTGTTTGAATTGATGTTTATGGAGAAGATATAATACACTTAAACATACAATTTTTATGTTAGGCCATGTTTATGTGATCTCCAAAGCATCCCACTTCAAAGAATCAAAGAGTCCTTTGTAAGTAGAGGCAGGCAAATCATTTCATTATCAGGCTATTACATCAACACATCAGGATTCCTTCTGAATGCAGACTGTTGATATCCTTCTGTCTCCTTTCCAGCTGGCAAGTTTGGACACTCCACTGAATTTTTTAGTTTTTCATCACTTCAACAATACAGTCTATTTACCATCTCACATTTTTTAAATCTTTCCTGTATTACAGGCCCAAATGCCAAACACACAGGCAAATTCTCTCAATCTTATACTCCAATGGCTTTCATTAAAGACAATTAAAAATGTTATTTTATAAAAAATAAAGATAAATGTGTGATATTATCATTGTAATATTATTGTTCCACTGTACCATTCTAAAAAATGTTTTTTGTTTTTTTTTTCCCGTCAGGTAAAGCAGACAGATTATTGTTAATACTTAGTTTGACACACTGGCAAGGCAGTAGACGTAGATTTTTCCTCTTTTGCAGTAGACATCAATGAGAAGAATAGGGTATTATCTCATCAGATTTAGTAATAAAGAACCCAATATCTATCTCAGCTTTTCTTGCTGCTTTGTTACAGAATAAAAAGCATTGGAAAGACAACTAAGAAAAAAATGGTGCTTGAAGCTTTGATTCTGGATGACAATATAGGATTCTATATTTTTACGTGGTCTTGTCATGTTTGTATTTTGTTTATTTTGCTTAGAAGAGGAAAGAGAACCCTTTCCAGAAATAAGATGTCAAATACTAAGGATTTTAGACATCAAAACATATACTACACTGACTCTCAGAGACAGCTCAATTCAATAATCTTGATGGTAGTTTGTGTGGAGATTATACAGGGACTAATATGTAAGATTTAGCATCTTCGAGTTTGAGACCATGCTCTCAGCCCATTAAGTACAGTTGTATTACATATATTTAGACAGATTTAATGTAAAAAATGCAATGAAAAATAGCGATTATTCTCCTTTCCAATAGATCATTTACAAGTCTTTTGATAGCTCCATTATCAGTCATCCATTTTTCACTATTCTTGCAGTTTCTTTCATATCTATCTTATTTCAATGTTGTATTAGTTATTTATATAACAGTAAAACACAAATATCCTTTCCGTGTTGAATTTGCATCACTTTTTTGGAAAATGATTACAAGATAATGTAAAATAAAACAATCAGATGTTTGGAGTTAATAACTTTCATGATTATCGGAATTTGTTTTACTGTTCTGAACTCCTATGATATTAAGTACCCATCAAGTATATGTATATGTGTTTTGAATCCCACACCCTAGATTATGTGTAGCTTATACTTTTAATACTGATTTCCAAATATGAATTCCATGAATGTGTAAAATGGAGAAGCCAAAGTCTAGACTTGTTGTAAACAGTTAATATTATAAAATGCATTATTGAGGTTAAGTCCTAGTATTTATATTGAACTATTTCTTAGAAAATAAGATATTTATAAATATATTAAACATGATCTTATCATTCAGTTTAGAACTTCTTAAGTCTTATACCCCAGAGACTTTAACATATTTTCTAGTCAGTGAGATTAATTTATAATTTATATGTAATAATGAGTTATTTTCTAGTAACATCTGTCCTCAGACATTGATTCTGCCCATTATAACAATCTAATTTCTAACTACTTCCAAGTTGTTAGTATTAGGTGATTTATTTTTATATTTGCCCTTCTTTTTAAACAATGTTATATTTTTCTGCTTATAGAGAGCAAGAAATTTATTCTTTCATTTCATTGAAAATTCATTCAACATTTTTAATACGCTTAAACTCTTGAACATGTTTATCATCTGAATGAAAATGGGCTGAAAAATATTTTTAAACCAGATGATATATGCTATTTTTCCAAAGTATTGAGAAAATATACCTGGATTGAAAGTTTCACAAACACCTCACATGTTATCAGAAAGATTTAGCATGTAAAAGTCAGGACTAAAATGTAACAAGATGGGAATTCATAACATTCCTAAGGATGACATGTAAACCAAATCTAATTTAAGGTTTGAAAGTCCCACTGATAAATATGTGCCAGATCAAAATTGGAAAAAGATGTATGACAAAAGATCCAAAAAGAATGAACTCCATATGAATTTAATAGTTTAAGGATCTGAATGAATATAAGACAAAAATTGTTTAGTTAAAAATTAAAGTCATGTAAATAAACACAGGGGGTGGGCTAATGTGAGTTTGAGTAAAAATAATATAAGAATTGATAACTATGTTCAAAATTAATTTGTTAATTGATCAAATCACCCATTCTTCATTAAGTTTATGTTGTATACATAAACAGTATAATAATTTCTGTGATGAATGTTGTTGGAGATGCTAAGAAAAACAAGCAAGTGTTGGACGATACAAACAAGTGTTTGTATCATCCATAGTTTGTATCATCCATAGTCTTAAAATATGAAAAGTGAAATAAGGCAAGCTCAAACTCTAACCCGGTATCATATTGAAAGGACTAGCAAATATTCCCTTGGCCTTAGACTTCATAGGATCTTTTTCCCTGCCTTTCACACAAACCTCTCTATATACATGTCATAATTGAATTATCTAAATAGTAAATTTTAGGGGTGTCTATTTAACATACTCTTTTTCTTTTGGGGGGGATATTTTTATCTTAAAGGTGCACAACCTTTCTCTCTGCTATTATATAGATAGTCAACTCTCAAAGGCTCAGGGTAGACCTGTGAATGTTCTGTTCTGCCCATGGATGCATGACTAATTTAATTCAGAGTTTGAAGTTAGTAAGAGGGAAAAAGGATAGCCTTCAGTGAGAAACAAAGTAGAGAGGTCAAGAAATGATGCCACATGGAACTTGAAATGCCATGTATAAAGTATTAGTGTGGAAAAATGTATGTGAAAATCAGAAAAAGTAATAGTCAAATTCACAGTCAGAGTATGAAGCAGGATTACAATATTTGAGAGTGATGTGAATAAAGTAGATATTACACATTTGGAATTCATTAATAAAGGTTATATATAAATATATTTTTTCTGTTTTATTTCTTAAATTATATTTTCTTTAAGGCTGCAAACAAATCTGTCCTTGATTTTAGAAGGAAATATTATATCTTTCAAGGCTGTTTAATATACAAACACTCTTACAAAGTAGTCTGGAGTAAAAATCATTTAGTGCCTCTGTTACAGCTTGTGTAGAGATACGAGAAGCCCATGAAGAATTGCCTCCCCTTAGATGATAGGGTCAGGCAGCCATTATAAACAGAATACCCAGGGAGATCTCACTGGGAAGAAGGTATTTTAGGAAATATCTGTAGAAAGTGGAAGAAGGAGCCATGTAGTATCTTGGGCACATCGAGATGGAGTGAAAAAGCACATACAAAGATATTGATGTGGTAGTGGGCTTACCATGTTTGTGCAACAGGAAAAAGGTAAGTGTGAGTAGAAAGGAATGAGGGAGGGAAAGAATGCTGAATGAATTGTAAAAAATATTTTGAATATTAATGCTTACTACCATGGCAAACTCTCCTATTGTTTCCCATATCTTTTTTCTGTAGTTTATCTTGTCCTGTATATGTAAACAAATATTCTTCAGATTCAGAATGTTTTTTTTTTTCACTTTCTAATCCATAGCTTTTTTTTCCCTCTTATTTTATTGTACTTACAAAATATCTAGTATAATGTTAAATGAGCTTGGTGGTAAATAAGTTTCTTTTCCTTTTTCCTGATTATAAAAAGAATGAGTCCATCATTTTAGAATGATGTTTTAAATATATTTATTGTTGTTAACATCTATTGGATAAAGTTCTATATAATTGTTAATTTATAAAGTTTTTGTCATACAATTATGTTAAATCTTATCAAATATATTCTCTGTATCTACTGAGATCATATGACATATTCCATAAAGAAGTAAATGTCATTAACATTTTTCAGAGTTTATTGCATTATCATTGATTGACAAGAAGAAATTTAATTTTGTTGAAGTAATTATCTTTTTAATATATCCTTGCATTTGCTTTTCTAATACTTCTTTTACCTTTTAGCTGTATTAAAAGAAATAAGGAATTTAATTTTCCTTTTTCATATCACACTTGACAATTTTAGGATCAAAATTATACTGTCTTTGTTGAATGAGTTGGATAACATTCTTCCTATTTCTGTTAGAAGTATTTCTGGAAAATGTTTCTAAAAAAGTTTCAGTCAGATAGGAATAATATATTTCTTGACAGTGAGATAGAACTTGCTTAGAAAACCACACAGTCTCAGTGTTTTCTTTGGGTCAACATTTTTAACAACTGCTTCACTGCTTTAACTTATTGATTTAAGGGACTACTTATACTTTTGTTTCTATTTGAGCCAAATTTGGTTAATTTAAAAAATTTTGGAATCTATCTACTTTTAATTTACTGGCATTACTTTTATAGTAATTTTTGTTTTGAATATATTCAGATATAATGTTCCCTATATTTCTTTTTTGTTGTTGTTGTTCCCTATATTTCTAAGCACTGTGTATTTTTGCTCCCTTTTCTCTTGTTCAGGTTTATCAGGAGAATGTTTGTTTTTAGATTTTTCTAAGAAAAAAATTAGATTCATTGCTATCTTCTATTATATTTTGTTTCTCCACTTCATTGATTTCAGATTTCGTTTGAATTAACTTTTTTTTATATATTCTTGGATTTATTTTGTTATTCTTTTTTATCACCAATAGTTGCACAGTTTTAAATATTAAGTAATTATTTTTAAAATTACCTTTTTGAAATTTATGAATCTCTGGGACACCTGGGTGGCTCAGTAGTTGAATGTCTGCCATGGCTCAGGATGTATCCCAGATATTAGGATCAAGTCCTACATTGGGCTCTCTGCAGGAAGCCTGCTTGTCCCTGACTCTCTCTCTGTGTCTGTCATGAATAAATAAAGAAATCTTTAAAAAAAAAAAAGACATTTTCTCGTGTGCTTTTTGGCCATGTGTATGTCTTCTTTGGTGAAATTTCTCTTCATGTCTTTTGCCCATTTCATGATTGGATTGTTTGCTTCTTCGGCATTAAGTTTAATAAATTCTTTATAGATCTTGGATACTAGCCCTTTATCTGATATGTTAATTGCAAATATCTTCTCCCATTCTGTAGGTTGTTTTTTTTTTTTTTGTTTTTTTTTTTAGTTTTATTAACTGTTTCTTTTGCTGTGCAGAAGCTTTTATTTTGATTAAGTCCCAATAGTTCATTTTTGCTTTTGTTTCCCTTGCCTTCATAGATGTATCTTGGAAGAAGTTGCTTGGCCAAGTTCAAAAAGGGTGCTGCCTGTGTTCTCCTCTAGGATTTTGATGGATTCTTGTCTCACATTTAGATCTTTCATCCATTTTGAGTTTATCTTTGTGTATGGTGTAAGAGAATGGTCTAGTTTCATTCTTCTGCATGTGGCTGTCCAATTTCCCCAGCACCATTTATTGAAGAGACTGTCCTTTCTCCAGCGAATATTCTTTCCTGCTTTGTTGAATATTAGTTGACCATAGAGTTGAGGGCCCATTTCTGGGTTCTCTATTCTGTTCCATTGGTCTATGTGTCTGTTTTTGTGCCAGTGCCATATTGTCTTGATGATCACAGTTTTGTAGTACAACTTGAAATCCGGCATTGTGATGTCCCGACTCTGGTTTTCTTTTTCAATATCCCCCCCCCCCCCCACCGGCTATTCGGGGTCTTTTTTGATTCAACACAAATCTTAAGATTATTTGTTCCAACTCTCTGAAGAAAGTCCATGGTATTTTGATAGGGATTGCATTGAACGTGTAAATTGCCCTGGGTCACATAGATATTTTCACAATATTAATTCTTCCAATCCACAAGCATGGAATATTTTTCCATCTTTTTGTGCTGTGCTCCACATCACTTGCCAACAGGGGAATACAAATCAAAATCGCATGAGATACCACCTCACACCAGTGAGAATGGTGAAAATTAACAAGACATGAAACAACAAAGGGGAGGATGTGGAGAAAGGGGAATTCTCTTGCACTGTTGGTGGGACTGTGAATTGGTAAAGCCACTGTGGAAAACTGTGTGGAGGTTCCTCAAAGAGTTAAAAATAGAGCTACCCTATGACCCAGCAATTGCACTACTGAGAGTTTACCCCAAAGATACAGAGGCAGTGAAATGCCAGGACACCTGCACCCCAATGTTTATAGCAGAAATGTCCACAATAGCCACACTGTGGAAGGAGCCTTGATGTCCATTGACAGATGAATGGACAAAGAAGACATGGTCTATATATACAATGGGATATTACTCAGCCATTAGAAGCCATCATTTGCTTTGCCATTAGAAGCCATCATTTGCTTTGACATGGATGGAGCTGGAGGGTATTATGCTGAGTGAAGTAAGTCAATCGGAGAAGGACAATCATATGGTTTCACTCATAATGGGAATATAAGAAATAGTGAAAGGGACTTTAAGGGAAAGGAGGGAAAATGAGTGGGAAAAATTAGAGAGAATGACAAAACATGAGAGACTCCTAACTCTGGAAAATGAACAAAGGGACATGGAAGGGGAGGCGGGGGGGATGGGGTGACTGGGTGATGGGCCCTGAAGATAGCACTTGACGGGATGAGCACTGGATGTTATACTGTATGTTGGCAAATTGAACTTCAATAAAAATTAATTAATTAAAAAGTAAAAAATAAATTTATAAATCTCTGCTGCTATCATCTCTTTTTCACTTATACACACATGCTTAAGAAATTATTTTACATAATGTTCCAAATAAAATGAAAGCCAAAGTACCTCATACATTGAGTATACAAAGTACCTCACACATTGAGTATCCTAAAGTATAAAGGATATAGTTTATCCTGATCATGTTCCATCTAAAGAGATGTGTTTTTAAAAAATAAACATATATGTAGAATATTAGAAATAGTGAAAAGGATTATAAGGGAAAGGAAGGGAACTGAGTGGGAAAAATTAGAGAGGGAGACAAACCATGAAAGACTCCTAACTCTGGGAAACAAATGGAGAATTATGGAAGGAGAGGGAAGAGGGGGTGGAGTAACTTGGTGACAGGCACTTAGGAGGGCACTTGATAGGATGAACATTTGGAGTTATACTGTATGTTGGCAAATTTAATTTAAATTAAAATAAATAAACAAACAAACGCATGTTGGAAAAGTACTAGAGCACAGATAAAGAAATCATAAAGTGAAGCTAGAAATGCACACCAACATTTAATGACTCAGAATAGGAAGGATGTAGGCTTCCCAGATAAGTTAACATCTGTATAGTGTTTTATATCAATAAAAGATGCTAGCTAGGTAAGTAAAATTATGTAGAGGAGAAATCCCAGAAAGATAGAGATGACAATTTGTATTGAGAGCAGAGGCAAAGGGTAGAACATTTCCAATTTCAGGACATGTAAATAATTCAGAGTGTTTGATCATGGATACTGGGTTAGAGATGTAATATCTGTTTAACGGATTAAACAGACTTGGACAAAGCATAATGGATCTTAACGTTGAGTTCATCAGTTAGATTTACTCTAAAACTAATGGACATGCTACCAAAAGATTTCAATCAAAGGAGTGACATACTGAAAAGTATTGCTTAAGAAAATCTGGGAGATGTGTAGAATACATTGAGATCAAGGTATTTCAATAATCTAGCCTAAATTTATTTAGACTGTAACAGAGGGATGAAAAAAGGGGCACAAATGCTTCCAATATTATAGACATAGACATCAATCATACTCAGAACATGGGTATATATGAGGGATTAAGGAGAGAAGGCAGAGAAATAAAGATTGATTTAAAACCTTATTTAAATCTGTGGCAAATGGATTGTGAAGTAAACACAACAATAGAAGCATCAAAATTGTGAGATTCTTTAAGACTTGGAAATCAAATGTCCTGGAATATTAAATTGACGATTGATACCACTGAAACTAATGGAGAAGAGAGTTTCATAAATGAAGAACATAGTGTAATGTCTAATATTAGGTCACATAATACAATATTAGGTCACTTATTTTACTTGTATGATATTATCAATGTTTTGGGCAGTGCAGATTCCATAGCATGTAAATTGGAAGCCACACTGCAGTAGATCAAAAAAGTAAATAGCAGTGAAAGAAAAACATCAAGGGAACTTTCAAGAAGATTGGCTCTACTGTTGTCTGATACTATTTCAGTTATGTAAGATTAGTAAGTCCCAAGATCTACTGTAAAGCATAGTACCTATCATTAACAATGCTGCATTGTACACTTCTTAAGAAGATAAATGCTAGGTTAAGAGTTTTTGTCACAAAATAATTACAAATAAATAAGGAAGGTAAGAAGAAATTTTGGGAGGTGATGGATATCTTTATGACATGGACTGTGGTGATGGTTTCTCTTATCTCCAAATTCAACAAATCAGTACAAATATGTACAAATATAAATACCACAATAAAGTGGCTTTAAAAAGGAATGGCTTTAAAAGACTGAAGAAAAAGGATACATAAGAATGAGGAGGATGCTTTGGATTTCTGTTATTTTTTTAAATGGTAGAATATATTTGTTTGATGGTGAAACAAAATAAGCAAAAATTAAGGCAAAACGTGTTAATATTTGATAATTCAAATAAAAATGAGGAGGGCTATGTTCTAAATATAACTATTGTATATTAATTCATGGATGAGAAAAATGTAGATCTTTTGCAAATATGAGATTTTAGAAAGTCCTTAAAACACTAAAATTGAGTTCACAAAAATAGATCTAATAATATTGCACATGAAGCCTAGAGCACGTTATTGATTGTATATATATATATATATATATATATATATATATATATATGTAATTCTTTGGGGCATATGCAGTGATTGGTATCAAATATTTTGTTTTGGTACATGAGTCGTATTTTTCTGCAGCCTTACTATTTGGTTTTTAATTTACTCAGCTATTTTACACTGGACAAATTACTTAAATTTTAATACCTACCTTCTCACCCATAAAATACAAATAATAATACTTGCACCTCCTTCACAGATCATTGTGAAAGGTAAATGACATAGGACCTTGTAAGATCTCAATATACTGTAGCAGTTTAATGCTTATTACATGATTTCCCAGATCTGTTTCAGTCCATTTTCTTCTTTTATATGGTTCTACAAATTGTCTTTATTGGTTCTCATAAGCTGACTGTTGTCTTCTTAAGCAGACTTCGCATTTCCAGGACATTACTACTTATACAGAAAATTATGTTTTACAGTTTTGTTATGCTACCAAATAATCTATTATACCAGGCTTTTTGATAAGGTATTACAAAGTTTTTATTCTCTTCTTGAGTTCTTTTTGAGTTCACAAATGATGAGAAATGGTTCTTTCTTTCTTTCTTTCTTTCTTCTTTCTTTTCTTTCTTTCTTTCTTTCTTTCTTTCTTTCTTTCTTTCTTTCTTTCTTCTTTCTTTCTTTCTTTCTTTCTTTTTTTCTTTCTTTTCTTTCTTTTCTTTCTTTCTTCCTTTCTTTCTTTTCTTTTCTTTTTTCTTTTTTCTGGTTTTTTTTTTTTTTTTTTTTTTTTTACTATCTTATTCCAGTGCCCTTCTCAGGGATCTTGATGCAAGAGAGCAAGAGAGCACAGTAAGAACACAAATCATCACACTACAAAGAATCTTCCAGCCACATCAGCTTTGAGCATCTCAGCTGGTCAGGTAAAAAATTCAAAAATTAAAATTTTAGAACTGGTAGTACACTGTTTCCCATTCCAATTTTGCAATGTCATAGTGTTGATGGTAGGCACTAAGAAAATTGATTTTATTTCAAATTAATTTTCTATAGAAGTGCTGTCCATTAGAACTTTCTGAGAAGATGGAAGTGTTCTCTACTACTGTTGTCCTTTGTGGTATCCACTAGATACATGTGGATATTGAACAGTTGAAATGTGACCTATATGACTGAGGAATTAAGCTTTAAAATTCATGTAATTTTAATTTAAAAAATAAGTTAAAGCAGCTATACATGGCTACTGTATCGGACTGCAAAGTTCTAGAATTATTTTCAACTTCCAAACTTTACTAACAGTCATGTCATTTTTATAAACATGCCTGAATGGAGGATTTTTTCTCTAAACTGAGAACCTTTATACTTTATATTTAAAGTCATGATTACTGATTCTTTGCAAAATAACTGATATTATTGTCAATCTTTTTCACTCCTGGCAAGGCCTTGAAATTTTATTGATAATAATATCTCTGTACATGAGCCCATTTATATTACAATGAGGTCTCAATTTCTATGTCCATACTTAAAATGTTTTAAATCATCTTGGCCTATCCATTGTGTGTGCATGTGTGTGTGTGTATGTGTGTGTGTGTGTCTTCAAGGCATGTTAGGGGACTGGTGATGTGGACATCCATAAAATCAGCTGATGCTAAGACTGAACTTGCCTACAGAGATTTCACAAGGAGAGACTCTGAGGAAATTCACAAGGAAATGACGATGACTATCCAGCCTGTGAGAACACTAATTTCATGGACTTTTAACATTTCAGTAGTTATTTTAGCAATGCCCTTGTTATTTTCTAAGATCAAAGGGAAGTTGGTGAATATATCTGAGGGAAAATAAATTATATAAAGCTTGTTAAAGTTAGAATTTATTATTAAATATGTTTGCATTTGTTTCATTTTCAGAAATGTGAAAATTATTTATATGCTAACTCTCTAAGATTAAAACAATCAGAAGAGAATGTTCACCTGTTCCTTGAGGTCATTTCCCCTTTTGGTTTTGCTATTGCTTGTGCTTCATTGTGTAGCCAACTCTTCATTTACATTGCATTTTGCAGAGACAGACCTATCGAATTTTATACCTGAGAATATTGGATGCGCATGGTTTCTGAGAATATTGCCCATAGTAAGCAGAGAAGAAACATTAACAGTGGAAGCCCTAGAACTTTGCTCTTTAAGGTCAGTTTAGATTATAGTATGGCCCACTCTGACCTATGGGAGTAGGGGAAGAACAAACTAATTTCTGTGGGAAGCAGCGAGTCTATAATTATTGTATCTGATTTAGGATCATTGTAGGGAGAATTATCAATTAAAGCAAGCTAGACAGCCATTTGGCTTGTTAACTGAGAATCTGGTCAGTAAAAATCAGTTTAGGAGGAATTAATTAAGGTAATTCCTCTAAGGAGGTCTTTGCCCTGGCTTTGGCTTATATAACTGGAGTTCACAGAATGACGGTAGAAAAAAATAAGTAATTAAACCATCAACTGTAATGTGATAAGAGTGCTACATAGAATAAAATAGTTTTGTGGATGAGGAATTGCTGATGTTTTATAGCCTTGAGGATGAAGCCCTAAACTACTATGGGCTGTTGTCACATTCTGAATTAGATACTAGAATAATTTAGTATTTCTGTTTTATATTTTATACTTCCAACTTTTAGCAAAAATATGGTAAGAAAAAAGCTGAATGATAAAGAGAACAGGAACAGGGCACTGGCTATAGTGTTTTGTTAGTGTTTAGGTGGAATATGCCAAATAATAATAGTGAACTGAGACTTACTATTATGGCTTTGAAGGGTGACAGGTCTTTGTCAGGGGACAGAGGCCAATTTATTTAACACTGTCTATTGCATGAAGTAGACATTAACCTAATACTGAATTGCCTGAATGAAGATGCATAAATTGGCCTCCTTTGAGAAATGATAGGCTTTCTTCTTTCATTTTCTTGGATTTACCTTTAACCTGACTGCATTTAGGCAACTGAATATGTTTGAAATGGACTTTTGATAATCTTTGGTATATGTATGTCTACAAAGATTCCATAAACATTCTCTGCAAATGAAAAATATGCCAAAGAAATTGCATCAATTTAGCATTTTGTCTTTTACTCTTTTCCTGTCATCTCCCTTCTCATTTCAAGACTAATCATTGGTCATAATTTTCGATAACATAAAATTATAGGAAAAAAAAGGTTGTAGAGTGTCATTCTTAAACAGCACTTAATTTTTTATGTGCCATTGGAACATTCCATACCAAACAGTAGAGAAATAAAATATAACATGCCCCTGGCAATCTTTAAAAGAAAATAATAGGGCTATTATGCATCCAGTTCCATTGTCTATGGATCAGAATAATATCTTTTGCACAGGGTGATTTGATCATTATTTTTTTCTGAGATGCTTTAGATTTCTTTTCTTCATGTGCAAAAGCTGAAATATGAGCATATTTCTTCCAGAAACTAAGTTGTCAAATAAAGAAGAATATTTACATTTGAAAACTCTTCTAAACTTTTTAAAAGGTGCTGAAATTCAGGAAACTCTGAAGCCTGTAAGTAGCAGCAGGAGGTGAACCAATTAGGATTAATACATCAAATAATACTTAATTCAGACATATTTCTAGGGCTACACTTTTCTCTGACATGCCAAACCAATTATTTGAGGCATAGCAGGAATCTTTTTCTTTACAAATGTCTCTGCTAGCCAAAATAAAATGTTAACTGACATATATAACAAATATTTTAATTCACTGGGTGTAGTCAGAAAATAGAACCCAGAAGAAAATATTAAGAGGTGGGTTATCTGACAGAAAAACACTTTGCAGTTCCTCATTTTACTGTGAATTATGTTTATTGATCTCAAATATTTCTACAGAAGGAAGTGGAAGATATTATGTAAAATAGCTGTGACTTTTCATAGAGGGAGACAATAGTAAAGGGAATCTTATACAATTCATTAGTCTGTACTCAAACATTTAAGTTGTTATGTAATTTGTGTCGTATGATTTTCCTTTTCCTTCTACACTTATTTCAAGCTTTGGACAGCATACATACTGGAAGGGAATGAAACAAAGGTGACTTTAATTGAATTTGGGGATCTTCTCTGAATTCACATACACTTCTCCCTCGGCTCTGCCTGCCTATTTAATTTCAGAGTTTTAGGCCAATGGAGCACAATCTCCTCTGGTCTAAACTTTCCAAACACATAAATATGTTGAAGGAGACAAAATGGAGAACAAAGATATACTTGAGTCTATCATAATTTCTGTTTTATCTTCTTTATGAAACTAAAATTAATAAATATGAATATTTTTCACATCACCTTGGAAAGAGATAAGGAATTAAAATAATCACATGCTGCCCTTTCAGAGAAAAATGAACCCTATTAAAATTGAGTGCTTGACTCTTGGGCCAAGAGTGTGTGGTCAGCTCCATGACGAACGCCTGGGCTACTTGAGGACCCACCACCACCAATGTCAGAAGCAGTCATACTGGACATAAGCTTGAGTCCTTCTTCATGAGGTTCAGCTTGTGATTCTGGGTTCCAATCCGCTCTTGATCTCTCTGTTTTTATAGCCATCTTCTCTTCTAAACTGATTGCCTGGGAACTTCAAACACTAGCATCACTTATGAAGACAGCAGGCTTATTAAACTGCTTAACTAGTTCCTAATTGCACAAGTCACAAAAGGTCGATTGTGGCAGCCATCCTCTAAGAGATTCCTCAGTGTTCCTGGCTTTTACACCTTCATGTGGCCCCCTCCTATGTTGTACCAGGATTTTCTTTGTTACTAATAGAATATGAGATAGGTGATGGTATAACACTCCCAAGAACAGGTTGTAAAGGACAGCAGCTTTTGTCTTGGACAAGCTTATGTACTCTCTCACTCTGTCTCTCTCTCTAATGGGTAATTTGCCTCAGGAATACAAGCTACTATGTTGTAAGCAAGCCTATGGAGACCCTGTGCGTAAGGTACTGAAGTTTCTAGATAATAGCTGTTGAGGAACTAAGAACTGACAACAACAGCATGCATGAGCTCAAAAGCAAATCCCTCTCATCTGCGTCTTCAAATAGGCCAGTAGCCTTGACCACCAACTGGATTGATTACCGTCTCATAAGATGCTCTGACTAGAACCACCCAGTCAAGCTGCTGCCAACTCACAGAAACTGTGAGAAAATAGATGTTTATTATTTTAAGTAGCTAAATTTTGAGGTTATCGCTAACACAGAAATAATAAGCTACACAGACATTTTTATCAACTATTGCTCTCCACAAATGAATTTACCAGCACAACATTTATGTGTTGGTTTCTATAGAAGACTGATTTTTCTTTTGAATATATATTTGTATTCAAGAGAATATGTATATATTCTCTTGAATATATATGTATATTTATATATTCAGATTATTATAATAAGGTGACTCAGCTTTCTCTTTGATCCTTACAGTGTTTATACCTGTATTATCCTTGTTAAATGTACTCCCTTTGTTGTATATGACATAGTTTTCCTCTATATTGTGGCACTAGGAAAAGTGTTTTAAGAGTCAATTACTAATTGGAATTTAAGGTGAAATGACCTGACTGTGAAACATACTAATGGGTGGATCACCTTTTCTCTTCCCTGAGTTCATTCATTTCGTAAGTCACGTCATCCTGCCTCATAATTTTACATATAATCTATAAATTATCTTTCCCTAATCTATATCTAAGCTTCTTCTATTTCTTTGATTACTAGATTTATGTATATATAAGGTCTACTCAAAGTATCTAAAAAGATATCAAATAGCCACCTCAAACTTAGCATGTTCTAAATATCTCATATTCCATTGCAATCCATAGCCAAACAGTGAGAATTGGTGTATTTATTCCCACAACCTCCATGCAACCCTTTTTTCCCCCTGTTTCAGGAAAATGAAAAGATAGATAGCATCAGCTTCTGAGCATAAAACAGTTTTTGATAATTAAGTCCCTTTTTAACCCCATTACTTGTTGTCTCTATTGCCAAAAAGGCTTATCAAAATGTGAATTTCTTGCCTGCAATGTGCTGTTCTTCAGCTTCATGAATGTGGACAAATGGTGGAAATGCTGGCAGTGATAGCAATGGCTTCTATATCTGACTTCCTAATAGCTCTGTTGTATCTCCGCATGTCCAATTCTCCGGCTTCTTTGGTATCTAGACACAGCGTCACTGATAGAATTAGTGGCACGACTTTCAATACAGTGATGCCTTAAAAAAAAAAAAAAAAAAAGAACTCCTAGAAGAAACCCTACTAAAGTCATTTCTCAAAGGTTCTAAAAATTAGTCATGGAGGCCCAATCTAGAACTTACCACTGAAGTTCTTTCAATGCACTTGCCTGCTTTCCATTTAAGTCCCTTTCTGCTGAAGGTTCTATGGTAATTTCTATGTGCTCTACTGAACTCAGATTTACTTTCACTTCCTCAGCCTATCCTTCAACCCAGTGCTCATCATCTCAGGTGATTTCATTTCTATTGGTATAATTCCTGGAGTCTTCCTGACTCCTACTTCTTTTTTTTTTTTTTTTTTTTTTTTTTTTTTTTTTAAATTGTATATGAAGAGTAAATTTATTTATTTATTTATTTATTTATTTATTTATTTATTTATTTATTTTTTTTTTTTGCAAACACACGAGGGTTTATTTACCACCTCGAGCTTGTGTCCAAGTATACCCAACAGAGCGGAGCAGGGACTTGGACCCTGAGGTGGGTTTTAGCTTAGTTTTTTTTTTTTTTCCTACTTCTATCTCATCCTCATATGCAATATAACAATCAATCATGTTGACTAATAACACTCTGAATTTAATTCAGAATCCCACCATTATTGCCATCTCCAAGGTGAAAGCCAAGCTCCTCAGTTTCCTTCATTATTGTAATGTCCCCTAATTTGTTCTCTTTCTTCTAATGCCTCCATAAAATGCCCCCTCCATGGTTAGCACATGGTGTGGCACAAAAATATTAGTCATATCCCACAAACTTAGACAAAATAGCAGCATCCTTCTCACCACAGAGTTAAACCTCTAGCCATTTTATCTTATTTTTCTCTCTAGCACTTATCACTTCCTGATATAATAGATGTTCACTTAGTATTGGTATATTGGCTATCTAACCAATTTTTGTGCTCTCATAAAAAAATACAGAAACAAAACAAAACAGCAAAAAAAACAATAAGCCAAACAATGAAAACATCTTTGTTTATTTTTTATGCTCTATCTTCAGCATATAGAATAGTAGCTGATGCACATTAGGATGATAAATATTTGCTGAACAAATTAATGGACACCCAACACAACTTCTTCTAATGACTCTTCATCTTACTAAGAATGAAATACATGGTGTTTTTCTTCTGTATGATGACCTTCTGGTCCTTCACTGACTCTCTGACCTCATTACTACCTTATTCACTCTGCTTCAGCCATAATGGCCTTCCTATTTATCTTTGAATAAGTCATGCGATGATCACTTTTAGAATTTTCTTTCTCAGGATGCCTGGTGGCTCAGTGGTTGAGCATCTGCCTTTGGCTCAGCGTGTGATCCCGGAGTCCTGGGATTGAGTCCTACATCAAGCTCCCTGCGTGGAGCCTGCTTCTCCTTCTGCTTATGTCTCTGCCTTTCTCAAAGGGTCTCTCATGAATAAATAAATAAAATCTTTAAAAAAATGATACTCTTTCTCTAGGTTTTCACACATCTTACTCCCTCATTTTTCAGTTTTTAATGGTTTCCATTTATGGAAGAGAGTGCTTTAATATGTATTTTTTTAATCTTTAAGAAGTAGTCAGAGTAATTGTATTCTGATTTTAAATGTGTTTTAATTGGAAGCATATGGAATATCCTATATTATATTCATACTATGTAAGCATATGGAAATCCTCAGATAGGCTGAGAATGAGTGTCTAGGGCAACATTTTCTGTAAAAATGCAGACTATATATCAAATGGATTTTTAGCTTTGTGAAATGCCAAAGGAAGATCTGAAACATTTGATAATTGCCAGAACCTTTCTCTGAAAGCTCACCAGGACCATGAGTCATTGTTTAGGTGACAAGATGTCAGGATATGACAAGATAGTCCTGTTATATAACATGACAAGGAGCTTAACCCAGTTCTAATGTTGAAAAATACAAGTCAAAGTAAAAATAAAAATGAAATAGGTCTTCCTTAGTTTCTTTGATGAAAAGATATCAAAGGACTTTATAAAGTACTTCTATTTTTAAAATGCACAAACTCAGAACCTGGGCCAAAAAGTAGGAGCCTTTATAAATGGGGACTCAAATGTTCATTTAGTAGTGTATACAGCAATCTTAAGATAAACCTGGCAAAAGAACACAGGTCTGTCAGAGTGCCATATTAACCATGAGGAAATACTTTTTATTAAAAACAGAAAATTTTCATTGAATAAGAATAAAAAAGTTTGGAAATATTGCATTCTTAATACCTATACTTATTTTTTAAAATTCATTTAAAACTATATTGCTTTGGGAGAGGAGTATTTTCCTGTAGTGAATAGGGCAGTTTTTATCTACACTTAGGCATACACATTTAGGCTGATTACATTTTTTAAAAATATGGACATTATTGTGAAAATTTTCATTGAGGAGGGGTAGTACTGTAAATGAAATTAACTATACAACTTGTGAAAAAAAGATGACTTTGGTAAATACATTCATTTTTTTAAAGATTTTATTTATTCATGAGAGACACAGAGAGAGAGGCACAGATACAGGCAGAGGGAGAAGCAGGATCCATGAAAGGAGCCTGATGTGGGACTCGATCTCAGGTCTCCAGGATCACACCCCGGACCAAAGGTGGCGCTAAACCACTGAGCCACTGGGGCTGTGCAATACATTCATTTTGAAGAATTTCA
The DNA here is from genome assembly GCF_048164855.1 of Canis lupus baileyi. Lineage (NCBI taxonomy): Eukaryota > Metazoa > Chordata > Mammalia > Carnivora > Canidae > Canis > Canis lupus. Next base: position 23,677,700 of record NC_132854.1, on the reverse strand, counting down.
GGGTCAATTTTAACTCAACGAATTCATAAAAATATGCAATGCTTTCTAAGTCATTATTTTGTAATAATTATGAGTTGAAAGGCATTTTCTGACCTTAAAATAGCAACTTCCATTGTACTTATCACAATTACCAAATGAAGTAATTGAATAATTTACATTATACACAGAAAATTTATCTGTTTAAATGCTAGGATAATTCCAGATATTTATAGAAAAAAAGGTTTAATATATGATGATAGTCTAATAATGAGCTATTAGATAAGTATCTGAAGAGTTTAAAAAGCTGAACATTTTCTGTCTTCATATTCTGCAAATAATCTAACTAATACAAACTTGTTTTCTGAAATACAACAATATCCTCAACATTTTAGAATTTGTAGCTCATAGTGAAATTTTTCCAAACTTTTCTCATACATGGATAATTTGGATATTCATACACACACATAAACAACCATATCATCATCAATAAGACCACAAATGTGGTCTTTTTTGAATATCATGGGACCGGCTCCTCATCCTTAAACATGGCCTTTCAAGGGGTCTATGGTTCAATTATTAAATATTTTTTTAAGTCCTTCAATCAATAAAGATTTTCTTTTATTTATTTATGTTGAAGTTTTAAAATATTTTTACTTCAAGGCATTTCTAGAGACCACTAGAAACAATAATACCTACTTAGTGTAAGTAATATCTTAACAACAGGCACTTTATTTGGAATTAGGTTAAAACTGGATGAGAGAGGAAAAGAGGGAAAGGCGGGAAGAGAGAGGGAGAGAGAGGAAGGAAGCAATAAATAAATAAATAAATAAATAATTTGTATTTCCTCTCAACTCATTCAACAAAGATATTTCAGGACTGCCACAAGCCTGCCTCCACTCTAGGATCTGGTGGTAAAAAGCTAAATGATTCATGATACCTGCCCTCAGGGCCTGTGAGGAGATGCAGAAGTGTAGTTTATGATGACAGATGTTACTTGAATGTGTGCATTAATGCCATTTAAGCACATGTTGTCTTAAGTGTTCTTCCAATTTCCCTTTCTCTTTTATCATGTTCTCTCTATCCCTGGATCACCTAGTCACACTCTGTGTTTTAATGCTTTTTATTAGACTCTCAACACCTTTTACTTTCATGCTATGACCAGCCCACTCAAAATCTTAAACTGACTCAAAACCCCATTCCAATGTAGCTGTTATAGTTTGAATATTAGAAGAATACTGATAAAATATACTAGGAATAATCTAGACTATACTACACTTGTGAATAATGTAGACTATGTCTTAATGTGTTAGGTTTTCCATATTTGTTTATATATTAAAGGAGTCACTTGTTATAACAAAATAATGATGACATTTCAAAAAGGATTTATCTAATGAGTTGGTATTTCTGCATCTTCATCATTATAGTTCAGAAACCTATTTATCCTACTTTCATTTCCACCTCAGAATTATTGACTCAAATCAGACAGAGCATTGAGTCCCATATCTGAAAGTTCTGTTCTCTAATTCACTAAGTATCTAAAATCTTCATTTCTGGATGTACTTATCACTGCAAATCCTATAAACAAAAATCGATTAAATAAAACTCAAACTCCCTATGTAAGCTAAAAATAAGCTAATGCTTTTTAAAAATACAGCAATAATGACAACAGTTGTAAAAAAGATGGCAAAGATTAGCAACAGTCCAGATACTGCACATACAGAGCTCAGGATTCAAAGTGAGGTGTATATGTTATCAGAAAGCAGGAATCCTAGCTGCTTGGTGGATTCTAGAGTTTTACAGGGGCTTCCCAGAGGGGACCTGTAGTCACCACCAGAGTTGCCAATTGAAGTGGAGGAGAGAAAAGTGTCTTGATTTCTCCTCATGTTCTATCCTTAAATCTCCTGCCAGATTCTTCCTGAGATAGAATTTAACTGCAAGCTACTTCACCAGGGAACCAGGAAATGCACTTTGCAAGTATGAAGTAGTGGTAGGAGAGAAATATGAGGTCTCAAGCAAACAAGAGATTGACAAATCATCATTTTAAGAATGGTAATTTTTTCTTATTTCCTAAAATTGTTGATGACAATGATTTACATTTTATTAATACTGTTATAAATAGAGTCAAAACATGCTCTGAAGTGAATAGCGTTCTTTTTTTTTTTAAATAAAAACTCAGCCTGATGATTTTATTAGCTAGTTTGGGACCACATACTTAAATTATTATAAATAGTAGCCCATGTTGTTTACCTACTTAAAACTCAGAATGTTCCCCACTGAACTTAGAATGAAATAGAAAGTGTTTACCCTTTCCTATCCGGCCCTACATGGCTCCCGCTTATGAAATCATGTCCTGTTACTCTTTCCTTAGACCATGGATGGCCCTTACCCTGACTATTTTTCTTTTTTAAAAATTCTTCATACGTCATCACCATAACATATTTAAATCTGCTTTTCATTCTGACTAGAATATTCTCTCCATATATATGTTAGGCTAGCTTAACATACAGGCCTCTGCTGAACCTCCACATTCTCACATTAGACTATGTGTCCGTTCTACTTAAGGAAGTTCGCTGGTCACTCTTTAATCCTAGTAAATCATTTTCTACATAGCATAAACCAATTCCTGATATTTTCTTGTTTCATTATTTTTTGTTGTCTCCATTAGAGTTGAAAGTTCCTCAAAATAGAGATTGCTTCTGTCTTGGCTGCCAAGGAATCTATCCTCAGTACTTTGGTAATGCTTAGCACATAAAGATACTGCATTAAAAAAAGAAAGATACTACATAAATATTTATTAAATGAATAAATAAGTGAATGGATGAATAATCTATTGTTAGATTTTTAAGCTCCTGCATTCTTTCCCACATCTGGTCTAGCTCTGCCTTCTCCCTCAAATGCCTACCACCTCCCCCCAAGGGAAGTCAAGTTTTCAATTGCTCATTTCACTACTAGGCCACTATCTGGACCACACTTAACTGGTTCACTGATTGTCTCCCATGAAGACAATTGTTTCGACCTCACTTTCTCCTTTTGAGTTTGAAATGGTTAAGATCAGCAGATTCTTCACATCATACTCAGGTTTTCAAAATAAGTTCTATGGACCTTCTCTATAGAATTAGTAAGTTAGATTCAGAATAAATAGTAGTAAACTTCACGCAGATATCTTGAACTCAGCCAGTTTTTCAAATAAAATGTTCTCTAAAACTGACACAAATTTTAGGTGCTTGCTAACTGTCTCTAAATTAGTACATGGTCTCTTCTTTGGTTTCTCATCTAGATGTATCTAACTTCTGAGGAACAGAATCTCCATGTGAGGAAGGATGAGTGGTAGAATTAAAAACTTCCGCCTTTTCCCCCTTAAACTGATAATCCAGTACATTATTTACATTCCTTTTTATTTAATCATAATGACATTTCAGATTGAAAGATATATTCCAAGTTGGTAAAATTGCTTTCTATAAAAATACAGAATAAGAAATAAACATGAAATCATGAAAATATTGAGAATAAAGCTATGATAAATGAGTGAACTATGAGCCTTTCTTCCTCATTTGTGTACTATATTCTTAGTTTATATAATAATAGGAAGTCTGTCTTTTTTAAATTTTGTTAATATGTATCTTTAAGTTCTGCTTATTGGAAACACAAAGCTCTTGTGGACTGAGTGGGGAGGAGCTTGTTATTTATTCACCTCTTCCCATGCCACTTGTGGGTTTCATCTCCCTTCCCTTCCCATCTCTCTGAAACTTCCATTCTACTAACTTCCTAATAGTCTGGCTTTTTTCCACTCTTCTTTTAGCTCTGGCTTGCGTCTTGCTTTTCTTCTGGCTCTAAGCCCTGTTCCCACCAACTCAGCCCTTCCAACTTCAGCTCCTGCAAGAATTTTCAGTACACTCCACCTCGAACTCCAAATTTACATTTTCTTCTGGCAAATATCTGCACAAGTCTCAGCTCAATCCCAACTGTTTCATATTAGTGCCACTTAAATCTCAGAAACTAATCCTTAATTCTTTCAATCCTACTGAGAATAAACCTTTCCAAATTATTTTTATTACTGGAACTATTCTTAATATCACTTTGACTTCCACATGCATAGTTCTTTGGGCAACACACCCCATAACTACATCTTATATTGTTCCCCTTCTCTCCAATCATCTTCCCTTTCTTTCAAAGATCCATTATTTTCTTGGCTTAAAGATTTACAATTACTTCCAACAGTAAACTTTAAAACTTCTCAGACATGTGTCTTATCAAATTATTAGGCAAAAATGAACTCTTCCCAGCACATATCTCATCCAAATAGTAGCTTGCTCCCTTCTATGTTCAAATTTCCAAGTCCTAATAACAGATTTCCCTTTCCCACAAATACCATTCTTCTTACGATGGTATTCTCTGTAACCTGGTAACTTCTTCCCTGTTATTACCATTAATATTATTTTTATTTGCACTGTCCAATAAAAATAGCCACTCTTACTCTTTGGTTTCACCAAAGCTGGGCTGTTCTGCTTATTCATTTCTGTTCTTAGTTTTATATTCCATAATACAGAGGATTCAGTTCCACTTACACAATCTTTTTCAAAGATACCACATGCTTAACTATTACCCAAGTTACAAAAATGTTTCATATGGGCTCCAAAGGGGAAAAAATACATCTTTACGTTTGGAAATTCCTGTTCTACAGAATGGGTGCTAGTCAGGCATCCATCTTACATGGATCTAAGAATAAGGAGCAAAGTTCCTCATTCTAGAAGACTCTACCTGGGGACATCTAGGGATCCAGGCTTATGTGTAGTTCTAATTGGGGCAGGCTGGAAGTGCTGGGGAATTACACATGGGAACACTGATGGAATGAATTTGATAGAGAGATGCCTAAAAGCCTTCACCTCTTATGTAGGACAGCACTGGGTTGGCTTTTAAGTGCATTTCTATAGAAAGAAAGAGAAAGCATTTCCCAGATGAACAAGAACTAAAAATGCTTATGACCACTAAACCTGTCTTGCAAGAAATATTAAAAGGGACACTTTGAGTGGGAAAGACTAGAAAGGAACAGAGAAAATCTCCAGAAAGAATGACAAAACAAGTAATAAAATAGCATTAAATTCACATCTATCAATAATTACTGTGAATGTAAATGGGCTAAATACTCTAATCAAAAGACATAGGATGTCAGAATGGTTAAAAAATAAGACCCATCTATATACTGCCCACAAGAGACTCATTTTAGATCTAAAGACAACTACAGATTGAAAGTGAGGGGTGGGGAAACATTTACCATGCAAATAGATGTTAAAAGAAAGTAAGAACAGCAATACTTAATATCAGACAAATAAGATTTAAAGACCATAACAAATATGAAAAAGGGCACTATATCATAATAAAGGAGTCTATTCAACAAGAAGATCTAACAATTGCAAATATTTATGTCCCCAACTTGGGAGCAAATATATTAAACAATTAATAACAAGCATAAAGGAACTCATTGATAATAATAAGATAATAGTAGTGGACATTAACACTACCACTTATATCAATGGTCAGATCATCTATGCAGATCAATAAGGAAACAATGGCTTTGAAAGACACACTGGATCAGATGGACTTAATGGATACATTCAGAACATTTCATCCTAAAACAGCAGAATACACATTTTTTTTTAGTGTACATGGAAAATTCCCTAGAATAGCTCACATATTAGGCCACAGATGAGGCCTCAACAAGTATAAAAAGACTGAGATCATGCCATGCATATTTTCTTTCTTTTTTTTTAAAGATTTGTATTTATTTATTCATGAGACACAGAGAGAGAGAGAGAGGGAGAGAGACTGAGAGAGGCAGAGACACAGGCAGAGGGAGAAGCAGGCTCCATGCAGGGAGCCTGATATGGGACTTGATCCTGGGACTCCAGGATCATGCCCTGGGTGGAAGGTGGGCATTAAACCACTGAGCCACCCAGTGATCCCCCATGCATATTTTCTGACCACAACACTATGAAACTTGAAGTCAACCCCAAGAAAAAAATTGGAAAGACCACAAATACATGGAAGCTAAAGAACATATCTTACTAAAAATGAACAGGTCAACTAGGAAATCAATAAAGAAATTAACAAAAATACATGGAAACCAATGAAAATGAAAACACCAAAGTAAAAAAATCTTTCCCTCATAAGAGGGAAGTATATAACAATACATGCCTACCTTAGGAAGCAAGAAAATCTTAAATATGCAATCTAACCTTATGTCCAAAGGAAGAGTAAAAGATCAACAAATGAAGCATAAAGACAGCAGGAGAAGGGAAATAACAGAGATTAAAGCATAAATAAATGATATAGGGAAAAATAACAACAACAACAACAACAACAACAACTCTAGTAGAACAGATCAATGAAACTAGGAAGTGGTTCTTTGAAAGAATTAACAAAACTGATAAACCACTAGCCAGATTTATCAAAAATAAAAGAGAAAGGACCCAGATAAATAAAATCATAAATGAGAGAAGAGAGATCACAACCAAGACTACAGAAATACAATTACAAGAGAATATTACAAAAACCTGTATGCTAACAAATTAGGGAATCTGGAAGAAATTAATGAATTTCTAGAAATATATAAACTATCAAAACTGAAATCAAGAAGAAACAGAAAATTTGAATAAACCAATTACCAGAAAATAAATTGAATCAGTAATCAAAAATTTCCCAATGAACAAAAGTCCAGGGCCAAATGGCTTTGCAAAAGAATTCTACAGACATTTAAAGAGGAGTTAAGACCTATTTTTTTCTCAAACAATTCCAAAATATAGAAATTAAAGGAAAACTCCCAAACACATTTTACAAAGCCAGCATCACCCTGATTGCAAAACCAGACAAAGAATCCACACACACACAAAAAGAGAACTACGGGCTAATTTCCCTAATGAACATGGATACAAAAATTCCACACAAAATATTAGCAAATTGAATCCAATCATACATTAATTAACAGAATCATTCGCCATGATAGGGTGGGATTTAATCCTGCGTTGCAATGCTGGTTCAATATTCGCAAATTAATCAATTTGATATACCACATCAATAAGAGAAAGAATAAGAAACATATGACCCTTTGAATAGATACAGGGCAGCCTTGGTGGCTCAGCGGTTTAGCGCCGCCTTCAGTCCAGGCATGATCCTGGAGACCCTGGATGGAGTCCAACGTCAGACTCCCTTCATGGAGCCTGCTTCTCCCTTTGCCTGTGTCTCTGCCTCTGTGTGTGTGTGTGTGTGTGTGTGTGTGTGTGTGTGGTGAATAAATAAATAAAATACTTTAAAAAATAATAGATACAGAGGAAACATTTGACAAAGAACAGCATCCATTCTTAAGAAAATCTTCAACAAAGTCGAGATAGAGGCAATATACCTCAACATCATAACAGCTATATATGAAAAACCAACAGCTAATATCATCTTTAATGAGGAAAAACTGGGAACTTTTCTTCTATGTTCAAGAACAGGACAAGAATGTCCACTCTCACCACCATTATTTAGCATAGTAGTGGAAGTCCTAGCCTCAGTAATCAGACAATAACAAGAAATAAAGGCATCCAGATCAGCAGGGAAGAAGTCAAACTTTCTCTATTTGTAGACAACATGTTATACTCTATGAAGAAAACTATAGACTCCACCAAAAAATTGCTAGAACTGATCCATGATTTCAGTAAAGTCACATATAAAATCAACATACAGAAATCCATTGCATGTATACATACAATAATGAAGCACAGGACAGAGAAATCAAGGAATTGATCCCATTTACAATTGCACCAAAAACCAAAAGTTACCTAGGGATAAACCTAACCAAAGATGTAATAGATCTGTACTCTGATTACTATCACACACACATGAAGAAAATTGAAGATGACACAAAGAAATGGAAAAACATGCCATGCATGTTTAGAAGAATACATATTATCAAAATGTCTATACTACCCAAAGAAATCAACACATTTAATGCAATCCCTACCACCAGCATTTTTCACAGAGCTAGAACAATCTTAAAATTTCTATGGAACCAGACAAGATCCTGAATAGCTAGAACAATTTTGAAAACAAAAATAAAGTTGGAGGCGTCACAATTCCAGACATCAAGTAATATTACAAAGCTGTAGTGATCAAGACGGTATGGTACTGGCACAAAAACAGACACACAGATCAGTGGAATAGAACAGAAAACCCAGAGATGGACCCACAACTTATGGTCAACTAATCTTTGGCAAAGCGGAAAAGAATATCCAATGGAAAAAAAGACGGTCTCTTTAACAAATGGTGTTGGGAAAACTGGACAGCCACATGCAGAATGAAAGTAGACCACTTTCTTATACCATACCTAAAAATAAATCCAAGGGGATCCCTGGGTGGCTCAGCTGTTCAGCGCCTGCCTATGGCCCAGGGTGGGATCCTGGAGCCCCGGGATCGAGTCCCACATCGGGCTCCTGGCATGGAGCCTGCTTCTTCCTCTGCCTGTGTCTCTGTCTCTGTCTCTCTCTGTCTCTAAAATAAATAAATAAATAAATAAATAAACAAATAAATAAATAAATAAATAAATAAATTTTTAAATAAATAAATTCAAAATGGATAAGACCTACATGTAAGAAAGGAAACTATCAAAACTCTAGAGAAGAACATAGGCAGTAACCTCTTTGTAATTAGCCATAGCAACTTCTTCCTAGATACATCTCCTGAAGCAAGGGAAGCAAAAAGCAAACGAACTATTGAGACTTCAGCAAGATAAAAAGCTTCTTCACAGAGAAGGAAACAGTCAACAAACCTAAGAGACAACTTTCAGAGTGGGAGAAGTTATTTACAAATGATATATCTGAAAAAGGGTTAGTATTCAAAATCTATACAGAACTTATCAAACTCAGCACCCCAAAAAACAAATAATCTAGTTAAGAAATGGAAAGAAGGGATCCCTGGGTGGCGCAGCGGTTTGGCGCCTGCCTTTGGCCCAGGGCGCGATCCTGGAGACCCGGGATCGAATCCCACGTCGGGCTCCCGGTGCATGGAGCCTGCTTCTCCCTCTGCCTGTGTCTCTGCCTCTCTCTCTCTCTGTGACTATCATAAATAAATAAAAAAAATTAAAAAGAAAGAAAGAAAGAAATGGAAAGAAGGGATCCCTGGGTGGCGCAGCGGTTTAGCGCCTACCTTTGGCCCAGGGCGCCATCCTGGAGACCTGGGATCGAATCCTACGTCGGGCTCCCGGTGCATGGAGCCTGCTTCTCCCTCTGCCTATGTCTCTGCCTCTCTCTCTCTCTCTCTCTCTGTGTGTGACTATCATAAATAAAAAATTTAAAAAAAAGAAATGGAAAGAAGACATGAATATATGTTTTTCCAAAGAAAATATCTAGGTGACTAACAGGTATACAAAGATGCTCCACATCACTCATCATGAGGGAAATAAAAATCAAAACTACAATGAGATATCACCTTACACCTGTCAGAATGGCTAAAATTAACAGCACAGGAAATGACAGGTGTTGGCAAGGATGCAGAGAAAAGGGAACCCTCTTACACTGTTGGTGGAATGCAAACTGGTGCAGCCACTCTGGAAAACAGTATGGAAGTTCCTCAAAAAGTTAAAAATAAATTTCACCACTGGCATTTACCCAAAGGATACAAAAACACTGATTTGAAGGAATATATGCACCCCGATGTTTATAGCAGCATCATTGACAATAGCCAAATTATGGAAAGAGCCCTAATGTTCATTGACTGATGAATGAATAAAGAGTTGGTATGCATATGCAGTGTAATATTACTCAGCCATAAAGAAGAATGAAATCTTGCCATTTGCATAGCATGGATGGAGCTAGAGGATATCATGCTAATGAAATGAGTCAGTCAAAGAAAGGCAAATACTATATGATTTTGCTCATATGCAGAATTTAAGAAACAGCACAGATGAACACTGGGGTGGAGGGGTTGGGGACAGAGAGAGGTAGTCCATAAAACAGACTCTTAACTATAAAGAACAACCTGAGGGTTGCTGGAGGGAAGGTGTGGAGGATAGGCTCAATGGGTGATGGAAGTTAAAGAGTATACTTGTTTGATGAACTCTTGGTGTTGTACGTAAATGATGAATCACTAAACCCTACACCTGAAATACATACATACATACATACATACATACATGCATTTCCAGAAGTCTTCAGTGAGATGGGGCCTCAGTGAGCTGCAACAGTAACTTTCTCTTCGCAATGTGTTGTGTTGGCTCCTTTCCTTTTTAATTTCCCCACTTCTTTGCTGATGTTTCATAATTCTAAAATAAATTGTCTGCACTCAAATTCTTGTTTCAGAGTCTGCTTCTGAATTCAAAGAGTGAGAATGCCCTTTAGTTTCCATCTTCCTCATTATTCTGTGATCCACTGCTGCATCTTCAATCAGGCCACTATTGAAAGATGTGCTTAAGGTCTGAAAAATATCAGGTGCAGATAGAGACACATAATGGTACTAGTAAATAAGTAAATAAACAAATATTACTATTTTTTCCTCAAAGAAAACTCTCTATTATGTTTACCATTTTAAATTGCTCAAATCCACTGCTTATTTATAGGTATGGCTATATTTATATTCATCAGTCTTTATGTAGTTATTTATGGGCATGTTTTCCATAGTTCCATGAGAATTTGGTATATGTATGGATCTTGTTACTACAGATTTTCCCAGTAAATAGACATTTTGAGTGTCTGGTATGTACTGGTCATAATTCTAAAGGCTGTAAGCATATTTGCACATTTGATCCTCAAACAACCCTATGAAATAGATATTATGTTTATCTCAATTTTGCAGATGGAATGGACTGAAGCAAAGAGTTAGTAAGCAGCATGCTTCAAGGAATGCCAGTTAGCAAATGGCAAAGCCAAGAATTAACATCCCACGTACCCAACCTCTTGCCTAAAAATTTCCCCTTAGTATTCATGCTCTTAATCATCTTGTTGTATACTATATATTCTTCCATCAAATAAACCCTAAGATATTCAGAAGAAAGAGTCATCCAAGTAAAGAGATTTCTTTTTAGTGTATTGTAAAACACCGATAAAACTTATTTAGTTGTGTGTTCTCTCATCTATGTAGTTAGTACCAAAATGCCTAGAGCTTAGTCCTTACTTAGTTTCCTTAAGAAATGCTAACCTTGGGGGTGCCTGAGTGATGTAGTCAGTTAAGCATCCAACTCTTGGTTTTGGCACAGGTTGTGATCGCAGGATTTTGAGATCAAGACTCTAGTCTGGCTCCAAGCTCAGCAGGGAGTATGCTTGAGACTCTCTCTCTCTGCTCCTCCCTACCCATTCTCATGCTCTCCCTCTCACTCTCTCTAAAGTAAATAAATAAATCTTAAAAAAAAAGAGAAATAATTTCCAACCTTATAAGCATCTTCTAATTTCTTATTACTGATGATTTGTTAGGTTACAGGGAAATATTACATTGTATGGTGCACAGTATATTTCTGGGAAAAAATCCATATTAAGCATCTCTGAAACTAGATTTCTCTCACATCATTACCTGGATGTTACTTATTTCAATCCCTTTTTTCATGTAATACCCATCCCCTGGGTCTCCTTACCAAAATACTCTAAAGGCCTCCCATTCTTCTCATAAAACTTACAGAGCAACGGATTTATAAAACCAGTGATTCTTTCAAAGAAGTTTGGTTAAAAATAATAAACAGAAATGAAGCACAATAGCAATAACAATAAACAAATTGCTACAATTATAATGAGAAGCAGAACATATAGTAGCTACTATCTGTCACATAACATGCTGTATATTTCCACAGACATCCTACTCAGTTTTTATTTAAAGATTTTATTTATTTATTTATTTATTTATTTATTTATTTATTTATTTATTTATTTATGAGGGAGAGAGCAAGCACACATGAGCAAGGGAGGGAAAAGCAAACTTCTCACTGAACAGGGAGGCTGACACCAGGCTTGATATCATAATTTGAACCAAAAGCAGATGCTTAACTGACTGAACCACCAGGCACCCTTACCCTACTCCATTCTAATTAAGTTCCTTTGAGTTAAGCACCATTGTTTCCATTTTCCAGAAAAAGATATAGAGGCTCCTTCCACAATTTGGCTATTGTGGACAGCGCTGGTATAAACATCGGGGTGCAGGTGTTCCAGTGATCCTCGGTGTCCATCGAAAGATGAATGGATAAAGAAGATGTGGTTTATGTATACAATGGAATATTACTCAGCCATTAGAAACGACAGATACCCACCATTTGCTTCAACGTGGATGGAACTGGAGGGTATTATGATGAGTGAAATGAGTCAATCGGAGAAGGACAAACATTATATGTTCTCATTCATTTGGGGAATATAAATAATAGTGAAAGGGAATAGAAGGGAAGGGAGAAGAAATGGGTAGGAAATATCAGAAAGGGAGACAGAACATAAAGACTCCTAACTTTGGGAAAAGAACTAAGGGTAGTGGAACGGGAGGTAGGCGGGGGGGGGGGGGGGGGGGGGGGGCTGGGAGTGGGTGATGGACACTGAGGTGGACACTTGATGGGATGAGCACTGGGTGTTATTCTATATGTTGGCAAGTTGAACACCAATAAAAAATAAGTTTATAAAGAAAAAAAGAAAAGGATATAGAAAAATCTGGCAGATTTGTCATATCTGCCTCTTTCTGCTCTGCTGCATAGGAACAGACTAATTTATTGACAATCCTCGTGTAGTGTGCATAATAATTCTTAACCTATGAACTGATTCTAGACAATTGCCTATGGTCAAGCAGCTTTACAAAAGCAAGTAGTGTCTCCAGGAATTCCTACATTATCCTAGGGCTTTTCCACTATGTCACAGTATCTCATCTTCACTCCATCCTTTGTAAACGGAAAGGGATAGCCTTATATACATCAGCTGATTACATGATTATTTATAAATAATTCTGAAAAATAATATCTAATAGAATATCAAGGAGATGACAATAGAATTAGTAAGTAATCAATTTAATGATGATTATTATAGAAAATTAATTATATTTATTAAAATGTGGTTTTATTATGAATGCATAAAGGAGATAATTACTGCTTATAGGCATTTAGCCATGGTGATATAAGAGATTCCCAAGAGATCCTTATCTTTTCGCTCTTTCTTTAGTCATAACTCTATGATATCATGGAGTGAATATACTTGAAAAATAATTTATCAAATCATACACAATCTATTCTGAATAGAATTAGAATTCAGCATAACTTTGCCAAATTAAATTAGTCAAGAAGAAACACAATTATGTCCAAACTCAAAAAAAACTATAGTAAAGGGAGTAGAGTTATAAGGAAAAAAATATGCTTTGCAATTATGTGATAAATATGTGCATATTGGCATTAAACACCAAAACTGTCAGAATGAAAGAAAAAAAGTAGCATGAGCAGGCAGTCTAATGTTGTTGCTTTAAAAAGGAAAGTAAATGTTACAGTCAAATCTTCATCATTTTCTGATGACCTACATTTTGTGCTGAATCATGTTCTACTGTATATTGTAGGAAGATGATCCCTCAATTTCTGCACTGCATGACTATTTAGATGTAAATGTGACAGTTGTGAGTCAGATGACTTAGAAAGAGGTTATATACATAGTATATGGACAGATGGTACTTTATTCTATTTAGAGAACTCAAGAACTGGTTTGAATGTATGAAAAAGTAGTTTAGCCTATATTATAGAATGCTTCAATATGTATCAAAATGCAAAGTATGTGTCCTTTTAAAAAATCTATTTACTATGAAAAGATTAAAAAGCCAGAACTTTAGAATATTCCATCATTATGGATAATTATATCCCCACCACAGTAATGCTAAATATAATATTAGAAACTCATATTTTTTGTTTCATTTAAAAATCCATAGACCATTTATAACAAACATAATAAGTACTTTATAATAGCATTTATTTCTTATAAACTTGTATTAAAATATAGGTAACTTTTATTTCTATACACTAGTTATTGTTTTAAGATATTTTTATTATATTACTAAAGAAAGGTATTAACCAATCTTAGGATAAAATATAAATGAAAAGATTCATATATAAAACATTTTGCCATCTGAGTCCAATTAACAGATCTGAGCTGAGAGTAGTATTTGAATTGAAGTGTTTTAAAGCAGTTGATCCAGGTGACACTTAGACCAGATGAGTCTGGAGGTATTGTAATGGAACGGAGCAGAGTCAGAGTCATATACAGAGGATTGTTGGAGTCTTGATTGGGGGGGAAGAAAAGTGAGAACAAGGAGCAGAATGAAAGCCGAAGTCCCAGAACAAGAGTTGAACACATTTTGATGAACCTGATAAATCCATGGAAGACAGGAAAATCTCAGAGCTTGTTTTTATAAGTCCTGTACCTATTCATTAAAAAGTAACAAGTCACGCCAAATATGCAAGACAAAAGAATTCCCTCAGGAACGGGAATTACTTATACAACATGGTTCGAATGTGTTGGTACACAGACAGTTATGGATTAATAAACTGTTCTTCCTACACGTCATGATACTGGCCCTTATTTGGATTTTGCCTACTAGTTAATTGATAGCTGGCAATACCTACTGACCACCTGTTCATTATCTGTCATGTCAAATGAATGAACGTGTATTTTTTGTATGAATAGTTTTATTTATTTCTTAAGTTTTAAGAACTTTAGGTTAAGAAGTTCAAGAATTTCTAAAGTTTTAACGTTTTCTTGAACTTTAGATAAAATCGATGCCTCATCTTCTATCTTTACTATGTATATCCATTGGCACAGTATCATAGAGTACAGATGTGTTTGTACCTTATTTTGTGGATTGTGGACTGGTGTGCATAATAGCCTGCCAGAGAGAGGAGTGAATGATTTCCCCTTAAGTTGACTAGTGTCCCACTGAAAAATTATGACAAATAGTTGGATTTGATACATATACCCTAAAATACCAAATCCTAGCTTCTATTTCTTGAATGATTTCCCTTTCTCACATCAGTATTAAAACTATTGTCTGTAAGTCCATAGTATCCCAAAGAGGTTCTTAGTTTATACTCAACACCCACACAACTCGCAAATACACATGAATGCTCACATGCATCCAGCATACATATACTCCTAGATATGCCACAGGCATTCCATACACAAACTCATGATTTACGCACTGGTGGATGCACACACTCACTTTTACTCACTCTTACAATAACATGTGCTCACTTTCATTGACTCTAACACACATACTCTTGCACATACACCCTTGCACACATGCACCTCCAGGCACCTCCAGTACATAAACAGAGAGATACACACCCACACGTGTATACATGCACACACACGCATAAACACACTCAAACACACATAAACACAGTATACACTGACATATGGCAAAAGTTTATAGTAAGGTCTGAGTAAATTTCTTGGAACATTTTTTTTTCTATCATGCATAGTTAAAATCAATGTAAATCAATGTAACATTTTCTTTGAATAGCATGCCAATAATTTTTACATTTTGATTTAATGGGACGAATTAAAATTCCTTATCATTATAACACAAGTATTACCAATTTATCTTTTCTCCATATCGCTTTTCACCTCTTCTCCTAATCCCAAAATAAATCGTAGGACTGCTTATTTTTCAATCTGACATCCAATGAGCGATTTTAAATATTCACTTTCCTCTCTTGGCTAGTTACACACCCTTTATTTAATCAACACATATTTTTCAAGACTCGGTTCAAATATCACTTCTATAAAGCTTTTACAATCTCCCTAGGCACAATTCATTGGTTTGTCCCTTCTGCTGGGTAGAATTTAATTCTTCCCTTACAACTATTTTGATGTTGGCTTTAAGTCAACTTTATATATTTGTCATCTTTTCTGGATTTTAAACATTTTAAGAATTATAAACATTTTTATAGCTTCTGTTATTTAGAAGAAAAATTTAAAGTATTTAATAAATATTTATTAAAAAATGTAACATTGAAAAGTTTACTGCTTAAACTCTATGTAGGTTTATTTGTTAAAGAAAAAAAAAGTCTCCCCTTTTCCAGAAGGTACTGTACTGTATTAAATATGGAGACATTGTATTTGTTCCATCACTTGAAAGTAAATCAGTTCCACTTCAAACATGCATCATTAGGTCAATTATATAAACATAAGGCTTCCTCAGGTGGGAGTTATGTTTACACTGGGATTTAGACACTAAGTAATTGAACAAACATTGTGTCTCTATAAATGAAAAAGAGTAAAAATTAAGATACAATACAGAATATATGAAAAATGTGAATGTTTCCAGGTTCAGGGAGTAGTTTTATAAGTAATATTGACTCTTTTCATTCCACAGAACATGACCACTTTTTTTTTTTTAAGATTTTATTTACTTATTCATGAGAGACACAGAAAGGGGCAGAGACACAGGCTGAAGGAGGAGAAGGCTGCCTGTGGGAGCCCAACATGGGACTCGACCCCAGGATCCCAGGGTCACGATCAGTGCCAAGGGCAGACCCTCAACCCCAGATGCCCCAGAACATGACCACTTTTACAATCTGTTCAGTTAGTGAGTTTTTGCAGTATGTGCCTTCATGTTTATTAAAAAGAATAGAATTTATGCCATTGACATTAAAATGATATAAAACAAAATAATAATGATATAGTAGAGAAGAAATGGGAAAAAGAGGAATTACATTATGGCTTTAATAATGTTTTCCTTAGCATATTTCTTCAACAAGAGCAGTAACATCTTAATTCCAATATGCTCTAGGGATCAACAACAAATTATCAGATACTTTATATTTTAAAGCCCTTTAACATTTTTCTGATATAATTCTTGATTAATTAAAATAAGTTTAAAGGATATGAATAGAAGTTAATAACAATGTAATTTATTAAAATTTTTTGAATTAGATTACTATAATTCCACTGAAAGTTATGAGGCCTCATAAATGTGCTCTTGTGTGTGAAAACCTTTCAGAGCTCTTAAATCACTGACTCTTAATTATCTGGCACGAGTTATTTATTTTCTATAGTTAATACTGCATGCTTTTTCCTGCCCTATAAAAGATGTATTTGGAAAATGGAGTTTCTGATTATATAGAAACTTCATATCTTAATGTGGTTATGTCATTTTGTGAATAGTAATTAACATCCTTTCTGTCAATGCAAACACAGGCCTCCAAAGTACTTTTGTGATTTTTAAAATTTCAATGAAGCTTAGATTTTTGACTAGTGGAAATCATTCAATTAATTGACTTACATTCTAACTGAAGTAAAATTACAGTAATAACTAGTGATTTAATGAATGTTTCTTAAGCTCCCTGTGCATCATTTTTATGTAAAATGCTTCAGAGAGAGCTACCACATATTTAAGTCCACAGTTTAATGGTACAGGAAAAATCATGTTGATTTACACAACTTACTTCCAGTTATATTCACATCCTTTTTCGTTCTGACCTTAGTATAAAATGAAAGAGAAATATGACTAAGCATATCCTTGTCTGCATATAATTGAATCAAAGAAATCATCACTCAATAAGAAGCTGATTTTAAGTATTTTTTTTCCATTTGTCATTCCTTGGTTGTCATCCATCTTTAAAATAACAATTATTTTTCTTAAAAATAGAGAATTCTAGAGAATGTAAAGCAAATTATGGATTTTGAAGTGATACAGAGAGTTTGTATCTGAACTTTGTGCTGTATAATAGCTGTTTAATTTTTGGAAAATTACTTTCTAAATCTCAGTTTTCTCTTAATTACATTTATAAATGTATAACACTTATACAATGTTTATAATGTTATAATGTATAAGACTTATAAAATGTGGCTATTTATGAATACCCTACGGTGTTGTGAGGATCAAAACAATATGGTAATTCAAGTGCTTTCAGATTGTCACTTGGAAAATCCTCAGTTATGGCACAAATTATATTTCTACAAAAATTGGATATGTATAATACCTTTTTTAGGAAAAGTAAACTTCAGTTAAGTCAAGTAATATATAATATTTAATAGTATGGTATATTCTTCTTAAATATTTTCTAGTTCTTGTTAGGAAATAAACAATTCATGTTTAAATATTATGACCTAAAAATTACATAAATCTATCCAGTTATACCTCACTTGTCACCATTTATCAACAAAGGTGAGTGGGAAATTCAGTGTCGAGCTGGGAGACCATTTGTCCAGCTGTTGGTAAAACTCCATTGCCAAAGCAGAACACTGACTGGAATCTGGGGATAAGTGGAAGTCTCCCTCAAACCCTATATACATCTATGATAGCAGTAAGCATACAAGTTTAGTTTTTTTATCCTATTATATTTACTCATGCTATAATGTGCTCATTATTCTTCTTCCATGTGCTGGCTTGATAAAATTCTTTATCTTATTCTCACTCCGTGCAATATGAATGTACAGGATTCTCCCTACCAATAGTCTCTCATCCTCTCTCTTCCTCCTCACACTGAATGTGAAAGCCAGGCTGTCCCAGGGCAGCTCCATCTGTCTGTACAGGCATCATTTCCACCCCTCTCTTTAAATATGTAGTGAGGTAGCTCAGCAAGTCTATCTAGAGTGTTTACATGGGGGTTGTGTGTTTATTTTATTTATAGAATTCTTGTTCTACATGTCACAGTGTGTCCACTAATAGTGCCTGTCATAAAATATATCTGGAAAAATAATCAGCAGAATGAGTTTTCTTTCCCATTAGAGACTGCACAAGGGCAGGTCTTATTCCCCATTAGCATTATCTTGGATTACACACTGGCAAACCTGTCAATTAGTTTTGAATCAAAGAATGTGGGGCACCCCCTCCCACTGATAAACACAAAGTCATCTCTAAGCAGTCTCTATGTGTATGTACATCAGTACAGCTACATGCACATAAGTTTTTTTACATTTATTTTATTTTTTATAAATTTATTTTTATTGGTGTTCAATTTGCCAACATATAGAATAACACCCAGTGCTCATCCCATCAAGTGCCCCCTGCAGTGCCTGTCACCCAGTTACCCCCACCCCCCACCCACCTCCCTTTCTACCACCCCTAGTTCTTTTACCAGAGTTAGGAGTGTCTCATGTTCTATCTCCCTTTCTGATATTTCCCACTCATTTTTTTCTCCTTTCCCCTTTATTCCCTTTCACTATTTTTTATATTCCCCAAATGAATGAGACCATATAATGTTTGTCCTTCTCCAATTGACTTATTTCACTCAGCATAATACCCTCCAGTTCCATCCATATAGAAGCAAATGGGTATTTGTCGTTTCTAATGGCTGAGTAATATTCCATTGTATACATAGACCACATCTTCTTTATCCATTCATCTTTCGATGGACACCGAGGCTCCTTCCACAGTTTGGCTATTGTGGACAAACCTAACCAAAGAGGTAAAGGATCTATACCCTAAAAACTACAGAACACTTCTGAAAGAAATTGAGGAAGACACAAGAGATGGAAAAATATTTCACAAGTTTTATTGTATCTCAGGTAGAGAGGGCTGAACATTTTTTTTTCCTCTAAAGTCCATACTACATTCGTATTTTCTCAGATTTGCCCTAGTGTCTTTTCCTTCCCCTATGATACCACTTTACATTTAATAGACATGTCTCCTTCAGGTTCTCTTGGTCATTACAGTTTTTCAGACATCCCTCTGCTTTTGATGAAGTTATGAATTTGCCAAATTAACGTTTGTTAAGTGGAAAAATAGAGCGCTGGATAGTGAACTAAGGGTTAACAATAGATCACAAGAGAAACTGAAATAGAGAGATTTATTGCTCCCAAATCCTCCAGGGAGTGCTCTGCATACGTTGAGCTGCCACACTGGGAGTTCAAAGTAAAGTGCAGACGGAGACAGAACCTGGGACACATGCCTTTTTTGGGGGTCCCTGTGTGGAGTGCATTGGGATTCCCAAGCTAAGGCCAGATCTTTCAATTCAAACCAGCAGAGTAAGATTTTGGAAGCCCCAGGATGAGGAAGGAGTTTATAAAAGGAACATGTACAGGAAGGCATATAAAGGGAAAATATTGGGAGACAGGGGAAACTCTGGAGCATCAAGGCTCATGAGTAAGTCTTTTTAGTAGTCCCTTTTAGTCTTTTTAGGGATTTACATTGGCTTGTGACTCTGCAGGCTGCTACCTAGGGCAGATGACACCTGAGGAGCTAGTGCCAGTTTAAGGTCCCTGCAGGCCACCAGACCAAACAAAATGGATGTCAAGGCAGCAATACCTTGGAATAGTTTAATTAAACTCTCCATAGATGACTTTGAGAGTTTTAGGGATTAGCAGTGAGATATTTTGTAGAATGCCCCTCAACTTTGGGTTGAAATTTCATCCATTTTAGTTGTCTATTTAATCTCCATTCATTCCCCCTTCCATCCTTTGTCTTTCCAAAATAGCAATTTTTATGTGCCCAATGTCTATTTTTGTGTTGTTCTTTATTCTGTATGTCTTTCTGTAAACTGTGTAAATGATGAATATTTTACATTTGATCAAAACACATATTTCCCTTTGTGCTTTAATTTGGTTATTTTCTACTAGTCTCTCTTCCAGTACCATTTGCAGCTGTTTTTCCAAGTCTAAACTGTTGTTTAATACATCTCGAGTTTTAATACTAGTTGTTGATTTTTCCTAGCTTTATTGAGATTTAGTTGACAAATGAAAATTGTATAAATTTAAGATGAACAATGAGATGATTTGATAAAAGCATATACAGTGAAATGATTACCATAAAGTTAATTGACACATCCATTACCTCACATAGTTATAAATTTTTGTGCAACTTGAGAACACTTGAGATGTACTGTTTTGGGGATGCCTGGTTGGCTCAGTCAGCTAAGTACCTGATTCTTGATTTCGGTTCAGGTCATGGTCTCAGAGTCGTAGGATCAAGCACCACATTGGACTCTGTGATCAGTTCAGAGTCGGCTTGTCCCTCTCCCTCTGCTTCTCCCCACTGCTTGTGCTCTTCCTCTTAAAAGTAATTAATTAATTAATTCATTCATTTATTAAATCTTTTAAAAAATCTACTGTCTTAGCAATCTCAAGTATACAATACAGTATTATTAAGTATAGTTTTTATGTTGTATAGTAGAGTCCCAGAACTTATTTATCTTTTAACTGAAAGTTTGACTAGCTTCTCCTCATTTCTCTTACTCCTCAGCCCTCCTGACAACTACCATTCTACTCTGTTTCTGTAAGTTTGACTTTTTAGATTTCAAATATAAATGAGATAATACAGTATTTATCTTTCTCTACCTGACTGGTTTTACTTTTGTACTGATTCTCTCAAGATCCATGTTCGTACATATGGCTGGGATTCCTTCCTTTCTGTAACTAAATAATATTAATATATATTAATAATATATATTTAGCATTATATATACATATATAATATTTTCTTTAAAATCATCCAACAGTAGACACTTAGGTTGTATCCATATCTTAGCTATTATAAATAATTATGTAATAAAAATATGAGTCTAATTTTCTATTTGAAATATTTTTTTCATTCCCTTTGGATATGTACCCAGAAGTGGGATTACTGGATTATATGATAGTTCTGTTTTCAGTTATCCTAGAAGGTTTATTAAAAAATAATTCTTTTAGGCTCCATTTTATTTTTCTAGGGCCCTTCAAAATAAAATAGTTCTTTTAGATTCTGTGTCTACTGATATTATATAACTCTTCCTCTATTTTCTTGAACATATTAATCATAAATATTTTAAAGGCTATGTCTGAGAAATCCAATATCATAGCATCATAGGTGTTTTTTTATTTTTTAAATTTTTATTAATTCTTTTGTCACATTTTTATTGAATTTCCATTGTTTTATGATAAACAAAATTTAAAAGAACAACTTGTAGTTCAGAATGTTATTGTCTTTCACCAGACATGATTTTTTTTTCTTTTGACATTCTTTTTTAATAAGGACAGATTTCACTTAATAATTGGAAGTTGAGTGTTTTTGAGGTTATATTTCAGTCTTTGGAAGGTCTTATCTATTTCCAACTCATATTGGAGCAACTCAACTGATCCAACATGAGGTATTTTCTACTTCTCACCTCTTCATCAACACCTTCCACAAGGCTTCCTATATTTTCATGTTCTAGTTCCTGGGGATGTAATAGTAAATAAATTATAATAGACAAAATAAAATGTAAAGAAGACAGCATCATATACGATGATACAGATTTGAGGAAAAGGGGAAAAACCGAAACAAGGTAAGGGGGTAAACCCTTGGGAAATGGTATTTTAAAAAACTATGGTAAGGGATGCCTGGGTGGTTCAGTGAGTTAAGTGTCCAACCCTTGGTTTCAGATCAAGTCATGATCTTATGGTCATGGGATCAAATTTGGCATTAGGCTTTGTGTTCAGCACAGAGTCTGGTTTGGATTCTCCCTTTCCCTTTCTCTCTCTCTCTCTCAAATAAATGAATAAATAATCAGTAGTCTATGATAATAGCAGGGGACTTTAACACCCCACTTAAATCAATGAATAGATCATCCAGCAGAATATCAACAAGGAAACACTGGCTTTAAATGACACATTGGACCAGATGGATCTAATAGATATATTCGGACAATTCCATCCTAAAATATCAGAATACATATTCTTCTCAAGTGCTCATAGGACATTTTCCAGAATAGATCATATGTTAGGCTACAAAACAGGTCTCAAGACATGGAAAAAGTTCAAAGTTATATCTACATCTTTTCTGACCACAATGCTATGAAACTAGAAATCAATCACAAGAAAAAAATGAACCTTGACTACCTGATTGATTAACCTTATCACCTGGCTGAATTTTTTTAACAAAATAAATACTAGCATATGTGTGAAACATTTTGGAAAATAAAGAAGAATGTGGAAAAAGAAATATGCAAGAGAATAAGGTCAGTTGATACTGATCTCATCCACATATTAAAATTTGACATTTACAAGAAATAAGGACAGGCTTTTCTTAGAAACTGGAGGAAAGGCAGTTTATGGAGACAGATTTTGTCTCTTTTCTCAGAAAAATAGAAAGTAAAGCCATCAACTGAGAATGTTGAAAGAATAAGATATGGTGAAGTTTTGTCGAAATTTTGATACATGGGAAATCATATGTATAATTTGTCATTATTTATGAAAGGATATGCATATCAATATTTGCATGCCTTGCATTTATCTGTCACATATTGGTGCTAGTATTTGTGCATGCAAAACCAAGGTCAAAGTGAATCACAAACATGCTTATTTCAAGGGTTTTAACTCTGTATCAAAGTCTATGTTCACATATTCACGTGTGTGTGCATATGTGTTTTATACATACTCAGCTTCATATAATGGCAGCCATTCAGGAGATTTTCTCCTGTTTAATTTTCTCCTGTTTAACTGAAACTCAGTCTTTGACTCATGTCTACAGGGGGAAAGCAAATATATTGTATAAACAAGATAAACCAATTCCTACATTACTACACAGACATCTACACCTAAGTTTCATGAACAAAATATCTTTTTGGGGGGCACCTAGTTGGCTCAGTCTGTTAGGCATCTGACTCTTGATTTCAGCTCAGGTCATGATTTTGGAACCATGGGATCGAGTCCCATGTGGGGCTCTGCTCTAGGTGTGGAGTCTGCTTATCCCTCTCCCTCTGCTCCTCCTTCCGCTTGCACTCTGTCAAGTAAATCAATTAATTAAATTAAAAAAAAAAACTTTTTCTTGTTGTGTGCATATTGTCCATACTGTCTTACATGTAATTTATGAAAAGATGCACATTCATAATATATCAAAGAATTAATGTGTAGTAAACTTTTAACAGTGATACACAAATGGTTTGGAAATTTAGATCTAGTTCCAATTCATAGCTTTAATTTAAATGTACTTTCACATTTGCAAAAATAACACATTTATTTGATAGTAAAATGAAAATTTATGGTTATTGTGACTTCTGGAGAACCCTTACTTGTTCAGATGGAACAGCTGTTTTAAAAATGCTACATATTATACAGTAGTGGAACAGTTATATATGGTAGAAATTCTTATATTGTTTATTTACTTCTTTTAGAGGAGAGGAGAGGCAGAGAGAGAGAATCTTCCAGCCTACTCCCCACTGAGCAGGGAGCCCGATGTGGGGCTCCATCTTCACAACCTTGAACTGAAACCAAGAATTGGGCACTCAACTGACTGAGTCACCCAGGTTCCCCTGGACAATATTATAGAATGTTATATCATTTTAGTCATTTTTTCTTGTTTACATTAAGTTCTTACACTCTTATAAAGCATTTAAAAACATTAGACATTGATGGGGCATTAAATTCACATCCTTATTCTCTGCCCTGACAGCAGTCCTTATTTCCTAAAGTTGCAATTCACACTGTCGTTAGGGGCTGTTTGCATATCTTTCACCAAAACCTGAACTTTCTGAGCACTGAGTACAGTGCATTTTAGAGAGGAAGTGCTTAATATATAAATACTATCTATTTGTTGAATAATTGAATAGCCCTCTGAAATTTTCTGAAAATTATTTCTATAATTTATAATTTATCCAGTTGTGAGAACTCTGCATGCGTTCCTTTTTGTGAAATCCAACGGTTTTTCCTGAAGACAAATGTTATTTCACTCTGAAACTACTGTGTCTGGGAAGCAGGGGAGAGTAGTTTTCCATTCAGTTGAGATTACCAGGTAGTCTTCTAGTGACAGCATTGCGATTTGCCCATCTGATTTCCAAAAGTATGTGCCCACAACACGGAATGCCAGCAATCCAGGCATTAACTGGCGCTCCCAGTTATCCTGTTCCTAACTAAGCCAGAATAAAAGAATTGAGACTTTTAAAGATTGAAGATTACTTAAGAGACCCACGATTTTACATTTTATGTTTGGATCAAGTATGATCACATTAATTCAATCCTTCACAATTTCACCATAAGATGTGTTTTATTATTCCCTTAGCTTTTGTTAAGGGATTTCACAACATAAAATAACACAATATTCACCACTTTGGTTAGTGTAAAGCTATTTTTGAAGATATTACTTATTACTTCAGTCAGTGTTCATTACATAAAACCTTTGTGATATTTTTATTTTACAATATTTTACAGTTCTTAAAAAAAGTTTATATTCCCTAAAGCTCTGGTATGCTTCCTCCTTTAAGATCAAATGAACCATATAAATAATAAGATTCTTTTTATTTTCCTTTTCCTCTTAGAAGATTAAAGCCAAATGTGAGATTCAGACATAGTAATTTTTCCCTGTCTCTTTATTTGCTACTTCTATTGATTTTTTATTGCCTAATTAAATCTTTTTTTTTTTTTTTGCTTAGAGTTGCCTCAAAAATTCTGCATAAAGAATTGAGATACAATGTATGTACATAATAAACAAAATTATAATTTCCAAGTTGCTCTTGAACAAAGCAACTAAATTCTAACCCTTATTGTTCTCATTAGTATGTATGTTTTTAATTTACTTTTAAAAATGTTGTGGAAGCCCCATGATTGTACATTTAGCATAACACCTGTTGTCCATATGAACTTTTATTAAGAAATTGATATCAATTGCTATAAAATGATTTAGCATAACACAGAATGATGATAATTTTGGAAGTTATTTTATTTGGATATTTATTAAATAATCATGAATAAATTATGGTAATGTCACTCTTTTATTAAATAAATAAACTTGATATTTCTTATATAGAAAATACTATTTTTAAGGGCTAAAAATACAGTTAAACCTAAAATAACATGTATGTGAAACTCAAGAAGTACAGAAGTTTGGAATTTTTTTAAAGAATTTATTTATTTATTCATGAGAGACACAGAGAGAGGCAGAGACATAGGCAAGGAGAAGCAGGTTCTCTGTGAGGAGCCCAATGTGGGACTCGGTCCCAGGACCCCGGGATCTGAGCCAAAGACAGATGCTCAACCACTGAGCCATCAAGGCACCCCAGAAATTTGGAATTAACATGCTTTTGTCAAGGTGCAGAAAATGAGAAATTGAAAATGAAATTCATTACAGAGTTGTGTATACTATTCCTTTGTCAGAATGGTTACTACTCATAAGTAACTTCAGTTAATTATGTTTTATATACATACTGCATTGTACAAACCGGATTCTTCAATGGACATCTTCCATTGTCTTTTGAGTCTGGAAGTTCTGGGTTTGAATCTAGACTCTGCCACTTCCAAGCTGTATGACAGAAGTAATTTATTCAATTTCTTCATTTATATAGTAGGGTTAATAATACTCAATTTATATGGCTATTATAAAGATAACGAGATAATGTATGCTTACCAGTAATAGGGTTCCCCAAACAAGTTCTACAGAAAGTAGTTAACATTAAATTTTAGTTTCAAAATAAAAAGTCTTCAGCCCTGCCACTCCCCATCTGCTCTTCATAGTACAATCCAGTGAGTACAATTGGATTCCTTGAAAGATATCTTAGATTTTATATGTGCCTACATTTGTGAAGCTTCACCAAATAACAAAGGCCATGCTCTATTCTTACCTCTGCTATTGACACCTGCTTTATAGGAAGCTGCTTGTTGGTGTCAGTGGTAATGCCTGTAGTTGAATGCAGATCACCTGAGGAGGGTAGATAAACTATAACTTGCAAATCTAAATCCATGACATTAAGAAACCGTATTTCTCACATATTTCTAAATCTGACTTAAGAAATTAAATACTATAATGTCTTTCTTCCTTAAATGGGGAAGGGTGTAATTTGATTTGTTTGTATTAGAAAACTACTCTTCCTTATTACATTTTTGTAGTAATATTTTATTATCCATTATAGTAAGATGTATGATAAAGTCATAGAATCTTTGCCAAGCCAAACAATCAGCCCTATCAAAAAAAAAAACAATACTATGAATAAATTCAGTTTACAAATTAGGTTATCAATATCCAATGATAGATCCTTTAAAAAATAATATTTAAATAATATTATATATAATATATATTTATATTTTTAAGATTTTATTTATTCATGAGAGACAGAGAGACAGAGTGTGAGAGAGAGGCAGAGACACAGGCAGTGAGAGAAGCAGGCTCCATGCAGAGAACCCAACATGGGACTCAATCCTAGGTCTCCAGGATCACACCCTGGGCCGAAGGCAGGCACTAAACCGCTGAGCCACCCAGGGGTCCCCAGTAATATACATTTAATAAACATTTATGCCCATTACTTATAACAGATACTCAAATTCTATTTTTAAAAGAGTGAATGGAAGCATTTCTGAATGAAAGCTTATTTTAGGTAAATTGTTTATATTATATTAAAACATATTGCTTTTGAGTTTTTTTTTTGTTTTTGTTTTTTTTTTTACTTCTAGGGCACTTGAAGAGTTCATTGTTAAAAGGGATTTAGGAATAAAACTCTGAATTGATATCTGACATATCAATGGCAAAATGTTTTTTCTTTAAGCATAAATAATTCAGAAACTCAGAAATATAGCTTTTTTAACATTCATCAAGCATCTCTCATATTTATCAATTAGTTTGTTTTGTCTGTTTGGCTTCTTGCACATACCTCTAAGGCATACATGACAATCCATTTCATATATGAGCATATTCAGACCAAGGTCACAAATTGGTAGAACTTAATTTGGTATTCAGGTTTATCTGGCAGTAAGCCATGCACTTTGCTTTACTCCATCCATTCTAGCTAAATCATCTCAGGCAGAGAAATACTATTTTAACCTTAAGAGTTCTTGAAGGAGAGCATGAGACAAAGCCTTTTACTGCAAGCAGATTATTTAGGAAGGAATTTCAGGAAGTAGGAGTTAGAGTCTAGGGGAGAAAATGGTGAATAAGGAAAAGCCAGTAATAAGATGCACTACTGAGGTAACCAGTAAAATGACTGACTTGATGCTAGATCCTTAGGGAATTTCTCAGGCATTTATAAAACATGTCTTAACACAAGTTGCCTAGAATGGAAGAAGAAAGCACTTATCACTGTCTCCTCTCCACTCTTTCAAGGATGACCTTATAGAATTAATTGCTTCTAAGTTGTATCAAAGTAAGTGAGGAGCAGTTTTCAAGATATCTACATGTCCACATCAGAGAAGCCCCAAGGCAACACTGGTCTTAAGTGAGATACTGCCTGATTTTATCTGTCAATTCTGCGTGAAACCAATGCCTTTATCAGTGGCCGGGTGGGGGAAAAAGGTAAGGCCAAAGGATTTTAAAATGATGCACAAAAAATGTTTGATACAAGTACCTATTCCACTCTTAACATAAGCTTATTAAATAGAAAGGTAGTCTATTATACTGCTGCTTATATCTTGATCCACTTGTCTCATGTGATTTAAAAATATTTTTTAAAGATTTTATTCATTTATTCATGAGAGACACAGAGACAGAGGGAGAGACATAGGCAGGAGGAGAAACAGGGTCCTCACAGGGAGCCAGATGTGGGAACTCAATCCCCAGACCCAGAATCATGCCCTGAGCCAAATGCAGACTCTCAACTGCTGAGCTACGCAGGCATCCCTGATTCAAAAAAATTTTTTTTTCAAAATTTTTAAAATGAAATCGTATTACATAGTTCATAACATGGATTGACTGACATATATAGACAAGTGTAACATCACCTTCCACATTCAACCAAGTAGCAACAGCCTAAGAGACCTAAAAAGCACAGCATAATTGGATTGGAACTGACCTAACACAACGGTATTTAGATAGAAAGACAAATGTAAAGGAGTATTGGAAAGGGCTTTGCTCATCACTAGTATCAGACATTTTCCTACACTCAGTTTCTTGGTTGAGGGTTTGGGTTAGTAGAGTCAGTTCTATTGCTTATGCTATCAGTAAATGCCTTAGCTCAAAAACCTCACTGCCTTGCTCAAAACACAATAGCTTAGGTAAACCATTTCCTAGAGCTCATGTGTTTTGGTTTTTTAAAGACACGTGTTGTTCTGATCCATATGACTCGAGTTTTTCTTTCCAAATGAATTCTAATGAGTCAAGACACTAACAGAGAAATAGGTTCTATCATGTCCTGTAAAAGTTCATGCCAGGGTTTAATAGCAGACGCTGGTGGTGGATTTTATACAGTTTTCGCTGTAGAGACTGATTTAAACAGCAGCAGATAGGTAACTTTTTTTTTTTTTTTTGCAATATAACATATCTCTTGTGAAAATCATTCTCAGAAGTTAATCTGTAAACAATGTAGTTTCCTATTTGCTGTGGTTTTTTTTTTTTTTTTCTCAACAAGTATGGGAAGATGGTTTGTCTTCTTCTTCTTCTTCTTTTTTTTTTTTTTTTTAATTCATCTTTATACCTGACTTTCCCTTACATAGCCCGGCTCCTGCCTTCATGCATAGTGAGTGAATTAACTAAAAGTAGTACCTAGGACACTGTTTTTACATTGTCAGCCATTTAATTGGACTAGTATAGCTAGGATGGTTTAAAAGAAATAGCTTAGGTCAAGATAAGCAAATTTTATCTTGATTATTTACATGACATAAGTAGAATTAAGTTAAAGAAATAAACTTGATGTATACTTATTCTCCAAATATATTTGTGTAAATTTTATATTGCCAGATTTTTTAGGAAAATGCTTCTATTGTTTTTGTTTTCCCATCCAAATATAATTTTTCTTAAGAATTTCAAATCATATTTTTAAGATCTTGCTACCTTTGCTAGTAGGGAAATCCATCCTAAGATCAATAAAAAACAGTATCCCATGTGGTGTACAGAAAAATGATTCCCCAAAGATATCATATCCTGATGTCAGAAACCTGACAATATCTTACCTCACATGGCAAAGGGACTTTGCAGATGTGGCTAAGGATCTTTGATGGTGAGTTAATTCAGGCTTACTAAGGGTTCAAAGTGATTACAAGAATCCTTATAAGGGAAAGAAGAAAGCAAAAAAAAAAAAATAGAGAAGGAAAAGTGAGGATGGAAGCAGAGGCCTGAGTGCTGAAGGGATTTGAGCCAAGGAATGTAGGCAGGCTCTGGAAACTGGGAAAGACATAGAAATGGATTCTCCTTGAGAGCCTCTGGAAAGACTAGCCAGTACAATTTAGACTTCTGATTTCCAAAACTGTTAGATAAAAATAATATATGAGTATTTTTTTAAGCCACCCAGTTTGTGGTAATTTGTTAAAGCAACAATAGGAAACACATCCTCACTTCAAGAATTGCTGCAATGTCCCAGTGGTGCTTATAGACAAGGTTCTTATTTTTGGTTCCTTCTCACAAACCTCATTTTATCAATTTCAGTTGAATACATTTGGTACTAGTGACATCCTTCTTTATGTAGAATAATGTTTACTGGCCAGCAATACTGCTCAGGCTTATTATCACTGTCATTTAAACATCAAAACATCTGTTCAGAATCACAGACTTGACCTTACACTGTTAGTACTTCCCTATGTTTCACTGAGTATTTCTCCTTCCTACTGTGTATGTTACTCCACTTTTTATTTTCCTTATTCAATGGGCAAATAAGCAGATAAGTAAAATCTCTTTACTTACTCATAAAACTACTGCATTTCTTCAATGGACGTAGCTGAGCTTAAGATGAGACTAATCAGAGGATAGATATCCTTCCCTGAACCTCTACTGCTTTAAACATTGATCTGGTGCTACATAAAACACAAATATAATCTATCTTCCATATGATAACTCCCATCATACTTCATGTGAGTTCAAGCTCTAACATGAGCCTAGTTGCTGTCACTGAGCATGCTTTACCATTACTCTTCTTCAAGTGAGACAACTGAGGGAAAAACAATGCAGGTACAGTCTAACCCACATGCAACAGAAAAGTGCTTTCACTTCTTTGTTCTGAACTATATCATCTCATTAATATTGCAAAGCTGCACATTATATGAATGAAGAAGTTGGATTATTGATCAGAGGGATTTGAAGTCAACTAAATCAGATAATCTTTTGTAAATTTTCCAATTTAGTACTTCTATGTTGTAGAAATTTGTTTTCTTTTTTCCCAAAGATTTTATTTATTTATTCACGAGAGAGAGAGAGAGAGAGAGGCAGAGACAGAAGCAGGCTCCATGCAGGGACCCCGACGTGAGATTCGATCTGGAGTCTCCAGGATCAAGCCCTGGGCTGAAGGCGGCACTAAACCACTGAGCCACCCGGCTGCCTGAAATTTGTTTTGTTCTTAACCTGATATGTAAAAGAATATTCTATAAATTAGGAAAATATTTGGTGCCATTTCTTCCTCTGTTGAGGAGAAATTATCTAAATCTCTATCCTCCCAGTCTCTCTTACACAATCAATAAGTTAAATGTAGACTTACTAATTAGCGAACTAGGGTGATTACCAAGATGATTGCTGATTTACCTGCTGCCTTAACCAATTACATGAAATATAATTTAATTTGATTAATAAATTAAATGAATTAAATTGTTTCCTAGCATGAGGGATTATTGAATATTACAG
This sequence comes from Canis lupus baileyi, assembly GCF_048164855.1. Classification (NCBI taxonomy): domain Eukaryota; kingdom Metazoa; phylum Chordata; class Mammalia; order Carnivora; family Canidae; genus Canis; species Canis lupus. The sequence goes on along the minus strand of NC_132854.1, from coordinate 23,646,335 downwards.
ATTAGGAAAAATTCTGATTAATAGCACTACTGGAAATTGAAATCTTTATAGTAGAATAATATGTTTAACTTAACTGATTTCATTGAAAATATTTGACCAATATATTAAATAGTTTACATAAGTATGACTTTATTGACAATAAGATAACTAGCTAAAATCTTATTTGAGAATTCAAATTTTTATATTTATCTTATTCAATTATTTTGTAAAAATAAAAAATGAAATTAGGTTTGACCATTTTTGTAATAAGTCATATAGATATATATGTTTAATATTTTATATGTGTTAAAAATCTTAGAAAAGAAGACTTCTCTGGTATGAATATCCTCATGAAAATCCTCATATTATAGATGAAGTTCTGGAGTTCAGATGATTTAAGCACCATTCTCAAATAAACAGGACAAGGACCTAGAGCTTTTGATTTTGTATACCTTTGTTCTGTGAACAACATAATCATGCTATCACTATTAAGTGAAACTTCTGACATGAGTTTATCTTTTTGCTTCATTTTTTTCCTCTTAAATAAGAGGTAAAGCAATTTTCTAAATAATGCAAGAGTTTTATAACTAGAATTCAGAGTAATTGAGGTTTTACATGATTAATGGTGTTCAGTGATGTATTGGTTAAAATTTATTTTTAATGCAATTTTCCAAATGGTATTTCTGCTGAGAAGACAAACACATAACAACTAGTGGTTGTTGTTTTTTTCTGCAAAGCTGGCCATAAACATTTAAGTATTGTACTCAGCAGGTTATATATGGCAATGCACTATATTAGAGTTTGACAATTTTAATATTGAAATGCTTGCACTTATTTCACGAAAAATGGAGGCCAACTTTGTGACTTTTAGAATATTTTGTTTGTTTGCTTATTTACCTACATTTAGAAGCATCTTTGTGAATTCATGCTCTTACAGATTCTGTTCATTATTTATTTATTTTAAATAGTGATTATTAAGACTTCCTTTCCTGTCTTACATTACCTATAATTTCATGACTATAAGTATATATTTAGTAATTAATTTTGCTCTGTCATCCCTTACCAGTTTGAGGGACACAGTGGAAGAAGGAGGAGGGGGAAATTTGTTGCTTTCCTCATCAAATATGCATGCAAATGTAAATAGGGGGGTTAAGTTTTAATCTCTAAAATTTCCATTTTAATCTCTAAAATATCTAAGTAAACTGATTAATTTCACTTTCATACAGCTTTTCAATGTCACCTGTAGTGCGCTGAGAACAGACTAGCTATGAACCTTAGCTCCATCATTTTCTCATCATAAGACTGAGTAACTTAACTGTTCTTTACCTAAATTTCTACGTTTGCAAAATGAAGATGACAATAGTACCTGCTTGACATGGCAACGTTGAGACTATTTAATGTATTAATATACGTAGGCTCCTAGGAACAAAATCTAGCACATAATAAATACTTAGTAATTATAAGCATTTTCTTGAGGAAATAATATATGATTTAAAGTAAACGAATTAAAAGTGTGCCAACTTGCAATATTTAGGAAGTTCTGGAAAACAATAGCCCAAATGAACATCCAAAAACCTTTATTTGATCTCTCTTTTTTTTTTCTTCATTAACCATCTTTTGGACCCTAGAATATATGAATTTATAGTTCTTCAGAGTTTACTTTAAATCAGGAGACAAAGTGAAAACAATAAACCAAATATATGCTACAATGTAGGTATTAAAAAGTTTTTGAATAGTATAAGTGATCTGCAATGTATAAATTCTAAGATAAATAAGCAAATGATAATAATGAGAACCTATCTAATCCTACCTAATAATAGTACTAATGAGGGGATCCCTGGGTGGCTCAGCGGTTTAGTGCCTGCCTTCAGCCCAGGGCGTGATCCTGGAGTCCCAGGATTGAGTCCCATGTCAGGCTCCCTGCATGGAGCCTGCTTCTCCCTCTGCCTGTGTCTCTGCCTCTCTCTTGTGAATAAATAAATAAAATTTTAAAAAATAAATAAAAATAAATTTTAAAAATAGTACTATAATATGTTTTCAGTCTTTATATTGTACTCTCACCTCAGAATTTTTAAATTCTCTTGAGATATTTGAAAATCAAAAATGGTTTCATTATTATATTCTATCCATGCAGAAAAATTTGCTTTTATAATACTAGCCAAGTAGACTCATAAGATTTCTATATAAATTGGAGGGGAATATTTATCATCCTGCATTTAACAATTAAAGACATGATATTTAAGTACATTTAAGGCAAATTGTTTTAATGTCTAGGTAATTCCACATTCAAGTGTGTTGTGTCTATTCACAATGAAGGAAAATGAAGGTGACTACAGTAGGCTTTCTTTGCCAGCATTCGTGTATGAGACTTACCAGAATAACTACCACACCACACTCTTCCCTTAAAGCACACAGATCAAAGCCATTGACATGTTTAGTGCTCACTTTCATTTTTTTATGTTGAAAAAAAATGTGTTAATTGGAAATTGATATGGCAAGTAGCTTTATATGCTACAACAATCACAACAACACATATTTCTATTACTTATGAGAGAAGTCACAGTGGGGTCAGTAGGAATGTAATATCAAGGAGGTTAAGTAAATTCTATTCCTACAGCTCATGAAGAAAATTGAAACTGAAAAATGTAAACCGTGTATTATAAAAGTTGTGTCTATGACCATAATAAAAAAAAGATGTAGTAAATAAAGCCCTGTATTCAATGACTATAAGTTGCCTTTCATACTTAGGTTAAAATAAAATAATACTGCATATTTAGATGACATTTTTGACTTCTCACTTTAAAAAACAGTTTTGATCAACCAAGCAAGAATGAATCCTAATTATTTCATATAATGAGGCTTCAGTTATATTTAAAACATGAAGGAAAACTCCACATCTGCTTATTATATAAATAATTCAAGAGTACTTTCTTTTCTACACAACAATATGGTATAATTTTGGAATCAGAGTAGTTATACATTTCAGACACTAGAATGTGACAGAAATGAAGTTTACCTATCTCATTTCTAACATACACATGAATGCTGAATTTAGTTGATTTAATGCCTTTAAGTAAAGGACGAAATAATCAGAAATCCTGAGATGTTCCATGACTTATGCTTTCACAAGTCGTTTATTTAGGGTTACTAATTTTTAGAATTTGTCTTTTGAAATCATGCCTTTGCCTTTGTTTTTATTTACACTTAGTCTTCTTTCCACTCTGATTATACCATCTTTCTCTTTTTTTTTATCTCAGTAGTTTACTTTTTTTCTTTGATTTTTCTTCTCATGATTTGAGAAATATAGTAGTCCTACAACAAACAATGACCATATCCAGAAACAAAACAACAACAACAAAAGCTTATTTTCATCTATTTTAAATGTGAAATAACCATATATTGCACCAACACCAACCCTCTATTTCTGCAACAAATATCTTATCACATTTTTGGCCAAAAATGTTACCATAGTACTCCAAATTTATCACTTTCCAGGTGATTATTGAATCATAATAATTCAAATTTACTCTTATGTTATAAATAAAGACATCTTTGTCGATATATACCTGAAGGAAATATGCTGGCTATTACTAGGAAAGAGGCTAAATATGTTGTGTGTAGACACTCAATAATGTGTGTTAAATTAGAGGACAGGCCTATATTATTAAAGTCAAATATTTACATGACGATGTAATGTACAGTATGGTATATAGTATTATATTGCTATTTGAAAATTGTTAAGAGAGTAGATATTAAAATTTTTCATACAAAAGCGATGCTTGGGTGGCTCAGCGGTTGATTAGTTGCTTTCGGCTCAGGTCATGAACCCGGGGTCCAGGATCGAATCCTGCATTGGTCTCCCTGCGAGGAGCCTGCTTCTTCCTCTGCCTGTCTCTGTGTGTCTCTCTCTCTGTGTCTTTCATGAATAAATAAACAAATTCTTAAAAAAAAAAAATTTTCATACAAGAAAAAACTGTTAACAATGTAAGGTGGTGAATGTTAAATAGATTTATTGTGGTGATCATTTCACAGTATATACTAGTATCCAATCATTATATTGCACACCTAGAACTAATATAAATGTTATATTTGATTATACCTCAATTAAAAATATGTTAAATTACATAATTTAATTAAAGCTCAATTGATGTTGAGGAGACACAGACTCTGATTAAGATAACCTCATTTAAAGAAAAGGGAGCATTCCAAAGAGAACATAGGAGAACATTCACGGTTCAAACTGGTTGAACATTCACTGATTCAAACAAGTGGTTAGCACTGCACAAGTTTAGTGGACAAAACAGAATATAATTTGACAGAGACTTCTATTGGGAAAATAGGTAATGCATATTCAGAAATACTGTTCAGCAGAAAATATCAGGAAAGGATAAATCTTGGGACAATCTTCAAGACTTGTGATTTCAGCAGAGGATAAATCAGCACAAATTAGCAAATGGTTTCAGATAGACAAGGAATCTTGATGCTGATATTTAAAATGTAAAAGTAGGAAAAATAGAACAAGGAAGAAGCTTAAATTTTTGATTGATGGTAATGAAGAAAAGAAAACTTAATTTTTTCTTTCTTTTTTGGGGAGATGGTGCAGAGAAAGAGAGTCTGTGTGTGAGGGGGGTAAGGAGCAAAGGGAAAGGGAGAGGTTCTTAAACAGGTTCCACACTCAGCACAGAGCCCAACACGGGGCTCAATCTCACAACGCTGAGATCATGATGTGGCCAAAATCAAGAGTCAGACACTTAACCACACAGACAATCTGGGGTAACCTTAATTTTATAGCAGAGACAAAGATCAAGAAAGAAGCAATAGTGAATGATACTGTAATCTGAATAAACTACCTGAGATCTTCAAGTGATTTCTGTTATGAAGATTGTTATTATCTGTGATAGTGGAGACAGGGAGTGCAGACCATGGATTAAGAATGGGGCTACCACTTTATGTTACCATTTTTACGACCATAACTGTAGGAGGAAATAACTTAGAGACAAGCAGGTAGTGCCTGTCTGGAAAGTAGTGCCTGAGATGGTGAGAAAAATTAACAGGTATAACCTGGAGAAGAAAAGCACAGAAAATTTTTTATTTCATTCAGGCTTTATTGGTGTATTTCTAAATGATTTCACTGGGATCACTGGGAATAAAAAGTACTAAAATGAATACAAAGGGATATATACATGTATACATGTATACATACATACATTGTTTTCGAAGTTTAACTTCTTTTTAAGTATGTATTTGGCTTCTTTGGATAATATAATTTATAAACACTTCTTGGATAACCACCATTCATCTTTTTTTTTTTTTTTTTTACTCATGACAGAAACAGAAAGAGAAAGAGGGAGAGAGAGAGGCAGAGACACAAGTAGAGGGAGACGTAGGCTCCACGCAGAGACCCTAACGTGGGATTCAATCCTGGGTGCCCAGAATCACACCCCGGGCCAAAGGTGGTGCTAAACTGCTGGGCCACCAGATCTGCCCCATTCATCTTTTATAATATTGAAAAGTGTACACATATTATATATTATATGAGTTTATCTTACAGACAAAACATTTACAAAAAATACTTGCATATAAAAAAACACTTGCATAAGCTTTTGACATATCCCAAGTATATAATACATTCATAGCACATGATTTCTGTCCCTATAATACAGTATGATGTAGTTGCAAAATTTGTCAACTTCTTCAGATAATCAGTACATTTATAAATATAATTTAATAAATGTATTTTTAATATTAAATGTCCATTCTTAGACTTCTGATAATGTGATTTAAGTTGTTACTTCATCAAAATTAAGAATTTGCATATGTTTTGGAAATCTAATTTCTATTCTAGTGCTTTATTAGATAATTTAATATTTTATTTATAAACTCAAGTTAATTTTCTGGACATTTTGGATGTAGGTTTGTTGTATTCATCTCTATACACTGAAAAGTGAAAAGGCAACTTGCCATATTAAAAAAAAGACTATGTGCCACATTTTAAGACAAGAAAATTAACACATTAAAATATAATATGGTATATTATAGTATAAAAATATATCTCTTTGAAAATAAGCAAACTGTGAAACATGGTGATCTCTTTCCTTATATCAACAGCCAATATAGTCTTTGGGGTAAGGATACATATAATTTTCTGACATTCAGAGGACATTGAAGACAAAGTGCTTCTTAGATATCAAAGATCTTGCACCACAAACTGACACTGCTCTGGCTATAGTTGGCTGAGTCAGAAACCACAGGGTAATCATTCACAGGCTAAGCAATGGTCTAAGTGCTGCCATAGAAAAGAGCTTTATCTAATTGCATATTGGAGTTTAACCCTATGGGGAACTTCCCAGGTATAATCTGAAATTAGTCCCTGGATTTAGAGGGCACAAGAGACCAAAAAAGAGACAGGACACTCCAGGTTGGTAGGAGGTAATTTTAATAAGCAAAGGGAACTTCCATATGAGGCTTATCTTGAGGAGGAGCAAGATGAATGGATCCCTGCAACTGCCTCCCAAATCTTAGAAATGCATAAAGATCCCTTAACTGGGTTCAGGCACATATATTGTGCCAATGTTCTCAACACCACAGCACTATCTCAAGGCTATCTCCTTGGAACAGCCTCTGGGAGTGGGAAAGACAAGCAGAACTCACACTCCAAGGATGGGGACTCAGGTGTCTAGGTTCAGCTCACAGGTCAATTGGCAGCCACATCTTTTTGATGACATTTTCCAACACTACATTTCACCATGTAGGATTTTGACTGTAATATACTAAAATCCTTCTTGGTTATATGAGATAGTCATAGAGAATGAAACTCAGCCAAAAGAAGGGGACTGAAGCAGACAGGCACAAACAAGAGTCACTGTGCAGAGGTCATGTCAAAGAAAAAGCCACATAGAAGCAGATACTGTAATGTAGAGGGATATTTATGGTATCAGAAGGAACAATCACAGAAGGGGAGACAAAGAATTCACACCATACACAGGATTATTGGAGCAGGGAGCAATGTGTTCTGCCTGCTGAGGGAATGAGAGGATGGCCATATTGTCCAGCTGGACCACAAGAGATGCTGTTGCACCCTGAGAGCTGTTCTGTGTCCTGAGCAACATTCCCTGCTTCTCTCAAGTTTCAACATGAGGCAGTTCAAGCCATGACCTACTTTTCCTAAGTCCTCATGAAAAATCCTTATCAACTGAGATGGTCTTAAGGTGAAGGTGATTTTTACAGCCCAAAATGAGCCCAAATCTAACAGTCAATATTTAATTACTTGTGACCCACACGTTTCCTCAGATGACACAGTATAATTTATAAAACAGGACTAGCCTCATTTGTAAGTTTAAACATTAAACTTAACTCTAACCTTTTGTGATCAGAGCAAAAAAAAAAAAAAAAAACAGACATCAGATGGGGTAGGAAGGTCTACACAATTATTATTCTCATGTAAAAGAAACAATATATGCTGTTCAAAGAAAGGTATCATTTTTGCTCATAGAAACTTTTCAAGTCCAAAGAGACCTTTTACAATCAGCATTAAATCACAAGATATATGTGATGCCTTTAACAGAAAGTTTATAGTAAATCCAGAAGTTCTTTTATATGACCCTTTCCTGTGATCAGCACGATAAAAGACAAGGAAATAGTATTGAAACCACAAGCCCATCTCCGATTTGCTCAATATTCTGGCCTCCACTCTTACTGTCTTTGAAAAGTATTTTGGGACACATTATTTTTCCATATTTAAAGGTGGAACAAGGTTATTCCTCATATTTCTAGTTTTATTTCCTAGATTTAACCATAATTTAATAAAGTTTGCTTAACCTTATGACAATGTTTCTTTCCCCTTTGCCTGATCCTGAGTTCTCTACTCCAGCATATTTTCTCCAAGTCAGATATTACATACTCTACATCTTTTTAATGTATAGATTTAGTTCCCTCAGAAAGACATTTCCAGAAAGAAGAAATACACAAATGGTACAATATAAGATGTCCAATATTTCAAAAGTGAAATAGCATAACTAAAATCATAATATAAAAATAAATCAACCAAGATATTAAGAACAATGCAAACATTCAGACAGCTCATACAAATTATCCATTACTGATGTCTATCTGGATTTCATCTCTGAAAGTACACTGCGTATTTCTAAAACTGTCACATAAAGATCTTGATTTAAATTTCTAAAATCTCTTTAATCAAATGACTGACTAGAATAATTCTTAAGGATTTAGTGCAGCCATAAATGGTCTGAGAAGTTGTTTGTCACAATTAGAGGCAAAGTCCAACTGTTTCTTATTTTAGCTATACGTATCCAAGCCCTCTTTCTACCCAAATTTGTGTGCTAACATCTGATTTGAAATGCAATTTTTATGCAGTTGACATGCTGGATGTGGTGGCTGGGAATCTAGTGATGTGGGCTTTGAGAATTATTATTTATTTTCAGACTACTATAAATCCTACTGGGGAGGTGATTCACAGTGTAGTGTTCTAGAAAAATCCAATAAAATTCTAGATAGACCCATCCTACAGATTTGTCAATCTGAAAGAAATGGCGGAATGGGAAGGCTAGATACAGCACTTATATGATTGATTTGGAGAAAACTAAAAGGTGGGAATGGGAAGTGGAGCACAGAGTAATTATGTTTTAGGATGGCTTGACTAAAGAGAAATCTGAAAGAATGTCCTTGACCTTAGGCAGTAGTAGAAATCAGTTAAAAACACAAACTATTGGGGCACCTGAGTGGCTCCGTTGGTTAAACGACCACCTCTTGGTTGCAGATCATTTCATGATCTCAGAGTCTTGCGATCAAACCCTGTGGCAGTCTCTGCACTGAGCATGGAGCCTGCTTGGATTTTTCTCTCTCTCTCCTCTCCCTCTGCACCTCCCCCCCCATCATGTTCTCTTTCTCACTCTCTTTCAAAAAACAAAACCAAAAACAGATACTATAAACTACAGGGGTGGGAGTGGAGAATCTTTATTCTGAAACCTCAGTGAGAGAGTAAGTAGCAACAGGCTCTCAAAATTCACCTAGAAATGGATTATTGCCAACTTCAGTGTTGGTGAAGTCTTGGTTATATCTTCAAATCGGACTTTGCCTAATTGGTTTGATAAGCATCAGCCTTTACACCTAGAGAATATACGTTTCGATAATAGCTTATTTAATTCAAAGTTGCTGGTATTATTGCTTTAAAATGCATATTTAAACTGCATACAGTTTTCACAATAAACTATAGGAGTGAGTTCTAGAAAACAAAATTAATTAAAATTCCTTTGCTTCTTGGAATATGAGGAAGAAAGAATGAATGCACACTGCAGAGGTGGGGGTAAAATTAAGAGATGTATAAGAAACACTGGTAAACAAACTCTAATTTTTCCTCAAGATAACTTTCAATCATTTATGGCTTGCTCAGTTTGCAATTTCTTTTTTTTCTTCTTTTGTATTTGAAAAAGACTGATAAGAAGTGCCACAGTAAGATACAAAATACAGTTGTTTGTATTTATACATCATATAACTATTCATCAGGAATGTTATTTTACTGGTCATCATATTTTTAAAATAGGGGGAAATGTTGGCATAAAAGCAACAAAAACATTTGCATTTCAAGGTGGAATTTTTAGAAAATTTATTTTACACTCAGATTCTCCCTATTTCATATTTTTAAATTATCTATATTACAGATGAAGACAAGTCGGAAAATATGTTCTGGTATACTAAGAGTAATAAGTTAACAATGAAAAACATGGGGGATTCCCGGGTGGCTCAGTGGTTTAGCACCTGCCTTTGGCTCAGGGCATGATCCTGCGGTCCTGGGATCGAGTCCCACATCAGGCTCCCTGCATTGGAGCCTGCTTCTCCTTCTGCCCCACCCCTCCATCAATCAATAAATAAAATCTTAAAAAAAATGAAAAACATGGCTTCAGTGAATTAACTAAAGGAATAAGTTATTTTTAAATTAGAATTTTAGGATCAAAAGGAGCAGCATGATCTTTTTTTAAGTAACTTTGAACTTCCAGATAATAAAAATGCTGAATGTATAATACACTCATAATTGATAGAGATGTCTTTATCGCAGAAGACTGATTGCACTCTTTTATGTCATCTCCAGTCAGTGTATGAAGATGGCTTAATGTGTGCTTGCTTTACTTTTCTCCTATTGAAAGAGGAAACGTTGAAATCCAAGTTCACTCCCCACTGTGGGTAACATTATAATATTATCAACCAAAAGAACAAATGCCTACGTTATTTCATTTATTCTGACTTCTCACACTAAATGCAGTTCTGTTCTCCACTCATTAATACACATTTGAATCACATTACATGAAAGCCTAATTTTCCAGGTATTAGCGTTAGGCAAAGCAAAGTTTAATACATTATAAAGACCCTGTATTCATAGGAACACTACCTTTAGGCAAATGCTATAATACCCTTTTTGTGGCAAGAACAAAGTTTATAATGCATGCATTCTATGGTAATTTAGATTCCATGTATTTAGATTTAATAAATTGGACCATATTATCTGTTAGAAAAACATGTGAGAGGCAGTGATGAACTTTATATGTTTTCTTATTCTTTTTCTGATAGTCTTCTATTTTTCCAACTCATTTTGAGTATTATTATAACAAAACCTTTTTGGTTTGTGCTTTTAGAAAAAAAAAAATCAACCTTTAAAAGCAACTTCTACTTCACCAACCATTCTGCATAAAAAACTAACTTGTTTCTCCAGTGTCCTGAAACAAAAATAATTTCATTAAAAGAAGCTTTTATTTGAAATAACTCTGTAACAACAATTTGCTGACTCTCCAATATAAAAAATATATATATATTACACTACACTTCAGGTGTTGAAAAATTAATGTTCCAGAATATTTGAATTTCCCCACCTAAATTCTCAACTATTCCAGTTAACATGCTTTTCTTAAGGTAGTTTTACATTTGTGTAATAATTATAATTACAGATCATGTATTTTATATTATAGGTATTATATTATAGGTATTACACATTTATATTAATGTTTCCACAAGGAAGGAAATGAATTATAGAAATCTATATAAAATCAAAATATTGGGATGCCTGAGTGGCTCAGTGGTTGAGTGGCTGCCTTTGGCTCAGGGCATGATCCCAGTGTCCAGGGATTGAATCCCACATCAGGCTCCTTCCAAAGAACCTGTTTCTCCCTCTGCACATGTCTCTGTCTCTCTCCCTGTGTCTCTCATGAGTAAATAAATAACATCTATTAAAAAAAAGAAGAAGAAAGAAAGAAAGAAATCTATAAGAAATCAAAATACTGAAAGCAAATATCCTTTCAGCAAATATTCACTGGGCACCTAATGTGTGCAATAATCTCAGATAGAATCTTGTTCAAGACTTTGTTCTGTGTCACTCTAAAATTACATTTTGAGGGCAAAAATGCAGCTTTGAATGTTTATACTGTCAATAATGTACTCATGTGTCAATGTGATTGACAGGGTGTAGGGCAAATTAGAGCAGGTTTTTTAGATAAATCATTGCTTTTGAAACTAGAACACCTGAGAAGAAACAAGAAGTAGTTTTTCTTTTTGACAGCTCCTATTTTTCATATTATTTCAATATTGGAATATAGCTTTTAGTTTTTTCTTGTGTTAAGCATTTTTTATTCACCTTACTAGTTTTCCCAGAACTAATTTTTGTTTCCGGATTTGAGATACCGGAACTGAATCTCACAAGGACTCAATCTGAATACAGGAAAGATATTTTTTATACATTAACTTTGTTTTACCTGAGAGTCTTTGTTTTTGTCAATGACATTTTTTCTTCTCGTAATTTTTTTTGAGAAAGAAGCAAAGGATATTAAAATTGGGGGAATTAGCTTTCAAACAGCATTTTTTTGCCCTCTTTCTTAACTGATAGTTTAGATAAAAATAATTGATAATTGATTTTAATTGATAATTTAGATTTCTAAATTGAGTATCATGTGTCATCAGAATTTCAAGGGCAAAGATGTAACTTCCCAGGTGGTTGTTTAAAGAGAATTACTACTACAGATTATTTGTATATTATTCACCTCTATCCCCTTACTCAATGCTTTATGAGTTGTTTATTTTCAGTGATCTGAAATTTCACAGTAATATACTCTGCTGGGTGTCTGCTTTTATTTTATTTTATTTATTTATTCATTTATTTATTTATTTTTGCTTTTATTTATATTGCTAGACAGTGAGGATTCTGAAACCTATTTTCTTCAGTTCTGGGAATGTTTTGCTCCCCTCCTTATCTCCGTTTTTTTTTTTTTTTTTTTTTCTGAAATTAATGTTATTTGGATTTTACACTTAAACTATAATTTAAGAAGAAATCTTTCTTCTTCTGTTCTTTTTCTTTTGCTTCTTCTCTCTTGAGTATTTCTTCAACTTCAACTTAGTTTGCATCATTTAAAATTCTCTACATTGATTCTATTCTATTCAAGTTCCTTTCTTAAGCTATTTGTTTTCATCTTCATTTTTTTAATTATTATTTTATTATTTTTTTAAAATCAATCACCAGCCAATGTGAGGCTCAAACTTACAATCCTGAGGTTGAGTCATACACTCCACCAATTAAGACAGCCAGGCACCCCTCATCTTTCATTTATTTTTAGTGAAACTATTTTTAAATATTTTGAGCTCATTGACTAAATGTTACTATGTCTAAGACATCAAATGTTGAAGTAAAGCCCTATATGTCTCTGCAGGGCTTGTGACTAGTGGGTTTCTTTACATGATTATTGGGTTGGCACACTGATATTTCTTCAAGGGATCTGCCAATGTCTATGTATGTAGATAATGTTGGGGTGATCTATTTTTCCAGACAGTAATTTTCTAATTATGTGTGGAAGATGTATTTCTGGCTATTGATGTCCTGGGAGCCTAGCAGAAGTAGGCAGAGAAAGGTCCTCATGTCAAATTTATTGACTTTTGATAAGATAACTTACTACTACTCTCAACTGGACCTGGTGCCCAAATTCTGTTTCAAGCTTCCAAAGAATGAACCCCTGGTGCTAGACTGGAAGACAGTAAGGGTTATGGCCTGAGGTAAGATGTAGGCAAAGAAATTTCTAGGTCCTTTTAAAATGCATAGAACTGGGACACCTGGGTGGCTCTAGCATCAGGTCATGATCCTGGGGTTCTGGGATCAAGTGCTGGTCCAGCTCCCGATGGGGAGCCTGCTTCTCTCTCTGCTTATGTCTATCCCTCTCTCTGTGTCTCTCATAAATAAATACATAAAATCTTTTTAAAAAGTAAAATAAAATAGAGGCCTAGCACCAGTCTGCAGTATTAGCTATACTCTGTTCCTACATGCATTACAAGTATTCTGTGTCTCCAATTATTGAGCTTCTGTAAGGACAGGTTCTAAAGAGGAGATGATTTTCGTCTTGTTAAATTTGCTTACATTGTTTAGATTTCAATTTTATGTTAATTCCTATAGACCATAAGCTTCCAGTTTAAAAAAAAAATCATGTATTAGCCCAAGCAAAGATAAACATCTGCATCCATTATGCCATGTTTTTTTTTCTGCATGTCCTATTGTATTTATTTATTTTAAAACAAGTTTTAATATATGTTTACCTCTAATGTTATCTCCAGATCCACTTCTCTGCTTATGCCATATTTTAAAATTTTCTTCCTACACAGGTCACTAGAATTGACTCATTTTTATTTTCAATATTTTAGGTTTTTTAATTTAATTTATTTGGTCACATGAACTTGAATGTTATTTTATGATTTCGATGAATTGATTTGCCATAGCCAAATGTTTGAAAAATATTCATATATGATTAAACTCAAAACCCAGAAATAAATCCTTTAAAGGTTATTTTAATAAATTTATCTTTGAAGACTTAAAAAAAATGTGTCTACTTAATTTTAACTCCTTCCTCAGGCTCTGTGTGGAACCACACGATTTCATTGAATCTTTGCTTTAAACAGAACTGAACGGACTCTGGAAAGAATCATCCAATTCTCAAGTTCCTGTTGCAGTAATCAGAACAAACAGAGATCTCAACAGAGATATCAAAAAATTATCATGTTTGAGGGAAGTTCATTTTCTGTTTAGACACATTTAACTGCTGAAATGCCTTTTTATTTATTAAAGAGAAGAGTAAGTCAACTGTGGAGGCAGTGAAACTGGTAAGATTATTATTATTGCATTTTATGATCAAGTTGATAGGGTTTTGAATGAAAATGGGGAAATTATATACCATGGATCAAATCTTCTTGACCTCCTGTTTTTGTAGAAAACACTATTGGAATATGTCTTTGGTCAGTTGTTTTATTATTTGCATCATAACTATTTCGTGATGTTATAATAATTATTAAATTAAAATTAATTACTAGAGAATGCTAAAAGTAATTATTAACTTTGTATTAACTTTGTGTGGCTCTTGTATGGTTTAGCAGAAAATGCTACCTGAAAGGTGTTCAAAGTAAATTCAGTTAAGTAATCCAGAGCCAGTGTGACTGAGTGACTTTCTAAAGAAATGTTTGTGGTCAAAAGAGGAAAAGAGAGACAAGTTCTCTGCTACACAGAGAACATGTTGTGAAAGAGCAAAAATGATTTAAGGGATATTTAAAATATTTGCTGCACCATGTAAGATGTAATCTTCACAACTAAATTCATGTCTACATTACATACCACTTTAAAGATTGATGCTTTCTTGTAAAATTCATATATATTGATGTTAAAGATGATTTCACCAGACAAAATGAACAAACAGAAATTGCTTTTATTGCAACTATTTTCAGCATTAGGGGAGAGAGCCTATATAAAGTCTGGACATACAGTTCGGTCGAAACAAATGGTGGGAGAGTTTAAGAACTGGGGTGAAGGATTCAGACCATGTGTTCACTAACTGGCTTTACCCAAAGGAAATGTGAACTTTCTTCTTTCTCTATGACAGGAGATAGTTTTACACCTTGAAGCATGGGCCAAGGAAGTTAGTCTCCCAGTCTTTCCACAGAGATTTGGAGATGGGGAACTATCTTCCCCAGAAGATTAGATTTCAAAGTGGTGGCTCCCAGGTCAGGTCCTTGAGAAAGATAGTCCCAGGTTGTAAAACTGACAAGGAGCCCTTTTAAAAGATTTTAAAAGATTTACATCTCAAAGGAACAGAAAGGGTATTTACAATTGTAAGTTTTCTGAAGCAAATGCCCTAAGAAAAGGGAGGTTAGGCATTGGAGTCAAGAAGAAGCCTGTCTATGTTTATTCTTTTGCATGTAGATATCCAGTTTCCTTGACACCATTTGTTGAAGATAATATCTTTTCCCTATTGTGTATTCTTGGCAACCTTGTCAAAGATCAGTTGATATATATACATGGACTAATTTCTGGATTTTCTATTTTGTTCTATTGATCTACATGTTTGTTTTTACACAAATAAAGTACATTTTGATTACTATAGCTTTCTAATACATTTTGAAACTAGGCAGTGTGATGATTCTAGTTTTGTTCTTTTTCAAGATTGATTTAGCTGTTATTGATCCTGGGTGATTCCATATGAATTGTATAATATTTCTTATTTCTATAAAAATGACATCAGAATTTAATAAGAGTATGCATTGAATTTGGAGATCATTTTTGTTTGTATGACTATTTTAACAATATTGAGTCTTCCATCCACAAACACAGGATATCTTTCCATTTGTTTGTGTCTTACTTAATTTCTTTCACTAATGTTTATAGTTTCCAGTATACAAGTCTTTCACATCCTTGGTTGTTTATTCTTAAGTATTTTATTATTTTTGGTGCTATTGTAAATGGGATTATTTTCCCAACTTTCATGTAATTTGTTGTTTATGTATAAAAACACAACTAATTTTTTTTAGGTTGATTTTGTATCCTGCAAATTCTCTGAATTTGTTTATTGATTCTGTTTTTTTTTTTAATGGAATCATTAGGATTTTCTATTTATAAGGCCATGTTTTATGCAAACAGAGACAATTCTATTTCTTCCTCTTTGATCTGGATTCTTTCAGCTTATACCACATGTAAAAATTGATTCCAAATGGATGAAAGACCTAAAAGTATGGACTGAAACTGTAAAACTCCTAGACGAAAACATAAAAGAAAAGCTTCATAAAATTGGTTTTGGCAATAATTTCATAGATTTGATATCAAAAGCACAGACAACAAAAATAAATAAGTGAGATTACCTCAGTTGAAAGTCTTTAGCAGAGTACTGGAAATAACCAAGAGTGAAAAAGCAAACAGAATGGGAGAATATATATACAAATCATATGTCTGATAAGGAATTACTGTTAAAAACATAAGGAAGTTGAGTGCAAAAAAAAGGCTAATACCCTGATTTAAAAATGGGCTAAGGACTTTAAAAGACATTTTTTTCCAAAGAAAACATAAAATGGCCAACAGGTAGGTATATGAAAAAGTGCTCAAAATCACTGATCATCAGAGAGTGCAAACCAAAACAACAATGAGATATTACTTCACATCTGTTGGGATAGCTATTATTAAAAATAAGACAATATGTATTGGCAGGGATGTGGAGAAATTGGAACTCTTGCACACAGTTGGGGGGAATGCAAGATGGTGCAGCTATGGGAAACAGTATGGAAATTCCTCAAAAAATTAAAAACAGACTTACCATGGTCCAGGTATCCTACTTCTGAGTATTTATCCAAAAGAATTAAAATCAAGATCTCAAAGAGATATTGGCACTCTGATGTTTATTTATTTATTTATTTATTTTAAAAAACATTTTAAACTGAAATTTCATTAATTAACATTAGTTTAGAGATAATGGTCTTTAAAGCAGGACCATTCATAGCAGCTAAGATGTTTAAATAACCTAAATGTTCATCAACAGATGAATGAATAAAGAAAATATGATATTTTCATATAATAGAATACTATTAAGTCTTAAAAAAAAAAGCAGGGGGGTGCACCTGGGTGGCTCAGTCCATTAATCATCTGCCTTTGGCTTAGGCCATGATCTCAGGGTCCTGGGTTGAGCAGGGAGCCCTCTTCTCCCGCTCCCTCTGCTGCTTCCCCTGCTTGTGCTCTCTCTCTAGCTTTCTCTCTCTCAAATAAATAAATAAATCTTAAACAAAACAAAACAAAAACAGAAGGAGATCCTGCAAAATATGACAACTGGATGAATCTTGAAGGCGTTATGCTGAGTAAGTTAAGCCAATCACGGAAAGAAAAATATTTCATGATTTCACTTATATGAAGTATCTTAAATAGTCAAATTCATAGAATCAGGGTAGAATTGTCATCTCCAGGGCTGCAGAGTGAAAAATGAGAATTTTCTCATTCAACTGAAAGTTTGCAAACTTGCATGAATAAGCTTTAGATATCCACTATATAATATTGTATATATATTCAATAAAAAGTATTTCACACATAAAAGTTGAGAGTAGATCTCATGCCTAGTGTTCTTTTTACAATCAAATCATTAAAAAAACCAAGAAACCTGTCTATAGTTTACTTATGCAGAAAGAAACATTAAAGCCTTCTTGATTAGGGATTTCACAGGAATCCAGATTAATATTTATGATTGATAAGTTAGTAAGGCAAATGCTATAAGTATATACTTTTCATGAGGCAATATGTAGACTTTGACAAAAGAAATCTTCAGGAAAGAAATGATTCGATTTTTAAACTGTAGTTAGATAGCAAGAGAGTTTCTGAGTATTGTATGGTGTGTCTCAATTGAATCAGCTTCCTGCTTAATTACCCTGGTCTTCTGTCTAGATAGATGTAAAACCATATGAACTGCTTCATAATTTCTTGTAAAATATTAGCATCTAAATAGCACTCTAGTTTGGCAAATCCTCATTTGAGCACTATAATAAGCTTCATGTATCAGAAGTAGGTGAAAGCAGTAGTGGCCTTAAAGAGTATTAAACACCAGAAATGTCTAAAAGTAGAACTTCATTGATTCTCTGATGTAAAGAAACAACAGTGGAGTCCAATAAAGTGGAGTCCAATAAAGATGGCAAAAGTAGTAACATCCATCACTATTGGTTGATGTGTCAGTCTATGTAGAAAAACTGCACAGAATAATTGAGTCATGATACTTGGGTGCAGAAACAAGTCCCAATAATTTTAGGATCTGTGACCATTTGAAACTGAAACAATTTGTCTTGCTTACAGTGTCTTACTGTGAACTGTGGATAATGATAGTCCTTCATGGAAATTCATTATAGCAAAAGTTTTAGTGCCTAATATGTGGCCACAGTATTTGGAAGTTCATTTAATCTGTACAATCACCCAAAAGATGGTATACATATTTTCCCCTCCTTATAAATATGTAAATGTAAACCAATAGAAATTAAGTAACACATTAAAGACACATGGAGATGAAATCTAACTGTAAGCTGTGCTGTTTAATATGTGAAGACTAAACATGTGGCTATATAAATTGAAATTAATTAAAATTAGATAAAATTAAAGATCCAATTATTTAATCAAACTGTTCACATTTCAAATGCTTCATACACGTGTGGCTAGGAACTACCATATTGGGCAGGGTAAATAGAACATTTATCTTCTCAGAAAGTTTCAGTGGACAGCCACCGAACAGCCTATAACCACGGCAAAATTCTATCTCTCCACAATGAAAATAGTCAAGTGTCCAACATAGATATTTAATAAAGGTTGGTCTTCTTTTTGTTCTTCAGGGTAAAATGATGCTTTTATCAATGAAATTCTTAAAAAAAAGTTATATATTTCCTTAACTCTCATGATTTTGTAGGGGGAGGAAGATCACATTTCTGTAAGATCAACTTAAAACTTCACTGAGAATGTAAAACTCAAGCAGTTTATTTACCTTATGAGAATCCACAAATATGAGAAGCAGTGGTTTTTAATCCAGGCCTCCTTACTCTGCTGGAATCAAATGAACTTCTGTTAAGTATTTCATTCAATAGTACAATAATTTCATCAAACAACATCTGCCAAACATTGCTCTCTCTACTATTATTACAACATGTAGAAAATGAAATTCTTACTATCTGTCTCATTTAATTTTTGGTCTTCAGAAAATTGTGTTTGTTCAGCTATTTGCTATCTGAGCTAAATATAAGTTTGCTTGAAAATCAAATAACAGAATGGTTTTCTTTCAAGTATGAGAATCAGACCTAAAAGAGCCAAATAAGAAATATTTTAGGTCAAATTCTAGTGCAGAATTTGGTCTACTCCTGTGGGCTCAGCAATTTCTTATCAAAAGCAATAAATTTGAATTTCTGATGCACCAAAATAGTTTCCCCTATATCTCCATTTTCAATTCTCCAAATTTCTGACTGCTATTATCCTAATTTTGTAAACTGGAATAATTTCTTAAAATATCATTTATAAGATAAAGTTTAGGTAATCAATAAATCTTTAGTACATTAAATAATTGTAATGTCACTGAATCTTAAGCAAATAACTTTGCTGTTTATCTGTGTTTCTATTAAATCACAATTTGCTTCTACAAAAGAAAATAAAGATATTTTTTCTTTTTAAAGATTTATTTATTTATTCATGAGAGATGCAGAGAGAAAGAGGCAGAAACATAGGCAGAAGGAGATATACTGAAGGACAGGATCTAATTACTTCATATTTGTTTTCAAAGATCTCCGAAATTACTAAACACAGTAAATGCATTAAAAAATGTCAGAAGATAAGCAAATGCATGTATAAATCATGGACTGGAGTTAATGCATATTATGCTTTTTTAAAGATCTTATTTATTTATTTATTTATTTGAGAGAGAGAGAGAAAATGCCACTGGAGGGAGGAGCCAAGGTGGAGGGAGATGGAGGGGGAAACAATCTCAAGCAGACTCTGTGCTGAGTACAGAGCTCAGCCAGGGATGCAGATCTCATGACCCTGAGATCATGACCCAAGCCTAAACCAAGCTGGACACTCAACTGACTCGGCCACCTAGGCATCCCATATATTATATGTGTTAAAGTGTTGTCCTTTCTTTGAAATTGAATGAGACTTTTCTTTTAAACAAGTGTACAAATGCATGAATCCTGATGTTCATAGCATTATCAACAATAGCCAAATTATCAAAAGAGCCCAAGTGTTCATCAACTGATGAGTGGATAAATATAATATATAGTGTATATTATATTTATCCACTAAATATATGGATATATATATATATCCATATATAGTGGATATATATATCTACTATGGATATATATATATCCATATATATATATAACTAATTTAGAAAATGGAAATTTAAATACTGTACCTATTTAATAGAATTGTTGTTATAAATAAGACATATACATAGTTCCTGACATGAGCAAGAAACCTTCTCTATGAAATAATCTTATCTTAGACTCTCTGACCATACTATTCATGAAAGAAAGCAGTAAATCTGGTAAGAAAAAAAAATTTACTACACAGGTTGTGGAGGGGGAACACAACTTTTTATATTTATGACTTTATAATATGAGTAAGCAAGAGTAAATTTATCTTTATTTAAACACTTTAAAAAAATAAAAAATAAAAAAAAAATAAACACTTTAAAAATATTTTGGTATTAGCCTTACATATAAATTACTCTGAGTGATGCTTCATGGAATATTAAATATAGAAGAGCTTTATATTTAAACTCATGCATTATACTTGATAGAATATTTTAGTAATTTATATTTTTATTCGATGTCATGGAAGAATAAGTATAAACTTGACATTGCCATAAATAATTTTGAATTTCAGTCTACTACCAGAATTCTTAAATTTAAGAAACATTACTCTATAGTTATTTCAGTAAAAATATTTTATGACACATAAAATAGTCATTTGGAAGTTTTACAAAGTGTAAAATAGGCTTTTATGTATGGAAATAATCTCTAATATGATAAAATTGGTAATTAGGAGGGCACTTTATTAAAATGTAAATGTGCCAATGATTTTTTTCTGAGTAGTAATAAAACCAAATTTTAGTAAATTGATTTGAAGTAACACTTTTAAAGGAACAAAGAGTGATATTACTGAACATAATTGAGCAAATTATCTTTTCGACCATTGTAGAATGTGCTATCACAAAGACTTACAAGTAACTTGGAATATTTATATTACAGAGAAAATGACTAAAATACATTTAGAAATAACAGATATGTCAAGTAGAGTTTTATGGGCTCAAAACTAGAATGCTGGTTCAGTCCAGACTAACAGCATACCTGTAAATAAATCATTTACACTATCTCACTGCCATTTATCCTTAAAAGCACTGAGTCATTTAAATGCTCTTTTAAATCCTTTCAACTATTAAATATTAAAAAAAAATTTGGACATTTCTTCTCCATGCCTGAATTATTTTTATAGGTTTTCCATGAAATACACGTCTTGTAGAACTTCAATAGGCATGATTTTTTAAAGTCTCAGGAAAGATTGACAAGAAAGAATGGCTCAAATTGTTCCCACTGTGATTGTACTGATGGTTAAACTAAAGTCAATGTGTGATCCATGTATAAGTCTACCAAAATGCTCCCAAATGTTCAATATTTTCTTCCTTAAACAGGGTTCTGGATTTGCAACAGATACTTCATTGATCAATATGAAAACATCCCTGGCCTAGTACTTTAACCTGCAGAGGAAATCAAATAGGATATATGGGAACACACTGACCCAAGGTAGAGTCATCTGTCCCCAGGCCATCTGTGATAAGAACAGAGTCTAGTGTTCCTTCTTTGGTTGCATATATCCCTGTCCTGGAGAATTAAATGAAAGGATTAATGGCCCAGAAAGGAAAATGCATGGAGACAGTAACTTCATTCCTGCCTGGTCTAGATCCTGTACTGCTTCATAGTAAATGGCCATTAAGCTATTTACACTTTTGTCTCTAGCTCTCTGAGATAGAAAATCAGTAAAGACTTTGGTCTATACATCCAAGTCATAGACATTGATTAAACATTTGGCTGGAGAATTTCTCATAGGCCATATCTTCCAAAGTAGAGGAAAGTCAAAGTTTTCTACACAAAATAATTGTTTGAAATTTTTAAAAAGATTTTATTTATTTATTCATGAGAGACACAGAGAGAGAGAGAGAGAGAGAGAGAGAGAGGCAGAGACATAGGCAGAAGGAGAAGCAGGCTCCATGCAGGGAGCCAGATGTGGGACTTGATCCCTGGACTCCAGGATCATGCCCTGAGCTGAAGGCAGATGCTCAACCACTGAGCCACCCAGGCATCCCTAAAGTAAATTACAAAATAATTTTTTAAATAAAGACAAGTGATGTTTCACAGATACGTCAAAAACGTGGAAAAGACAAGACTTTAGGCTCAGTTTAAAAAACTAAGTGTAGAAGCAAGAGGAGAGTGTTGTTGATAGAATTACCAGAGGGTAAGATCTGCCACTTAAGAAGTATAAGTCAAAAGGTAAATTATTTCTTAACAATTTAAGTTCCGTAATGTGTCCAAGGGGACTGGTCACCATCAAAAAGAAACATGTCAAAGAGCTATGATTAACTGGATGCGTTTGTGGAGTCATCTTCTAGGTGTCTCTGTATCCTGCAGGGTTTATTCTGTTCATCAACTCAATTATTTCGCCCAAAGATTCAGGAAAGAATTTGGTATCAGATAATGAACATCTATGGTACAGAGCACAATTGTGAAGGAAACTGAGTGATAACTTCAATTAAATGTTGACTAGTTAAATACATTTTGATTAGTACTGATACAGAGCACATTATGTGAACTGCAAAAGCAAAAAATAGAAACCATGTTCTGGTGTGCCTTAAAACCCTATGCAGACAAGCTACAGAACAATGAGTCAGAGGATATTTATTTGGGGCTTACTATGTGTCTGGCCCAGTATTTACCTCTTAATCCTAGTTACAAGAACCAGAGTCTCAGGAAAGATATGCAGATGGATACACAAGGAGAAGACATGTCATTTATATTGTTTATCACAATATGACTACAAGCTTACACATACTATGTTTTCTTATGACGCTGGAGGCACAGATCAGGGTTTAGCTAAAGAGAATGAATATAATCTAGTTAGTTTTGTGGTAAAGGGATTTAATAAATATTATAAAAAATATTTACTAAATTGTTAGAAGAGCTGAAGAGAAACATGGCTAGCCTGGACTTCCAGGAATGATTTCCAATGTCTCAGTATTAAGCAAGATGCCAAAGAAACTGCTGCTCATGCTAAGACTAAAAAAATTACCAGATGACTCAGGAAGCTGCTTCTTCAGCATCTAGCTCTGGAATTCTGCAATTTTCTTTCTTTGCTGACCAAGCATAAATGCTATATTTATCTCACACCTCTCTCCCAAATAAACCCAGTTTGAATTCAAATTTCCAATGAAGGCCATGGCTGTGCCAAAATTTAAATTAGATATAATCTTCAAGAACCTCTGACAAATGAAGTTCTTAATATTCCAGTTGCTGCAATACAGAAATGCAAACTAAAGGGAGTTTTGAATAGAATTGTCCTTAAGGAAAATCCATGTATTCTTCTCAGTAAAATAACTTGAATTAACTATGTGGTAGGAAGAATCATTTTAGCTTTATATACAAATCTAGACTACTTTATGTCTGTCTTCAAGACTATATTGATTGATACTGAAATTGATATACACTATTTTTAAATAACAAGGGAGATTTTTTTCTCAATAGATTAAAAAAAAACATGTCAAAGACAAGCACTCAGTCCTTTTATTTTTGATGTCACATTTGCTTTAGGAGATATTTCAAGAATGGGATTGTCTCTCCAAGTGGGAGCCATCCTCAGACCCATATTATTGCATACACTAGTAAGTGACTCAAATTAGAAAGGATTCAAGAGTAAGAATGGAAAGATGATTCATTGAGCTACAAAGAGCACTACCAGTCCATTTCTATTTTTTTTGATGCCCCCTGTATTTCCCTAGGAATTCATCCTCCTGAATAATGGCATTTGCCATTTATACATATAGGATTACTTATCTTCCAGGTGGCTAGAATAAGGCAAATAAAACAGAAAACTTTAAATCTTATAGAAAGATTAGAGTATTTAATAAATATAAGAATCTGTAAAGGAAAAGGTAATATGGAGATAACATGTTTTATTAAATATTTCTTAAATAATTTATAGAAATTATTAGAGTATCAGATAAATTTCAAGGATAAAACATTTCTTTAGAATTATATAATTCCTGTAAAGTAATGATGGTACATCATCATTTAGCTGTTAAACATAAAATACCTGGAGTCTAGTAGAAGAAGGCAGATTTGCAAATTATTAAATATGGAAATATTAAATGTATTACTATGCAATTCATATAAAATTACAAAGAACTGAATTATCATCTTATATTTAAGATCTCATTTTAAATTTTTTCTATTTGTGTCTGCCATATAATGGGTCCCTATTAAATATTTGTTGAATATACAGAAAATATAGGACTCCTAGAAGTGATTCACATATTTGTTGAGTGTGACATAAATAAGCATATATAACCTGATAAGCATTAAATCATCATTGCATACAAATTTGTATCATAAGCCTAAATTACAAGATATAGAGAATTAAGTTGTATGGCTCTCATGGTGGAAAGTGCAAATAGTAATAAGAGGATAAGTGAATTTCTAGACATTTGTGCAGTTTGTACAAATTAAAGAATATTCAAAGTTGCAGTGTTAAAGTATTCTTGTAGGTGTATCCCCCATGACCTCAGTGCTTTTCATCCTAAAGAGCCTCTTGGAAATCTGCCACTTTGGGACAACTGAAAACAGTTAGAATTTCTGTTAGTTAGCTAATTCCATTGTCTCTCTAAGTCTCTATTCAGATGCTGAAAGGTATCACCAAAATGTCCATGAAACTGTACAGTTTCTTTCTTCTTTCTTTTTCTTTCTTTTTTTTTTTCTTCAGGATTCCCATCTGTCCTGTGGAGTTCTCTGTTACACCCTTAGGTAATCTGGGAACCAACCTATTTTCTGTAACAAAGGCTAAGACTCATTCACTATTATTATGCAGAGCTGATCTGTAATTTAAGCCTCTTCTTGTGAATCCCCCCAGGTATTTTCTCACTGTCATTCTGAGGTGACTTGTTCTGTGTCCAGTTCATTGAAATTCCCCAGACCCAGATGGTTTGATAGCCCGATATTTAAGAATTTTGCCCTTATTTACTTTCATCTGTCAAGTATAGCTAGGATAGTTTTCTCTTACCTCTTTTTCAGGAATCATGACTGTTAACTGTGACAATAACTGCTTAGTGTGTAGAATACCTTAGAAATATATTATTTTAACAATTCTTGTTAATAATGTGAATTTTGGTAAATTGTAATGTTGGAGGAAAGACTCCATAAACTGCATGCCTTTTTGTTGTTGTTGTTTCTTCCGTTAATTAAAATGGATCATTAGACTTTACAATAAAAAAAATTGAAAGTGTGTGTACTCAAATCAAAGACCATGAACACTTAACACTGATTTGTAGGTGTTTGTAGTATGGGTTTAGACTATTCCAGCAATGTGTGTAAAGAGTAGCAGCTAGCACTACATTTCATAGTATGATTTTTTTCTCTCAAAATTATGCATGATTTCCTTTTCTCAATTTCAAAATGTCTCCATCATCAACCTCAAAATAAGAAGAAAAAGAAAAAGAGCCTGCAATCAAGTCTGCTTCACTATTTATTTCCACTAACATTAACTCATTATTTATATTTAGCTTTATGGAATCTAGGATTTATTTATAATATAATCAAGTTGTGTTATAATTAATAATGGAATTGTCGTTAATTGTAAATCTTAGTAAACTACTAGCAACTCAATGAATAACATTTAATAACAATATGTTTGTTCAAGACACATATGCAAATTCATTTTGTTTCATAAAACTAAAATCTATTACCTGAGGAAATCCCTCACTTTGTAAAAAAATACAATATAATAATTCAGTGATAAAATTTTGGATTTTGATACAACTTAGCAACTAAAGTCAATTCTGGCTCCTCTGTTTTTTTCTTTGTGCCTTTGAGCATATCGCTTATTTTCTCATATTTTTTCATCTGTAATGGATATTATAATAACATTTACATTCCAGTTTTCTGTTAGGTTTAAATTCAATGCTATGAGTGAGCCCTTTAACCATTTGTTGTATATATAAAGTACTCAATAATTATTAGGTATTATAAATATTTTTATTATCAAGTTCCTTTAGGCTCACTCTTTACTGTTATTGTTATAAGAAGTGCTGTCTTCCCACTGACAATAACTTAATATATTTGTATAATAGAGATAACAGCTAATGTCTCCCATAATCTTTTTCTAAACACAATATTTCTAATTGGCTCCACATCCTTAGGCACATACCTTCCTGGGTCAGGTATAATTTCACTTTTATATCTTAGTAAGTTGATATAGTACCTCACAGCACAGGATATAACATTCTAAGGAAAATATTTCTATAGAAGTTACACCGTGAAATTTAAGAACTGTTATTTCTGTAAAGAACTGAAAGCTAAAATAGTGAATGGTGTCACTCCAACCTGGATATGGGTTTACCTTAAATCAATGTGGATTTATTTCTTCAGATCCCATTTTTCCATTGTCTCACTCAACCAGACTGGGAAGTCCACTCTTGCTTTAAAGTGAACTTATTATTAATAAGCAAAAATGTCATGATTTCCTTTGCATCTGCACAAAGTACATTGAGTACTGATTATCAGTCGTCTTCTATGGGATTCTTTTTGCAAATTTGAGAAATCAAATTTCTCTCCAATTTGCTTTGCAAAATTTTGACTGGTTGCCTTATTTTTAAAATATGCATGAAATAGCTTAACTCTTTTTTCTAACGTGACAGCTCTATGTGCAAATGTGCTCTATATGTAAATCATATGCTATTGGCCACAATCAGTTTTTCTTATTCTGTGTACTGAGGCACCTAGAGAAACATTTACAACCCCTTTTAGCAAAACTGGTAAAGGTCTAAGGTGAAAAAAAAATGAGTCTTCCTTGCCGGGGTACCATGGCATTTAATATATAATCTTGAATAAATTTCCATTTGCTTCTATTCCTAAATCAGTTTGATCAACCCATTACTATTTAATCATTTTACAAGCAATATTGCCTGGTTACTAATTCATTAATCTAATCCTCATTTAACAGGTATGAAAACCAACTATGACTCCTCTACTTTTGTTAGTAACATCACACCTGTTCTAGCTCAGCAAGATTAAAATATCTGAGACAGTTTTAGGATTTCTAATGGCTTTGGACCAGTATCTCCTTATTTCAAAATCCTGATGAGGTTTTCTTTATGATATCTGTATCTTAATTTCCATTTCCACAGAACCACCTGAGCTCTGGTGATTGGTATCCTGTATCTTCACTCTTTAAAGGTGTTACAGCCTCCTAATTAGTTTCCTTATTGACAATTTTTCTTGTATTCTAGCATAATTTTTTTTCTAAAATATTATTTGAATCATAGGTTTTAGCATCAAATTTTAAAGATAGCATTGAAATGTCTAGATGTTCAAAGTTTCAAGGAGCTCTTAAAAAAAATCATATTTTTCAAAAGACAGAACATGCTGCCCATTGATTTGTTTTGTCCTTTTATAATGTCTACTTTGCTGCCCCAAATAATTTTACAATTAAATATCCTATTTTCCTTAGATATGCTCTATTTTCAACTTAAAATTAAGCCATTAATGGCTATATATATATATATATATATATATATATATATATCCAAAGTTATAATTTACTCGCCTATCCATAGATACTATTTTTTAGCAATTACTATGAACCAGCAATTTTACATACTTTATCTTACTTAGTAATCAGAAATACCCTTCAAGGTTTGAATGACAATACATACCTTGCATTGAATGAACAGAGGTTCTACTAGAGATTAGCTCAATTGTTTTAATATGGCAAATAATGTTATGTCAGGAACTATATATATATATATATGAATATTGTTTGCCTATTGTTTGCCTATCAACATAAATGTGATAGATGCCCATGAAATTATTTCTTGCAAAATTTATTAAATTAAATTAATAAATCAATTAAAGTACTGATATTTACTCCAACTAAATATTTTATTATTATAAGAATAGAACTGGGAAGCATCTGGATGACTCCGTCAGTTAAATGTCTATCTTCAGTTCAGGCCATGGTCTCAGAGTCCTGGGATGGAGCCCCACATCTGGCTCCCTGCTCAATGGAAGCCTGCTTTTCCCTCTCCCTCTGCTCCCCCTCCTGTTTGTGTGCTCTCTCTCTCTCTCTCTGTCAAATAAATGAATAAAATCTTTAAAAAGAATTGAAACAGAGGAAAATTTTAAAGTAGTATGTATATATTAGAACTATTTGTATAAGAAAACATTCTTATGTGCAGACTTAAATAGAAGGGTAACATCATTCATTACATACCATAAAATGGAAAATTCATTAACAGTAGAACCAAAAAAGGGAAATACTATATAAATGGAAATGGAAAAAAAAAGAGTTACTTACAGATTGTAGATCTATCGCATTTTCATGTACCCCTTCAAATATTATGCTTACTCTTAGTCTGTTTTGAAGAGCATAATATTCCAGAAGGATTTGCTTATGAACTTTACTCCTTTCGGCTTCAGGATATGTGTACTTAGAGATGAGAATAAATTGCACTCCACTGAAAGATGTGCTTTTTTTGCCATCACCAACTTGATGTAAATATTTACAAACATACTGCATCTCATGGTTGACAGAAAGTTTTTATTTCCCTGGTCTGTGTGTTTACAATAGAAATGAAACCAACTAAAGGGTCACATCACATAAGAAAAAACTACTAGACAAAAATTACATACTTTAACCCTTCTTCTATTTAAAGATTTATTTTGAGGCAAACAATGAATCCTAGGTCTTGGAGATAAAGCTAAAAATTTAGTATCCTTTATTAAAGACAAAAATGTTGCAGGTTTTCACATTATCAGTAGGTTGAAAGAGAACTTTAAAATTTTAATTGCAGCCTAGGGGATAAAAGGCATTCATAAAACAAAAAAAAAAAAATATAGCTGTCTGGGCACGGTAGGGAAAGGCTCCTAATTTCCCACATTGATCACTTTGCTTGCTGCTGTGTCATATGGGAATTTGACTGAAACATATGATTTGCTTGTAAATAGGAATGTTTAGTAGCTGTAGCCCAGGAATAAATTCTTATAGTCTGAAAGAAATATTTTTCAAATACCTATATTATATGAGACATGGCATATATTTTCACATATTCTGTCTTCTGTTACCATAAAAAAGAAATAAGCCAAAAAGCAAAGTTATAATTTTCTTGCCTATTCATAGATGCTATTTTTTTAGCAATTACTATGAACCGGCAATTTTACATACTTTACCTTACTTAGTAATCAGAAATACCCTTCAAGGTTTGTATGACAATACACACCTTACAGTGAATGAACAGAGGTTCTACTAGAGATTAACTCAATTATTTTAATGTCTCAAATAATGTTATGTCAGGAACAAAAGCTTTCATCTTTTACTTCCAAAGCATAAATTACTTTTCCAATATTTAGCTACTTTTCAAAAAAAGACTATTCTATTAGGAAAATAGAACATAAAAAACTTCCATTATTTAATGATTTTAGCTGAGAGCTGTGAACTAAAATTATAGAAAATTCAAGAGAAAACCAGTAATAAGAACTAGAAATAAATGGATTTCTCAATGCAAACAACATAGTCTAGGCCATTATCATTTCTTGCCTGAATATCTAACAAACTCCTATCCTCCTATTCCTATTTTTCCTACTTCACAGTACTCATATTCTATGAGGACTTAAATACATAAATATTTCTCTTAAAATATTTAAGGCTTATATCAGTAATCATGTTTTATTCACCATAATGATATCTGCAATTAACAAGTGCTAGTTCCTCAACAAATATTTGTTCAGTTGATTGTTGATTAGTAAATATATTGACCAAATAAATATCTCAGTAACAAAGTATATTGCCATGCCAATTAGAAAGTGATTTTTTTCTATGTTTTTTCTCCTTGGCCTCTTTATATTATATATCACAAAGATTTTGTCTATCAGAGTAATTAGTCTGGCATACCTTGAACCAGGGCCTGAGAAAAAGTCTTATGTACAGGTGGCTTATTTGGAATTGTAACCCCAAGGTGCAGAATTAAGTGAGCTCTTGGGGACAGGAGGTCAAAAAGATATAGCATACAAGAATGCCTTATCAAATTAACCACTGCTTCAGCTACCTTGAGCTCAATCCCATAGGACTTCTAAAAAACCCAAGAAATATGCCATAGCACTG
This sequence comes from Canis lupus baileyi, assembly GCF_048164855.1. Classification (NCBI taxonomy): domain Eukaryota; kingdom Metazoa; phylum Chordata; class Mammalia; order Carnivora; family Canidae; genus Canis; species Canis lupus. The sequence continues at coordinate 23,616,130 of NC_132854.1, read as the reverse complement.
TTCTGCTAGAGAATGAAATGGTGAAGCATATATTCATCACCTTATATCATTCACTCATCTTGGACAATACATTGCACATATAGTTACCCTCATTTCCAGGTTGCCCAAGTATGAGTGCCACGCAGGCTTGTCAAGGTGGCCCACATTTCTTATTAGGTAAACCAGAGAGCAAAACATGATGTGCACACGTTACAGACATGTGATGTTATCAATTTGCAACTGGAAAGAGCTGGTGGATGTATTCACAAAACCAACTGACTCATCAAGTGAAAGAGGCAGAACAGAGAAGATGTGAAGTGATGCACAACAGAAGAGAGATCCCACATTTGTATCACTTCCCTTTACTTAGACATTGCACTCCCCATTCATCATAAAGTCGCAGTCAAGATGGTGGCTTTCCCAATCTTTACAAAAACTAAATGAAGGGGCACCTGGGTGACTTGGTGGGTTAAGCACCTGCCTTCAGCTGAGGTCATAATCCCAGGTCCTCGGGATAGAGCCCTTCATCGGGTTACCTGCTCAGGAGAGATCCTGCTTCACCCTCTCCTTCTGCCTCTCCTACCCACTAATGCTCCCTCTCTCAAATAAATAAATAAAGCCTTTTTAAAAAGCCTAATTGAAGAGGGGGAGAGGCTCATGGGACAAGCTGAAGATACCTGCTACTTGCAGCTTGTCTTGAGGCCATAACTGAGAACAATCATCTCAGGTCTTTTCTAGCCATTCTAGAGTTGCCCTTCCCGAGCCTGCACTTTATACGGTCCAGGTTGCTTACCTGGATGGATGACTCAGACTTTCACCTCCAAACTATCTTAAACTTTATAGTTTCTCTATTCATGTTTGGCCTGGGTTTTGCACTGGCTATTCAGAGTTCTCATTTAGCAAGGAAACACCAAGAAATACCTCAGTGAATCTCCTTCATTTCAGACATACCACAATACTTTCTTATTTTACAGACACAACTAGAAAGGCATTGAAATCAGCATCACTGCTGCCATCACTGTAGAAATTCCTGTATTTGTCTACTAGTCTACAGGCATCTGGAGACAAAAGTGACCAGGTAGTGGCTGTTTCTTCCAGGTCAGTGGAACTCTTAACTATGTCCCTGTGGAAGTGTCCTTTAAGGAGGGGACTTGTGATGAGCACTGGGTGTTGTATGGAAGTACTGAATCACTAAATTCTATATCTGAAACTAATATTACACTGCATGTTAACTGATATTTAAATAAAAACTTGAAATAACCAAAAAAAAAAGTTTAAAAGGAAGCGTCCTTTCCTCTAAAAGCAATACCTCTGATATGGCAGCTCCTTAGGTTGTGAAGATGGGATGCAAAAATTCTTCAATCAGTCTCAGGAAGTCATGGTGAGAGGAGCTAATCCTATACAATTTTTGTCTCCCATATCTAACACTCTGTGTCAAAGGTTGATTTAGCATAAACACTGTTTCTGAAGGGCAGTGGTCAAGGGACACAGGGTAGTACTGAGAACCACCATAACAGGGTGGTAGTATATTTACAGCTAGCATCAACAACGGACTACACTGTCCCCTACTATGAAGCAGGTTTGATATTTTCCCTCTGATTATGTGGTCATAGGCATTCTTTGCATGATCCCTATGCAATAGGAGTATTTGTCAATAAATCAGTGCCAAGTGCTTATGCAATTTAATCGTGCTTTTTGAAACTCATTGTACCAAATCTTTTTCTTTTTTTTTGTCATTTCATCATATATTGGGTTACTACTGTACATAGCTGACTTTATGATTCAGTAGACCTTATCCTAACCAGCTCATGATAGGAAGTTCTGATTACACAGTTACCTGGTACCCACAGATCTGCTGTATTCTTTTCCAAAGTGTTATATTATACCAGGGACTTCCCTTTCCAACTGAGACCAATTAGCTGCTCCAGAAGGCATGGGCATATGCTAAGAATTTAGGATCTACCAGAAATTCTCCCACTGAGGCTTTGAAGATACACCACATAGTATACAGATCCCTCTAACCTCACCAGATCATAGAGAAGATTGTTCGTGTGCTGGGCCTGCTGCAGAGTTCTTACTTGATCTGGCCCTACAAGCATGCTTAAATTAAAGATTTATGTTACAGAATGACTGATCCAGTATTAAAAATAGTAACACCTTGCTAGAAAGAAGATGTGATGGTGACTAATACTTGTGGATCTTTTAAGACTTTTATGCGGTTGCTCATCATTGCAATATCTCCTGGTGGTAGCATACTGTTTCTGAATTGCTATTGGCTAGGGATTGGAAAGAGCCTTCATAAAGGCCTTTAGTCCACAGGTCAGGAAATCAATAAGAGAGTGTAGGCAGCTACTGAATATATCTACCCTAATTATACACAAGGGAAGGAGGATAACCACAGAATTGGTCTCCCAGCACCTCTTGGATAAATTGTGAAATATATATGAGTTAGAACTCTGAAAAAAAAAAAAAAAAAAAAAAAAGAACTCCACTTTTTGGACTTTGCCATTAGCCCTCTCTGTAACTGATGACAATGAAGTTTTCTACCTTCTCTGTTATGACTGTCTGTTCAGACATCATATCCAGGAGTTTTCCAGTTTTCTAGATATTCCCTTTTGCTTAACATACATTAACCTGATAAATGACTGCAGCTTTTTTAAGGGAAAGATTAGAGGAATGTTTCTAGTATATACATTCAGTGGGACTGCCTGGTCCCTCTCAGAGTTCTAATGCCTGCTCCACCTACTATGACAGTGGTTGACATTGGGTTTTATCTTAAAAACTCTTGACTTTTTATCAAATACTAGTAAAAATATTTTATGTAAGTGAAGTAACATTCTCATCATTGTTGATCTTTTTCATTCCTTGTAGCTACATGATTTGTTAGCCATAAGTAACTAATAAATCAAGAAATCCCCAATGCACTATAGCCATCACCGGACTCATTAATATCAGGTATAGAGTGATTTAAAATATTTTAGTGACATATAATATTTATAACATATTGCATTATTTTTAATGGACTCTGGCATCTCCTACTATATGCTTGTTGTACCTACATATCCTTTCTTGGATCACAATTACCAGCATTGAAAATAAACCATTGCAAGTTTCTATATTTAACTCCCTACCTATTAGCTAATAGTCTGAATCTACTCTAAGTAGGCACATTATTTACCTCCTAATTTTATTGTAAACTAAACATAAATTAGCCAATTTTCTTTTAATCCAGTTACCCATTTATCTCCTATTATTTTGAAATTTATTTTCTTTTTGAAAATCCATGCTTCATGTACCTAAGACTCCATATAGTCTATACTTTGGATTCTCTATTATTAGAATAAATGAAGGACCCCATCAGCTAATGGACAAATTTGCCAGAAGTATTGTATGCCTTTAGTAAATACAGGTGGTATAAATGTCCTATAATTTTATTTTAAAAACCAGACATCATGAATCTTGTTTCAGAATTATTCACATTCACACAAAATTTCTATAAAATAGAAAAACTGATTTCAAAATTTGTATCTCAAAATGCACACAATTACCTAATACACTTTACTTCAAATTAGTTGTAAAGAAAAGTAAATACTCTAGTTTACTCTTTATATACATAGCGGTGTGTCCTAGTCACACAGAAGTGAATTATTCAAAATGTATAAGATAGTACACTCCTGTTTTCCTCCAGTAGATATAGTACATCACCTCTGACATTTGACAATATTATGACATGTTTTGTGGGAGGTCATATATGACTATTTCACTGTATATCTTTGGTTGGGCAGCACTTAGGTTTCAAAACCAATTCAACAATTTAAAAAAAAATCCAAATGTGCAAATTATAATTAAATTACTAAAATGAACTTGTCTGGATTGTTAAATGCTTATGGTAAGTATGATATGAAACTTAAAATTGATCATCTGTGCCAGGTGACAGAAATTTTAACTGCATAGAAGTTTAACATCACTAGCAAAAGCACTGAGTTTCTAACTTCGTCATTAATCCCTTTCTGGTCGCCATTTGCAATCTTACCTATTTCAATAGAAATTAAAAAGTCTGTTTTTCTTTATAGGCCTTTGTTTAATACATTAAATAAGCACTATTTATTTTATATTTAAATATCCTTAATTAGTGGAACCTGGAATTGATAACTGCAATTATTCTTAGAAATTAATTTCGTCCTGGAGTGCCTGGGTAGATCAACTGGTTGAGTGTCAGATTCTTGATTTCAGTTCATGTCATAATCTCAGGACTGTGAGTGGGAGCCCTGCATTGGTCATCCTCAGCAGGGAGTCTGCTGGAGATTCTCTCTCACTTCCTCTCCTTCTGCTCCTCCCCCATCTCACACGTACACTTGCGCTCTCTCTATCTCTCTCTCTCTCTAAAATAAATAAATAAATCTTTAAGAAGGAAAACAGTGAAATTAATTTCATCCTTTTATTTATGACTTTAAGATTGAAACTGCAATTGGTAATTTATTGATAACGGCAATATAAAAATGCCTGTTATCTGAGTCAGATTATAGCATTAAAAAGTAGACTTCTTTTGATATCATTGATTATAAATTTTGACTACTAAATATTAAACTGTAAGTATGTTCTCCGTGTAGAGAAAGGAAGATTGATATAATTTGTGACACCTGGGTGACTCAGCAGTTGAGCATCCGCCTTTGGCTTAGGGCATGATCCTGGAGTCCCGGGATCGAGCTCCACATCGGGCTTCCTGCATGGAGTCTGCTTCTCCCTCTGCCTATGTTTTTGCCTCTCTCTCTCTGTCTGTCGTGAATAAATAAATAAATCTTAAAAAAAAGATTGATATAAATTTGTAATTTAGCATAGGGACTTTGCGTTATTCAAAATATATGAGATCATATCAATTATCCACTCCATGTAAAGATTTTGATGGTGGATAGTATTCAGGTACATAGAGAACTGGAAATCATATTTTAGCAAAAATCAATTCTAAAATTTTATAGGAGGCATCACTGATTATTAAGATAATTTGGTGTGATTTATCTGATTTTTTGTGATTCATTTATGCATTATAACTGGAGGGATTTAGACGCAATTAGCTAGTGGCTTAAAAATATTTTATAAAAGAATATGACCAGTCTTTTAATTTAATTGAGATTAAGTTGAATACATAACAATTTGAAAATACGCCAGATATATTCAAATAATTACTATGCTGCCATCTTCCCTAAGACGATCACATACTCTTGCTACAATAAAAGGGTAAATTTAGGAGTAAGATATGGTAACCTGCTATATGCTATTCTAGATGGGTGTTCCAATATGCTCCTTTAGGGGTACCTCAGTGGCTCCCCTAGTTAAGTGTCTTCCTTCAGCTCAGGTCATGATCCCAGTGTCCTGAGATGGAACCCCACATCCAGCCCTCTGCTCAGCAGGGAACATGCTTCTCCCTCTCCTTTTGCCTGCCACTCTGCCTACTTGTGCTCTCTTTCCCTCTGTCAAATAAATAGATAAAATATTTTAAAAATAAATAAATAATAGGCTCCTTCTGGACATGCATAAAACTTTTGTGACACATGTATGCGTCTCTATATATGTATATACATGTATATCTACATTAAAGTATTTATAATTTTTATGTTGATTATTTAAAGATTAATAAACGGGACAAGCAACGTATATATTTTGGATGCATATTCAAGTATTTTAATCAATTCTTAGCCTTGAATATCTAATATGTGTTACTACTATTTTTTTTCAATTTAAATTATATGCCCTTATTATTTTAAAGCTTCCTTTCCAATTTTTAAATGTTTAATGTCTTGAAATCTTGCTCAAATTTACATATATGGTTAATAGGTTACAATATTGTAATAAATATAATACGTATATGGTTAATTGATTTTTCTATGTAGACATAACTTTTTTTTTTAATTGCTCAGAGCTCATCAAGGTTAAGTGTATTCTTAATCCTCTTTATCTGTTTCCCCCATCTCCCCACCTATCTCCCACCAGGCAACCATTAATTCGTTCTCCAAATTTGGGTCTGGGCTTTTGTCTCTTTTATCCTTTGTTTATTTGTTTTATTTCCTAAATTCCACCCACATATGAGTGAAATCATGGTATTTGTCCTTCTCTGACTTATTTCACTTAGCATTATATCCTCTAGGTCCATCCATGTTGTTGCAAATGGCAAGACTTCATTCTTTTGTATGGGTAAGTCATATTCCATTGTACATGTATACCACCTCTTCTTTATCCATTTATTTATCATCAAATACTTGGGTTGCTTTCATATCTTGGCTATCACAACTAATGTTTCAGTGCACATAGAGATCCATATATCTTTTCAAAATAGTGTTTTTATATCTTTGGGTAAATACCCAGTAGTGGAATTACTGAATCATATGGTATTTCTATTTTTGATTTTTTGAGGAAGATCCATAATGTTTTCCACAGTGGCTGCCCCAAATTGCATTCTTACCAAGAGTGCACAAGAGTTCCTTTTTCTCCACATCCTTGCCAACATTTGCTTTTTCTTGTCTTTTTTATTGTAGTCATTCTGATAGGTGTGAGGTGATCATCTCCTTGTGATTTTGATTTCCATTTCCCTGTAGATTACTGATATTGCACATCTTTTCTTGTGTCTGTTGGTCATCTGTATGTCTTCTTTGGGAAACTGTCTCTTCAGGTCCTGTCCCCAATAACCAGATTATTTGTGTTTTTGGTGTTGAGTTGTATAAGTTCTTTCTGCCTTGGTTACTAACCTTTTGTTGGATACATCTTTTGCAAATATCTTCTCCCATTCAGTAGATAGCCTTTTTGTTTTGTTCATGGTTCCTTTCACTATGCAAAAGCTTTTTATTTTGGTGTAATCCTAATGGTTTATCTTTCATTTTCTTTTCCTTGCCTTAGGGGACATATCCAGAAAACTGTTTCATAGTTTATGTCAAAGAAATTACTGGCTATGATTACTTCTCGGAATTTGATGGCTTCAGTCTTCATATTTAGTCTTTAATCCATTTGAATTTATTTTTGTAAATGGTATAAGGAAGGTCTTGTTTCATTATTTTTCATGTATTTGTCCAGTTTTTTCAGTACCTTTTATTGAAGACACTGTCTTTCCAAATTGTATGTTCTTGCCTCTTTTGTCCTAGATTAGTTGATCATATAAGCATGGGTTCATTTCTGGGCTCTCTGGTCTATTCTATTGATCTATGCATCTATTTTTGTACCAATAATATATATTTTGATTACTACAGCTTTGTAGTATATCTTGAAATCTGGGATTGCTTTACCTTCAGCTTTATTCTTTTTCAAGATTGCTTTCACTGTTTAGGGTCTTTCATTATTTCATACAGATTGTAGTATTATTTGCTCTAGTACTGTGAAAAATGTTGGTATTTTTGAATTTTTGATTTTTTTAAATGTTGGTATTTTGATAGGGATTGCACTAAATCTATAGATTGCTTTAGGTAATATAGACATTTTAGCAATATTAGCTCTTACAATCCATGCACATAGGATATCTTTCCATTCATTTGTGTAGTCTTCAATTTCTTTCATCAGTGTTTTATAGTTTTCAGAGTGCAGGTCTTTCACCTCCTTCGTTAACTTTATTTGTAGGTATTTTATTATTTTCAGTACAATTGTAAATAGGATTATCTTTCTGCTACCTCATTACTAGTGTATAGAAAAGCAACACATTTCTATGTATTAATTTTGTATCATGTGGCTTTACTGAATTCATTTATCAGTTCTAGTCATTTTTTGATGGATTCTTTAGAGTTTTATATATATATATATATATATATATATATATATATATATACATACATACTCTATATATAGAGAGAGTATTATGTCATCTGCATATAGTGAAAGTTTTACTTCCTTATCAATTTGGATGCTTTTAATTTTTTTTTTTTTTCTTGTCTGAATGCTCTGGCTAGGACATCCAGTACTATGTTGAATAAAAGTAGTGAGGGTGTGAACATCCTGCACTTGTTCTTAATCTTAAAGGAGAACTTAGTTTTTCTTCCAGTGAGTATGATGGTAGCTGTGGGTTTTTCATAAACAGCCTTTATTACATTGAGGTATGTTTCCCCTAGACTTACTGTGTTGAGAGTTTTTTTTTTTTTATCATGAATGGATATTGTAATTTGTTAATTGTTTTTCTTCATCTATTGAGATGATCGTATTTTTTAATTATTCCTCTTGTTAGTTTGACATATTATATTGAGTGTATCATGTAGACATAACATTTTTTAACTAAGATGCCTAGTAACTGTAAATGAATTTGAATGCAGTCTATTCTCAAATCTAATTTTTCTATTTAAATGTGCAAGTATCTTAGCCCAAATATTTTAGATTCTAACTTTTGACCTGCAGTTAGAGTATCTTTTTTTAATAATTAAATTTATAGGAAAAAATGGCATTTAAGTTATCTTTATGTGTTAAATTTATTTCTTTTATTTTAAATGTTCAAATCCCAGGCTTCTAAATGTTTTCCAGTGAAGTACATAATGTGAATTTGGGAAATTAAAAAGTAGAGCCTTATACAAAGATTATTTTAGAGTTGAGATTTTTCAAGGAAAAATGATGGATAACCAGAAATAATGTTTTATCATTTTTTTTTTGAGTTTTCATTATGAAATATGTGTAACCCCTCCCTTGCTTTGGTAATGAAAATATTTTAGCATCATCTGGTTTCCAAGTTTTTTTTTTCCTAATTAACAAAATTACTTAGAAGCCTCAGAAATTGGCATTTTTGATGCTCCATTGAGTTCTTTGTTTTGGTTAACTATTTCCAAAGATTTGAAACAATCTGAAAACAAAATCGAGATCACATATTTACATAAAATGTCAATGCCATTTGAAAAGAACAGTTAAGATTCTGAGACTTCACTCTACTTGCAAGCTAGTAGGTTATCATGTCACTAGAGGATATAAGGCACCTGGTTCAGAGAAGAATCGTTAATTACAGCAAGAGAAGTAGCCAGAGTATCATCATTCCAACCGTCTTCGCCGAGACCCGATTTCCTCAAGACAACATAAAGAGAGAGGACAGTAATCTGTAGTGAATTGCATTCCAGGAGAAGAACCTTGAGTTTATTGAAGCTGAATCTTCTGTAATGGGCTGTATGCATGCCTCTTTTTTACTTAGAAAAAATCATTACCTCCGTCTTGCAAGGGTGTTTGCTATAAAAACATCCTTGAATAGAATGTTCTAAACAATTTGCAGCCAGTATTTCCTTCATAAAATACAAGAAATCAACAGAGAACTCCCCACAACCTATTTACTACTCTAAAGTGATTTTGCAATGTAATTCCTCAAAAGCCAAATATTTTTTAATCCAATAGATTACAACCAACAAAGCAATAAAGAACATCTGGCCAAGCTGGAGTACTTTTTAATATTCAACATTAACCTAATTAACAAGTTTTGTGGTTTGTTTATTCTTTTACATATAAGATTATCTAAAAATTTAGGCAACTTATGCGTCTATTAAGTTGGTTAAATATTGCATCTTGTTTGAACACAATTCTGAATATATAGCAAAATATTTTCCAAGTATATATTGGTCCACACATGTCTTCAGTAAGATTATTGGTTTCAGAGAAAGAAAGTGGTCCTCTAAAATTCATATTTGCTCTATCAGCCCAAAAGCAAATAATTATATTTCTCTGTTGTACTTTTAATTCAATTTACAATAGCATTCATAATGTCATAAGACAATTTATGTACAGTAGAATGAACTTTTGAAAGCTTTACTTTGACTTCATGAATTGGGTGAAAAACAGATTAAATCCTCACTAGGAAAAAAAAAGCAAATGTATGCATCAACAATCTGATTCTCTGTTTGAAAAATCTGATGACACTAATATTAACCTGGCATAATTTAATTATTTGAATTGTTTTTCTTTGATAATGCAGCCAGCATATTAAGATCTGTTATTTTACTTGATACCTTCACCCACCCACACACACACAAAAAAAAGAAAAATAAAACTTGTAACTGAAAATTGAAGATAGGTAAAAAATTCATTTGGTCTAAATGAAAAATCATAAGGGTAATATGTAAATGTATGCTCTTCAAGTGCACATGTTAAATTTTGTTCTCTGTACATCTTTAAAATATAAGTAATAAATTTTGAAGTATATGCTGAACCAACTTCTAGTAAGTGTCTGTTTTCTACTTAGTTTGTTATATCTTGATATCCTTATCATGTAAGCTACATAGCATCAAATTTGAGAAATAGAAATTTGGATGACAATTTTTTATTAAACATGCTATACTCTTTCATTCTTTCATTCCTGTTTTTTTTAGTTTATTTTATGCTGTCAAAATATTATAGTTCAAAATAAAAAAGCATTGCTATAAAATAAATATAAATTAACATTTTAAAATGCTTGATTAAATTATGATATGGCTTTATAGTATATACTATATAACAAGACCATTATAATTGTTCTCTGTGTACTCTATAGCTGAACTGCTTGGCTTTTATTTTTACTTCTTTATTATATTTTTATTATTTTTTCTTAGATTTTTTGCACTGCAAATCTATACTGTGGCCTTATTTCTCAATTAACCCTACTTACTGTGGCCCGATGGCTTCATGCAGATCACAGATGCATGGGCCATACCACAATTAGCTGGTACAGCAGTAATTAGTTGAGGCAGCCACACTTAAACCTGCTTCTGCTCACATTATAGCCTGGAATGAGGTATTTTTCCTTAGTACATCCTATCCAAGAAAATTTCTCTTAACAGTAAGCATCTGGAAGACTGTCCTTGAAAAGGAAGTGTCAAATACATCATATTTGGAAGGGGATGGGTAAAGAAAGATTTATTATTATTATTATTATTATTATTATTATTATTAATTATTTCTGGTTGACTTTTAATTTAACTACATGCAAAAATAAATGCATGCTTCTCACATACTAGTTGCTGAGATCACAGCAAAAACTGGAAGTCAAATTGGAGGTTTCCAAATCCACCTGGCTCATATAATACAACTCTTAACAATAACTCTTCACTTAACACTGAATAGTTTTTTATACAATGGTTAAGTTTCACAAAGCACCAGAACCACAGTCATAAAGAGGAATTGTCCTAGATCCACTAGAATGTATGTCTAGTCTCCCTATGGTTAGCTTAGCTTATATTTGATAGTTGCCACAGGCTATTTACTTAATATTGATAATTATACTATGGGCAGGTAATGATTTTTTATTTGCATTATCCTTGGTTTCTATTGTTACCATCTTTTATATGTACAATTATCTTTATGTTTTTTTATATTGTAAGATGAAGACTATCAGGGTGGCATATCCAGATGTTTCTACTTGTTGTACGATGTATTTCTCGTGATCCCTAACCATCTATAAATCACCACCATTATTACTTAATTCTTAGTGGTTTACTCATTCATCAGTTCTAAATTAACTAGAATTTCCCAAGGTGAAGAGTCATCAGAAATGCTAGAGCATAAAAAATTGTGATTTGGATGACAGGGTAATAATGATTTAAGGAGATATCCTATAACAACAGGTGATTAAGATATCAGGAAATTCTTTGACTTATGTACATTATCCATATTTAATCAAAGTCTAATTTGCTTTCATCAGATTTACTGTCTCACAGAGATATTTTAGATCAAGATAGATTTGCATTAAAGTTTTAGTTCTCACATTAATTAACTTGTGACCCACAAATATCTTATTTGTAAAATAAGATAACTGATGCCTACTACATAAAATTGCTTAGAGCTTCAATGAGATAAAGTATGCAAGCCATGTAATTTAATATAACCTGACTCATTAAACTTTAAATGGATGTATGTATTAATAATTCATAACCACTATTTTTGATAACTGACCATATTAATTAACTGTGTGTACACTTAATTCTTCCCAGATTATAGGAAAACAAAGGCACAACATTTCTGTACCCCTTTTTATTCACTGCAACTGTCATTGGCCTAATTCAATTCTTTATCCTATTTTGCATAGATTTTTTGCTATAACTTCCAGTTTGATTTTTCTACCATATTCTCTCACTGAATCAGACTTCATTCTCCTGGCAGTTACCTTCCAAATTACACAGATAGTATCTTTTAACTCATATCATCAATAGCTTATAATGATTCCTTATTACTTTTAGAAATAAGCTAAACATCCAAAAATCACCTTCAAGTTTCTCTATGTCTTTATAAGCCACTTCTGTTGCCATCTATTCCTTCTGTCATTGATTTAAGATTTAATGAACACTCTGTATGTGTCAAATTGTGTTTTATGATTAAACATACAGAAATTATTTAGATATAGTCTCTACTCTGGAATAGTTAATAAGAAAATCCACTCATTGTGTTATACAATTGATGTATGATGGTGAGGATGTGGGCACATCAGGAAGGAAAAACTCATTCTGTGTAGGGTAGAGAAGAGGATATTTAATATTATCCTTGAGAAAGGATTATATTGATGAGAAGGAGGAACAATACGTGCAAAGATGCAGAAAAATTAAAACTTAGAGCTATTCAAGGACAATGTGATAGGAAATGGAAAGAGATATGAGTACAAAAATTGGTTAGAGGCAGATATGATGGAAGGTATTGTTAACATTATTATAGAATATCTGTCTAGGTACCAAATGTTGTGAACTGAGACCAATATATTACATTTAAATGATGAGAATATAAATGTTGTCATAGTATAAATAAAAGGATAAAATAAGTAACATAAGAGTGATCACATATTTATAAGTAACATTAAGAGTGATCATATATTTCAAGTAAAAAAAAAACAGCTGTAATGAGGAAAGCTGAATTTTCAAACCTTTGAAAAATAATATCTCATTGAAATGTTAGAGATGTTTGCAAGTGATTTTTGTTTTATCTCACAACAATGAAAAGAGTGAGACTTTGCAACAAACTCCTCAAATACCTACAGTCCACAGATGAAATGAAATCCAAATTTACAGGAATGATAGAAAGATTATATATACTTTTTTTTTTAAGAAGGCTCCATACCCAACATGAAGCTTGAATTCATGACCCTGAAATGAAGCGTTGTGTGCTCTAAGAACTGAACCAGCCAAGAACCTGAAGGGTGTACAACATTTTATTATAGTTGTTAACATACTACCTTTTGGAAATTGAGGCAAAATCATGGATTAAGTTATGTTTAAATTATGCCCAAATGATTCAAGGCTGGATGCCCAATATAACAAATAAAGTCTTCAATTAATTCATAGCTGGATAAAGTTGAAAATATCCAAATTATTACTTAATATTTTTTCTTTCTGTAATTATGGTATTTTTAATAATACAAAACCAAAATGAATAAAACATTCTGTACCATTCTCCTACAAAAAATATATATTGATCTTACATAAAAACAAAACTAAAAAAAAAAAAACAAAAAAAAAACTCCCAGTACTGTAAGTATTTCTGAGTTTGGGGGATTACACATTACTTTGGGAATCTAAAAAAAGTAAATGTTTATTTTGCGTCCTCACCACATAGAAGACACTTCTGCATAAGCCTATAGAACTTTACATACTATGTTGACTCGAGTAAATTCAAATGTGTTTTGAAGCCCTATCCTGGATGTCTGGGTTCATGGAATGAACATTAAGAATATTATTGTTTTAGAGACTGTTACAGGTTTCATTATCTTCTACAAAAGATTGAGGGAAAGTCTGTTTTTAATTATCTGTCATTATGTGACTTGGACCTGTATTAATTGAGCAAGCTAAGCAGTTATCTTGATATTTTACCTATATTCGCTCAAGGATATATGTAATACAATTATTGAATATGCCCAACTATTGGCAATTGTCCACCATTCATTGACTTAAGGACCCATTCTAAGGATTATCTTGGCTTTTCCCACTGAATCTTTTTGGCACTTAGCTATCCATAAAAAATTCAGTAAGACAGTGAATGACATAGATAAAGGAGTTCCAATTAAAATCATTTGGCAGTGATTGATTCCAAACAACAAAAATAAAATTTTAATTTCATTTATGTATTTCATCTATATATATAATTCCTGTTTAAAAGTTGGCTCAAAGTTGTGTGATTGCTTATAATTTGATTATGTGCATTCCATACTTTGTCTCTAAAAATAATCTATCTCACAGTTTGTTAATGGATTGCAGAATCAGTATGTTTTACAATTTAGAGATATATTGTGTTTTTTAATTTGTTAAAGATTTTATTTATTTATTCATGAGAGACACAGAGAGAGGCAGAGACAGGCAGAGAGAGAAGCAGGCTCCCCTCAGGGAACCCGATGTGAGACTCAATCCTGCAACTCTGGAATCACGCCCTGAGCTGAAGGCAGAGGTTCAACCGCTGAGCCACCCAGGTGTCCCTTATTATTATTATTATTATTATTATTATTATTATTTGATTATTATTCTTTACTTCTTTGATCTAGTATTGGCCATTTGGTTTCTACTCACTAGAGTGGTGATTCCCAACCATGGGCAATTTTGACTGCCCTAACCCTACCCAGGGGACATTTGGCAATGTCTGGAAACATTTGAAATATATTTGGTTAGGAAAGGGAGTGGTGCTACAGGCCTTCATTGATTTGAAGCCAATGATGATGTCAAACATCCTATAGAGGATAATACAGCTTGTCACAACAAAGAATTGTGAGACTCAAAAGGTCCTTAATGTCAAGGTTAAAAAACATTGAAACAGAAAGAACTAAACAGAGATAATAAGCAATCATAATCCCCTGACTCGTCTCCTTTTTGACTGATACCCCAAAACTTGAGAATTCTGAAGATTCTATCTTCCAAATCTCTTTTGGCATCTTGTATATTTAAAAACCTGTCAGATATTATTAGGCCTGTAGTTAATTTTAAAACTTGCATGATATTATCTAAAAGTATATAAAGTTATTGTTATTTTCAAAAGATTCTAAAATTTTGGATCTAGAAATAAAATGTCTAACTTCTATCTCAGGAAAAAAGTAAATCTATCTGGCTATGTGATAAATTCCACAGAGATTTTGTGAAGTAATTTCTTTTATTTTTCTTCTTATTCTTTTTTAAATTGTTTATTGATAAAATATCAAAGGCAATTTAAAAAGCTTTTTACTCTCAAGAAGGAGCAGTTGATCATTTGCATATTAGAAGCCTGGGACCAAAAAAGCTTTACTATCAGCAAGTTACTAAACTCATCAATAATTTAGATGCAGCCTAAAGTCTAAGCATAGGTGGATTTTTGTTATGAACTGCTGACTTGTTGAAAAATAAATGCATTCTATTCCAAAATGCTTGCAAAGCTTCAGCTTACAAGTCAGGACAGTTGAAAGCAGTTACTAGTATCTCCATACAAACTTCCTTTTCCTTTCAAGTCAGAATGGCCTTGCAAAAGCAGCACATCTTTTCCTATACGTGAGGGTAACTTTTCTTTTGCCTTTAGTTTTAAGATTTCAGCTTTTGTTTTTTGCTTTTCTCGAAAGAGTGACCAGGCACTCATTGGTCCTAGAGATAAAAATAGGATATGATCACAATGAGGTGACTAAAGCTGTATCCATGTTTGGTTTTAATTTTCTGAATGCTGAAAGATATTTTATTAAAAAGTTACATTAAAGCCATTTTTAGAGAAATCATTATATTCTGTAGTGGAATTAAAATAGCAAGTATACATTTTTAAAAATTTCTTCATTTTTTTTTTTTTATCTCCAAGATTGTGCTGGCCAGATCCAGCAGTAAAAAAACAAATCATGGTTGAATGATTAGTACTTGTTAGATTACATCATTGAGAGAAAAACATGCATAATGAATAAAAAAAATGAAATATTTTCAGAATCTGTCCTTAAATGTTTATATATTTATTCATGGCTTTCTCAATGAAATATTTCTTTGGGTAGAAGATCTTTGGCCACAAAAAGTAACTTTCTAGAAGACATTAGGTATTGTTAATTTATAAGATCTGATGTTCTTAAAGTTTTAAGACCGTGCAGGATGATCCAGAAAAATATGGAAACAAACTCAATCTGATATAATCTAAAATTGTCAGTATTTAAGATGTAGTGGTAATGTTTTATAGTTCAAAATTGTCACTCTCATCACCTGTTAGTTGAATACATAACATGCATTCAATATAGCCATCTTTGTAATTTGTTTTCGAATGTTCATGTTATTTTACTTTGTTTCAAAACAAAGCAGATCTATGATAGTCTTAGAAAATTAAAGATGTTCCCATAGAATTTCAGATCTTGAAGAGGCATACTACTTCAGGCCTCCAGAATATGGCACCTTGGCATATTGAATATATTAATTAACCTGAAGAAATTAAAGATAAAGGCCAGAGTTAGGAAGGAGTCTCTGATCTCCCATTCTTCCCTGAGGAGTATGCTAAAACCCTCATGGGAGAGATATGCCTTCTACACCCAGAAGAAAGGAACATCCCTCATCTCTAAGACAAAGGTGGATCCTGCGAAGAATCTGAAGGAACAAACACCCAGTTAGCACCCTTAGCTTACAGTCCTTTAATCTATCCTGTTCTTTTTTTTTCAAGACTTTTCACTCTTCATCAAACTCAGCATAAAATCATTCAAGTTGAACCACTTCTCTGAGTCCTCATTTCCTTTTGAAGGAGTCTATGTCATGTAAGACTTTTTAAAATAAATTTCTATGCTTGGCTCTCGTAAATACAGGTTTCTCCTGCTATCCGAAAGTAGAAAGTAGAGCATTCCTCTAAAAACTTTGTAAACCGACCTGGCTTAAAGGAAAGAAACAATTACCATTAATTTACATGAAAAAATTTTCAAGTGTTCCCAGACTTAAAAAATAATCTCTCTTGCCTTTCTCATATCTTAGATCATATCTTACTAACACATGCATAAAATAAATTGAGGTAAAGCACATATACTCACAAACACAGTTCAAAGCTATAGTAGCTTGACTGAGATCCTGTGTATAGTTCCCAGGGAGGGAGCTACTCTCTTGCTTGTTGGGGTGCAGGCTGCTTCTACAAAGCTTAGCTGCAAAACAAACATTAAATACTATTTTTGTTTTTGCCTTCTTTCACAAAAGTGAAAATCCTCTTCTGATTTCTTTTGGTCAGTGAAATTAGGTAAACTGGCATAATGCAAACTTTCGAAAAGTTGATGGATGCCTGTATGTCTTTTTATAGGGTCCTCAGCCAAGAACTTGAAAGTGCAGAAGTAAAAGACCTTTTTCTCCCTTCAATTTTAAAAAACAGTCAAATTCAAAAAATTAGAGATGCAGTATAGGTGGAAAAATATTTGATTTTTTCTTCATCAAAATGAATATAAACAAAAGAAAAACTTGTTTTTATCACTACATTTAAATCTAGATAAGTGGCAGGGGAAGCTTCGTTCGCCCTTCATATTCCTGGAATGCTAATATTCTTATGAATAAATTAAATGGTTTAACTCATATGCTTGTTATGTGAACAAGATGAGGACTAAAAAAAATCCTTTTGTCACATTTATGAAATACTGTAGGCACTGATAGAGTGTGTTTTCGCGGTTGTCATTGAAAGAATGTGCCTGAGTGCAAAGGGAGGGAAAGCATTCCTCAGTCACAGCATCAAAATGAATGAATATCTGTGTACTTCTGCCAGAATATTAAAGTATATACATATTTATATCTAAAGATTTTGACAATTGTAAAGATTTGACACCTAAAATTGTGAGATTGGAATAAGTTTCCTTTTTCTTTGAAATTTATGACTTGTCTAGAGTTAAAAATATTTCAAATGTATTTTTACAGTCACATGTAATGCAAAATAATTAGTTTGAGATGAAAATTAATTATAGATACTCTGAAAAACCAGATTTATGGATTCATTGCATCATTTTCCAGTTGCAGTAATACAAATGTATAACAAAACCAGAGTCACATGAAGAACCTATTTTTTAAAATGCAAATATCTAACTTATTTATAGACTGTCAATATGCATTCTATATTACTCATTACAAATAGGTTATTTGTTATTACTGATCATTGCCTTATGCCTATACTTGTATCAATTAGGATACTACTCTTAAGGGCACCTGGGTGACTCAGCAGATGAGTGTCTTCCTTTGGCTCAGGCCTTGATCCCTGGGGCCTGGGATCAAGTCCAGCATCGGGGTCCCCACTGGGAGTCTGCTTCTCCCTCTGCCTATGTCTCTGCTTCTCTCTCTGTGTCTCTCATGAATAAATAAATAAAATCTTTAAAATAATAATAATAATAATAATAATAATAATAATAATGATAATAATAATACTCTTAGCAAATTCTTGCAAATTTTTAGCCGGGATTCCTGGGTAGTTGATTTTGAATTTAAAAGTGTGATATATTTTTGTCTATAAGATGATAACTTTAAAAAAACACAACTAATTGCTAAATATTTAACCATTGATACTATTGCATTTTCTGTACTTTAATTTCTGTCTAATTTTTAAACAACATGATGAAACACCTTAGCTTTTAGTTTTTCCCTATAATTGGTGCATAAAAACCTAAGATAGTTTGTTGCTTTTACTTTTTCTTTCTTTAAACATCATGAATCCTAACGGATCTATTTCCAAGAAGGTTGAGGTACAAAACTTTATGACTTCGTGTAATAAAAGACATTGAGCATACAGTTCTTTGCTAAATAATTGTTTTGTTGTTACCCTTATTGTTGCTGCTTTGGTTTGATAATTTTTTTCTCTGAGTACACTGACTTACTTTTACTTTGAAGTTTTGTGGAATATATCAGCAAATATTGGGACTATATGAATGTGTATAACTGCATGAATATCCATAGGTATATGAACCTCCATATCTGGATTGCCAAGGAACTCTTAGGGAGAGAATTTAATATGTACAGGACTGGATGTTTACGGAGTAACAGGCCCAGCTCTCAGCCCTGCCTCTTCCCACAGTCTGAGAAAGTTTACTTGAATATTTTAGATTCTGGTTTGGTTAACTACTGTATAAACAAAATGATCTCTGGAAATGGCAGACCCATTAAGTGATAAAAGAAAGAGAAAGTCCTTAGCACAGTGCCTTAGGCACTCAATAAACTTGAATTACCTTCCTTAACATCTGGGTTTCAGATTGCTAGTTCCCTTGTAAAGACTTCCAGATTTAGGATTCTCTCGGCTATTAAATTAGATTTAGTCATTGTGTCAAGTCTTTTAATTTATTTGTTTTTCTTGATATCTCATATTATACAATTTGGCAATGATTTAGAATTCTGATACCTGGGAATAAATGGATAGTTCTTTGACAATCACTAATAGTTAAGGAGTGCTTTAGATGAAAAGTTGATTTCAGAATAGGTGATGTATTTTCATTTATCATTAAACATGCTTAAATTGTCTATCATAATATTCCCTTGGGTTGTAATATCATTTTGTGTGTCTTGTGGACTACTGCTAAAAATATGAGTAAAAACATTTTGTTTGTATTGTTGTGATTTTTATAATAGTACAACTTTGACTCCACTTAGCCAAGATATTTTCTCAATCATGTTTGTTCATGAAACTATTGTAAAACATAAAATAATTATATTGTTAGCATCATCAGTCTCATTATTTTACACTAAACTGGTACATTCTTTGCTGAACCAAGATATTCAGATTGTAGATGATTATTTCTATAATCTCTTCTTTTTTTTTTAATTTATTTATTTATGATAGTCACAGAGAGAGAGAGAGGCAGAGACACAGGCAGAGGGAGAAGCAGGCTCCATGCAGGGAGCCCGACGTGGGACTTGATTCCGGGTCTCCAGGTTCATGCACTGGGCCGAAGGCAGGCGCTAAACCGCTGCGCCACCCAGAGATCCCTTCTTTCCATTTCTTTCTTTCTTTCTTTTTTTTTTTTAAAGATTCTTTTTTTTAAATTTTTTTTATTTATTTGTGATAGTCACAGAGAGAGAGAGAGGCAGAGACACAGGCAGAGGGAGAAGCAGGCTCCATGCACAGGGAGCCCGACATGGGATTCGATCCCGGGTCTCCAGGATCGCGCCCTGGGCCAAAGGCAGGCGCCAAACCGCTGCGCCACCCAGGGATCCCTATAATCTCTTCTTTTTAATGTAGAGCATATAAAAGTAAATTCCGTTTAAGCGGCATTAGCTACAGTGAAGAACTTGAATTTTTACAAAAGATTCAGAGTTTTGTTTAAACTTATGCAATACATTACCAATAGAATGAAGTATCTTGTTTCACATGTGGGGGCAATTTAATCAGCACATGACTTCTATAACCACTCTTAATCCAGTAAATAAATAAACAAACAAATAAACAAACAAATAAATAAATAAATGGGAGAGAGAAGAATAGACTTTATTGCCACATATTAATCTTGCTACACTTTGATATATATTTTTTCCGGTTCTTTTTTTTCCATTCAGATATTTTCACATATTGTGCACCCAAATGTAACATGCAACACTTATGTTTATACTATTGAGAGAGCATTTCTTTTCTGAATAGAGACACTAGCAATAAACTATGCAAAGCAGTTAAAATAATTTTTAAAAATGATAATACCCTCAAAGGAAAAAAAAAAGATACCCTTGATTTGTTTTCTCTAAACTTTTTTGTTTTTAAAGATTTTATTCATTCATTCATGAGAGAAACACACACACAGAGGCAGAGACACAGGCAGAGGGAGAAGCAGGTTCCATGCAGGGAGTCCAATGTGGGACTCGATTCCAGGACTCCAGGATCATGTCCTGGGCCGAAGATGCTTTATCACTGAGCCACCCAGGCATCCCTCTTTTCTATAAACTTAATCAATTTCTTTGCTATTATAATTTAACTATCTTTCCATCTTATGCTTGTTTAGAACTAAAAGTTGTTCAGGAAAAATAAGAGGATATAGATGTAGATATCGATAAAACACAACAAAGGAAAGAAAAGAACAATTCATGATATGTTTAACTTTATTCAAAGTTAAAGGCTGCCCAGCAAATAACATTTTTAAATGTAGTATCTGAACCACTTTATGTAGGATTATTTTAAGTATGTTAAATATAATTAGTAGTATTCTGTTTGCCAAACCCAGTAACTTATTTGGTACTCATAATTAAGACAAAATATATAGATGGGGATCCCTGGGTGGCTCAGTGGTTTAGCACTTGCCTTCGGCCCAGGGCATGATCCTGGAGACCCGGGATCGAGTCCCACATCAGGCTCCCTGCATGGAGCCTGCTTCTCCCTCTATGTGTCTCTGCCTCTGTCTCTCTCTCTCTGTGTCTCTCATGAATAAATAAATAAAATCTTTAAAAAATGTATAGAGAGAAATGCTAGAAGTTCAACATAAAAGCAAATCAGAATTTTTCATATAGATGAATAAGGGAAATTTACTTGAAGGTTTTATTCCAGAAATTCTGTATTACAAACAACTAAAGGACCAGAGGAATTGTTATTGGTGAGTAGAGTCCTCAGTGGGCTGATAATATTCTTAAGTATCATCAGATGTCATACACCATGAAATTTTCATAGCACCTTGAGGCCCTGCTAGGAAAATTATTGCATGTTTCACAAAAGTTAACAAGCTTTGCTTTATTGCCCTCAGCTCTGCAAAGATTTGTCCCTTTTCCCTTCCTTCACCTCTCCAGAATCACACATATACATAAAATATCTTTGATTTAATGGTCCTGGAATTTACAGAAGCCCACCAAGAGAGAACTTCAGTGGAAAAGTTTTGGGTTAGGGATTTGGGGCATTTTTTTTTTTTTTTTTTTTTGGTGAGTGTGTGTGTGTGTGTGTGTGTGTGTAATTTCTGGAAATAGTATGTTTTCTGAAAAAAAAAAAAAAGTGAAGGAGCACCAAAATATAGATGAGGTATTTGGATTTGAGGTGTGCTTTTGGAGGGCTGTTTTAAATGTGGTGCTCACGGGGTACCTCAGTGGCTCAGTGGTTGAGCATCTGCCTTTGGCTCAGGTCGTGATCCTGGGGTCCTGGGTAGGTGTCCTGCATCAGGCTCCCATGAGGAGCCTGCTTCTCCCTCTGCCTATGTCTCTGCCTTTCTTTCTGTGTCTCTCATGAACAAATAAATAAAATCTTTAAAAATAAATAAATAAATAAATAAATAAATAAATAAATAAATAAATAAATGGGGTGCTAAGGAAATACTTTTTCAGAAAAATATCTGAGCAAAGACTTGAAAATGCTGAGGAGTAAGCTATAAGAAATCTAGAGGAGAATATTCTAGTCAAGATAAATAGTATGTTCAATAACTTGGAGGTAAAAATTAATTTAATGTACTCTAGAAACTGAGTGGTCAAGGATAACCATGAGAGAAAATTTAGTTGAACAGTCCAGCAGGAGCCAGATCATATATATTTTTGTAGCCCATGGTAAGGAGTGTGGGCTTTATTTTAGTTGTAAAGAAAACTATTGTAGGATTATGCTCAATCGAATGTTATGACATGATTTATATCACCAGAGTTCCCTAGATACTACAAGGATAGACTCTACAGAGGAGAGACCACAATGTAGGTATGGAGAATTTACAAGTTCACTGCCATGGTCTCGGAACCAAAGGTAATGGAGGCTCACACTCCCATGTAAAGAATGAATAGGTAAGAAGAAGAGGCAATAATGGTATGAATTGGGGTATAATTTGGTCATCAAGATAGTGGATTAAGTTGAAAAGCAAATGAGGTTTAAAAAAAAAAAGAGAAAATTCAACAATAATTTTAGTCCTGAGTAACTAGACCGGTGATGGTGCTATTTATATTATGAAGTTACTTAGCAGGAATAGGATTGTCAATAATCTGTGATTAATTATACTTCAAAATGGAGAAGTCTAGCAGAATTTGGTTATAAATTAAATATGTCACACACACAGATGCATACACATATACACAAAGTTCAGCTCTGGATATATGCGTTTGAAAAGATGATAGGTAAAGTGAAGGAATAAATGAAATCACCTATTGAGTGAATATAGAGAACAGACACCAACTCATCATATGGTCTTCAAACACTTAAGGATGAGAAAGCAGAGAAAGAAGAAGCAAAGAGATAAAAAGTAAACACCCAGTAGAGTGAGTAGAAAGCAATCATGAGGACTGGGATTTCCTGAAAGATGAGTTTTTATATTTCAAGAAAACCAAGAAAAATGAAGAGGGGGCATTAACTATTTAGTTGGTAAAATGGAAGTCATTGCCAAATTTGACAAATATATTTTCAAGAAGTGATGGGAACAAAACCTGAATTTTCTGAGTGAGTTGAAAGAGAATGACAATCTAGAACATAGAAACAGTAATCAAAGAAAACTATATCAAGATCTTTTATTACAAAGGGTGAAGAACAAGTAGACAGTGATTAGAAGGCATCAGGGGCCAAATTAGAGATTTTGGAGTTTTCGTTGTAGCTGTTTGTTTTTTATGGTAGTCTGTTTCCTAGTAGTTGGAATGACCCTAGAGAACTATTAAATCAATGCTTCAATAGGAAGAAGAAACAAGAGGATTCAGTTAGCAAAACAATGTAAGTTATTATGCAAAAGTGAATGGCTGGCTTTTTTTGTTTGTTTGTTTGTTTGTTTCTAAGATTTTATTTATTCCTAGAGACACAGAGGCAGAGACACAGGTAGAGGGAGAAGCAGGCTCCCGACAGGGAACCTAATGAGGGACTCGATCCCAGGATCCCAGGATCACGACCTGAGCCAAAGGCAGACGCTCAATGACTGAGCAACCCAGGTGCCCCAGAGTGACTGGTTTTGAGGTAGGAATAAAAACAATTGCTCAAAAGAGTTAAGGTAGAGAAATTGGATAAAGAAGCTGAGAGGTCCCTAAATTTGATGGTAGGAATTTGAGGTACTTCACTTCAAATTGCTATAATATTTCAGGGAATGAAGTAAATTAGTCATCATATAAGAATGTGGAACAAAGGAAGGCAGGAAGAGTTGACAAAGAGAGGAGAAAATGTGTCCTAGCTTTATCAGAGGATGGAAGATAAAATTGATAAATGTAATAAATTGGATGGTTAATTCTTAGGACTTATTTGAAACTTAAGATCATAACGTGGGATCAGACAGAAAGACTGTGTATATTTCTTTAAGCCTTGTCCAATGTTGGGGTGCATGTGAGCAGAGTAGATAAGGAGGTTTTTCCAGGTGAGTTCCAAAAAGGTAAAGATCTGCAAGGATGTTATGCTAGGATTGACCAGATTATGCTGCAGAAGCAAACAATTCCAAAATGTCAGGTTTAACAGAAAATATTTATTTCTCAATTATGTTATATGTGTAGTACATTACAACAAGGGGCCGCTCTCAACAGTAATTTAGATGCCCAAGATAACTGTACGTCATCTTCCTTTGGCTGCACTATTTGAGGTATAGCCTTGTCTATCTCCACAGAAGGGGAAAAGAACCACTAGGGAGTCCCACACTTGCAGTGAAATCCTCCAGCAGGGAAATTATACATATTGCTTTAGTTTACAGCTCATTGATCAGAACAATTCATTTGTCAGCCCAATCCCAAGACTGCTGGGAAGTGCAGTATTTGAAGTGCTCACAAAGAGGAAAACCAGGTATTTATAAGTCCTAATCACCACAGCAGTTGAGCACGTACGCAAATAAGAGGATATCTGTGATAAATAAATAATTAAGGACAGGATGACAATTTTGGAATGAATGAACAAAAAGTGTTGTAGTCAATGTGCTGGCATTTCCCAAAGGGATAGAATAATGAATATAGTAGGGCACTAGTTATTGATGTGAAAAAAAAAAAAAAAAACTATGTGGAGTATTTAAATTTCAGACATCTGAAGTGGTGCAACTGTGGTAATAATAGGTGTAGGAATTTACTTTTTTAAAAAGATTTTATTTATTTATTCGTGATAGACACAAAGAGAGGCAGAGACACAGGCAGAGAGAGAAGCAGGCTCCATAAAGGGAGCTGGACGTGGGACTCAATCCGGGGTTTCCAGGATCACGTCCTGGGCCGAAAGCGGCACTAAACCGCTGAGCCCCCCAGGCTGCCCAGAATTTACTTTTTCACTTTTGTGGCCTTAGCCAAATTACTGAACAATTCTAAGGGGCTCAACTATCTGTAAGTTGAGAATTCAGGGAACATTTCTCATGACTATTGTGAAGATCAGATGTGATAACAAACTCAAAAAGCTGTAAATTTTATTAAGTACATTGTAATGATTATTATTAATAGGAATGAAATGTTTAAAACCCAACTATGCATGGAAAGCTTGCTCTAAAGACAAAGATAGCTGGAAACCTAGAGAAACTGATTTAAAATATCCTTTTAAAAATAGTGATATTTATTTTGATATGAAGTCCGTAAAAGTTTGTAAAATGATTGTTGTGTGGTTAGATATCTAGAGTACTGTTGAATGGAATGTTTTAATTTGCTGCTATTGGTACTTGTCATTTTAAAATTAGATTCTTTATCTTTTTTTTACATAATGCAAGTGTTTACAAAATTTGTATGTTTAATTTGTCTTGCCAGCTCATTTGAAAAATTTTTGATATAACACTGAACATTTTGTCACTTAGCAGGAAAAAAAGAAACGGTAATATTTGTACAAGTGACTATGCCTTTTTCTGCTTATCACAGAAACTGTCACTCTTTACACAATTGAGTTTGTTTTTCTATGTTAAGAAGTACATGCATACTTGTGTGGATGTATCTGTTTCTGTGCATGTGTATGTGCATTGACAAGAGTGTACATGATTTTTTTGATAAACTACTTGGCAATATTTTCTTTTAGTTAGTTCTGCCTTGCTTGAACATTTCTTAAACAAACACATATCATTCTATAGATAGCCAAGGAATCCACTCAAATGTTTCAAACAAAATCAGATAAAGGCATTAAAGAAAAACATTGAATCTAATTCACAAGTATATTGTGTTATTATTTTATTGAAAAAATATACGAAGAGTCAGATTCAGAAAATAAAACATGAGAAAAAATAAACAATGCTATTTAAAGATCATTGTCGTTGATTAATTTTGAGGTAATTTCAGTTTTTAGAATTCTGTGTCTACATGAACATTCATATTCTTATTTTCTTATTTAACTCATTTCTTCTCCATAACTTACACCTGGGCACTGTAACTCTGTGGAGCTACACTCTTTGCATAAATAATTAAACAAATAAAAAAGGAAACAAATGATTAAATAAGTCCTTTATGCTTTTTTCTAGAGCCACCAGTAGCTGTTTGTTTATGTAAAGTGTACTTTGTTAATTTTTTGATATACATGTAAAATTCCATGGTTCTCCAAATCAAGGAGCTAAAAATATACTTTGGGATGGTAAGCATCAATTTAAAAGAAGAATTAAATATATCAAACTTGATCTAATTGAATGAATAAGGAAGATGAAATCATTGGTTATATGAAAACTAAAATTCATTCTGAGTTAACATAGTCTGTGAAGGATTTTTGCTGAAGACAAGATGTGAGATAATATCTGAAAAAACAACAGTATTGAATGGGTGAAAACAAAGTAAAATATGAGTTAATTTTTAAATTTTTCCATTTCTGGCTCTTTATTATTTTTGTAGATGCAGATGCCTTTGCTCTGTATTTCCCTACCATGTTCCACTCTACACCATGCTTTTTTCTTTTTTTTCTTTTTTTTTTAACAAGCCCAGTTTCCTTTATCCCCTAATTTAATACTAAATAGTATCTTGTTCTCTTCTGTAAATACTTTTTAGAGTGATGGCAGTATCTTAAAATATTACTGGATACAAGCAAGGAAGCATGTAGGATAACAGTGAAAATAATTGTGGGCCAAAATATATAGTTAATTAGAGTTTTTCAGAGGCTCAATGAGAGAATTTATATAAAACATAGAATTTTTCTCTTTAGGATTTTTCTCTTAATACTCATTTTAAAAAATATTCATTTTGTCACTGACTCACAATTTTTGCTGGTGTTTTTGTTTATAACATGGTTGTCTTCCTAACTTCTTATTTAATTATTTGTTCTTGAAATCGGAAATAAATTATTTCTCTATACTTTTACATTAAAACTTTGTGAAAATTTTTCTGAAACTTGAACATAGACAAAAATTTGGAGCACATATTTTTGGTGTTTATGAGGGTTAATATCTCTCAAGGATTAGCTAGATTGTAGAAGAATGTATTTAGTTCTATTCTTTATGTACTATTAATTAAAAGCTTCAGGGACTTCTGGGTGGCCCAGTGGTTGAGCACGTGCCTTCGGCCCAGGGCGTAATCCTGGAGTCCCAGGGTCGAGTCTCACATCAGGCTCCCTACATGGAGCCTGATTCTCTCTCGACTTATGTCTCTGCCTCTCTCTCTCTCTCTCTCTCTCTGTGTCTCTCTCATGAATAAATAAATAAAACCTTAGCCTTAATAAATAAAAACTACAGATTAGTTTGTAGATTTTAGTCCAGTAGAGATGCAAATAATTGGTGTCTAGTGGAGTAAATAGCCGTGGTGTTAGTAATTTACAGGCTTTTTGGACATTAAGCAGCTGCTTTATATCTAACCCAACAATTTTGCCATTTATAAGAATTTTAGCCTTTCAAATGCTCTTTGAACCAACAATTAATTAATGTATTAAAATAGTTGACATATATTCAATTTATATTTATGTGAGTCTTATGCTTTGATCTTCTTGACAATTTTGTTAATTATATGTTAACACCTTTCAACAGTATGAGTCTTCCCTGTATTGATTTTTCAGGATCTTTGGTTCCTTTCTTTGTATGCTATAATTAAGAAATGCTAATAATTTTTATTATAAAAGCCCTTGTTATTGTTCCCATAGTTTGAACTTAGGATGTGAGAAATACCCGAAAGGGACAGTGGATGCTGTCCTAAACCATTAATCTGGTAGGTGATACTTTAGTTATAAAACACATCTATTGTAATTTTCAATCAATTATAAGCTTAGAGACAGAAGCTCAAGGATTGTGCATGTAAAAAACATGGTATTTCTGACAGTGCAAACCTCCCAAGGATATTGTGTGAGTTCAGAGAGTCTTCATAGCAATCCTGGGGTATCAGTCTTCATGATCTCTCCAGCCAGCAGTCATTCTCCTCCCTAGGACCAAAGACAAAAATAAAATAACATCCTATACTTGCCATCCTTCTTGCCTCATACCAAGGCAAGCAGACAGCTTTTTTGTGGTTTTCTGACTCATGTATTACAGCCAATTATTTAAGAGACAAGAAGGAAGAAAAAATAAAAGTTTTTTTTAAGGTCTTATAATAAAACTGTTTTTGGTTTCACTTGAATTCTGTAGATACCAGGATCTGTCACTTCTTTATTCATATCATCGTCCCTTCAACTATCTTTCCTTTTCAGGATCATGACCAGAAGTTACCTGACAAGTAGGCCTCTGTCTCTCACTTTGTGGTGCATGCCATGATCTCATATCTCTTTTCAGGAATGAAGATCTTGTTGTCTCAGCTGGTGAGAATGTTGTCACTTTTGTCAGAATGCTACATTTTGGTTTTGGTTCTCTTCTAAGATGCCTCAGCTAATAAGATCCCTCTCAAGTCTGCCCGCACCATATTCAATGATTGGTCTGTGGGGAGTCATAAGGCCAAGCCATCTAGATCAAACTCATGACAATTCTGGGTGTTTCATTTCCAGAATATCCTGAAACATTGCCCAAGGTCATAGCTGGGATTGCATTATAACTCAACTTCTCCCTGTACCAGAGATGCTTCTCTTCGATCCCTCCCACAGGTGGTGATTCCAAGCATATTCACTAATTAATCTGCAGGAGCACTTCCTAGTAATCTTTATCTTTTAGTTGGTTACCAGCAGAACCCAATCTGTGACTGCAACACAGACCTAGTATGTCATAGATAAGGATTGTATAGTAATCATGACTGGTATTTTCAAATATAAGAACTAAATTAGAGCCATCTGTATTAAAAAGAAAAACTATCCAATTTCTCTTCTTTTCCTCCTCCTTAAAATAATGGCTGAGCCAGGCATTTTACAACAGATGTTGAATGAAGATCCTGAGGTGGTGGGAATCCTGAGGAGGATCCTCAGAGGAGGAAGAGGCAGAGGGCGGGAAATATGGGTGAGAAGAAAGCTGTGAATGATGTCCAGCATTGACAGGACACAGGGCAGTAATGAGAATTTAATTGTCT
Source organism: Canis lupus baileyi (assembly GCF_048164855.1). Classification (NCBI taxonomy): domain Eukaryota; kingdom Metazoa; phylum Chordata; class Mammalia; order Carnivora; family Canidae; genus Canis; species Canis lupus. The sequence continues at coordinate 23,587,088 of NC_132854.1, read as the reverse complement.
TTTCTTCTCATTTGTATTTCCTCTTTATGGTCCTTGACATTACTTCTGAGTTATTCCTCAGGTCAGTCTCACAAAAAGTTGGAAGTAGATTTTCCATCAATGAGTTGGAGATTTGAAGATGAGGTATAGAAGAGACAGAGCTTTTAGGCAGAGGGATAGCTGTTAGAAGATTAAATGCAATTCCCATGGTCATTTGCCTAAAGGAGGCAATGAAGGAAATAAGTACATTAAGACATGTATCATTTGGAAAAGATCAGAGCAGTCTGCATTTTTATCTGCAAGATTGGCAACATTATACCATCCATCAAAAAACAAACTGACAAGCTTAGAGGGCATCATTTTATGTTAGTGTTTATTAAGAAATGATTGTTCACGGGATGCCTGGGTGACTCAGTGGTTGAGCATCTACCTTCAGCTCAGGGCGTGATCCTGGGTCCAGGAATTGAATCCCATATCAGGCTCCCTGTGAGGAGCCTGCTTCTCCCTCCATATCTCTGCCACTCTCTGTCTCTCTCATGAATAAATAAATAGAATCTTAAAAAAAAGAAATGATTGTTCACATGAAATAATGTATGAATATTTTTATGTAACTCTGAGATACAGAATTTGATATTGGACTTCTGCTAAATAGATTCAGCAGGTCAGGCAGCGTATATTGGCTTGAAGTTCTGAGAAAGGTACCAACATGGAGATTCCCTTTCTACACTAGTCATTATTGTACAGCTATTACTTCATCCTTTTTTTTTTTTTTTACTAAACACAACTCATCATATGCTCAGTTTCATCATGTAGAGGTCTCATTAATTACAACTGGATTTGTGCTTGCTTGTCATATTGACATTTTTCCACACAGAAATGATTCATTAATTGGTGTTTTTCAGATTAAATCATCCACCTGTTAAAGAGACTCCACAAACTTGGAATAAAATAAAAACTTCAAATTATGGCTATAAGCCAATTTAAGTGACCTCTGCACATCTCTTCAAACCTGCATCCTTCAATTTTCCTCTTTACTACCTTCAACCACCTTAGCCTTCTTATTATTCTTCAAATATTCCAAGCTTCACTGTACATCCACTCTTGCTTCTACCCATATAGCCCGTCTCCCAAATCCACACATTATATTTTTCTATTTATTAATAGTTTTATTATCACCCAAGAGAGGGTTTCTCTAACCATCATGTAAGCTTGGCCTTGTCTCCAATTCACTTGATTTTTTCACCTTTTACTTTCTTAAAATTTATTTTATGTTATTTATCATGACCTGATATACTTATTGTCATTCTACTCAACTAGACTTATGAGAATAGATACTCTTCTGTCATGTTCATCAGCATCCTCTTTGCCAGGTACATACCAATCAATCATTAGAGTTTTCCAGAGAAGGAAAATCACTAGGACGTGTGTACATATAGACAGAGATTTAAATAATTTTCTCACTTGATTATAAGGGACGAAAAGTATGTAATCTGTAGAATAGTCCCACGGGCTGGAAATTGAAAGAATTGATGTTGCAGTTGTGAGTCTGAATTCTGCAGACTGGAAACACATGCAGCATTTTTATGATGCAGTCTTGAGACAAAATTGCTGCTTCTTCAAGGAAGTGTCAGTCTTTGTTCTCAAGGTTTTCAACTGATGAGTTGAAACCCACATACATTATGAAGGGCAAATATACTAATTTAAAAGTTAATAATATCTACAAAATACATTTAGAGCAACATCTAGACAAATGTTTTACCAAACAACTGGACATCATAGTCTAGCCCAGTTCACACATAAAATTGACAATCACAATGAACATCTGTTTAAGCATGTGATTTTTTAAAATTTATTTTTTTATTTCTAAAAGATTTTATTTATTTATTTGTTTGTTTGTTTGTTTATTTGTTTATTATTTATTATTTATTTGACAGAGAGAGAGAGCGCACAAGCAGGCAGAGAGGCAGGCAGAGGGAGAGGGAAAAGCAGGCTCCCCACTGAGCAAGGAGCTCGAGGCAGGGCTTGATATTCCAGAACCTGAGATCATGACCTGAGCTGAAGGTAGATACATAACTGATTGAGCCACCCCAGTGCCCCAAGCATGCAATTTTTATTTTAATTAATTAATGAATGTAGGGATGCCTGGGTGGCTCAGCGGTTGAGTGTCTGGCTTTGGCTAGGGTGTGATCCCGGAGTGCCAGGATTGAGTCCCACATCGGGAGCCCTGCATGGAGCCTGCTTCTCCCCCTGCCTATGTCTCTGCCTCTGTGTGTGCCTTTCATGAATAAATAAATAAATAAATCTTAAAAATAAATAAATTGTGGATTTTCCAAGAATTATGCTCATTTTACTGTTCAGAATAAATAACTTTATGTGCTCATACCTAATAAATACACATAGCTTTCTAAGTATGCATGTAATTCTTACTATTACCTCATTTGCCATAAGTTAAAAGATATTGTGAAAATAAGCTTTACAATACTTATGTTTTTGATAAGCCTCTCAAGAAACCAACATTGTTCCCAATGAGAAGCTGGCCACAGATGAGCTTAGAGCAGAAGAGAAGATTGGCCAGAATCCAGGTGTCCTCCTGTAAAACAATCTGTTTTGTTGCTGCAGGCATCTGAATTCAGAACTAGTAGCTTCCCCTGATTCCAGTACTCACTGGTTTCCTGAAGGTTCTATCAAGAAGAATAAGAGGAGACTGGTAATTTAATGAAAATGGGGAGATTTAACATCCTGCCAGTAGGAAAAAGTACCAGACACCTGGAAAACTGCCATATTGGTGACTACATTTTTTGCCAGAGTTGATTTGAAGTTAGGGATCAAGATGAGTCTTCCTATAACACATTTTTTTTTCCTTACAGGACATATGTAAGTAAGACATAGTAGTGTCACAAGGACAAGGCAAACAAGAAGACGAAGAGGATGTAGGATCAGCTATGTTCAGTTACTCACAGATGCTGGAGGATACAGCCAATTTAGTCATGAGAGAGATGTTTCATAATTAGTGGCCCCCAGCAAACATTTAGAAATTAGTGACTGCTATTTTGGTTTCCAGTAATCCAGTATCCTGGTGAACCATGTTATTTTAATTTATGTTTAAATTACTTTTTTGTAGTATAATTTACACATGATTAAATGTACCTATGGACAAATCTGTGCACTTGTGTAACTGTCACTATAACTAAGACTATTTTAATGATCCCAAAGAGATTTCTTCTACCTCCTTGTAGTCAGCGGACCCAAGTCAGCCCCAGAAAAATGAGTAATCTGCTTTCTGTCACTAAAGATTAGTTTTGCCTGTTGTAGAATTTTATATAAATGGAATCACACAGCAAGTAATCCTTTTTGTCTGACTTTTTATTCAGCACAATGTTTCTGAGATATGTTGTTGCATCTATAAGTACTTTTCTCCTCTGTATTCCTGACTAGCATTCTACTACATGAATAGAACACTATTCATTTATCAATTCACTTCTTTTATCAATTCAGTGGGCATTTGAGTTGTTTATAGCTTGTTACAACTATGAAAAAGCTGCTATGAATATTTCTATAAAATAGAAAAGAAATAAGTGTCTCACTGTATGTATCCTCAATGATATTATATTTTTCATATTTATTACATAAAATGAGTGTATGGTCATATACCCTTATTTTCAGTCAGAATTGCTACATTAGAAATTATAAGGAAAAAGCTTTAAATCACTCTTAATGTAATTATCTTTTTCTTTAGGCTTTACTGATCTCTAGAAAGCTCATCTCTATTTTTGAATATTACCAAGGTGCAAATAATCATCTAGTACAAGATTTGTACTTCACTTTATTCATATATGCAGGTATATTGTTAGATATATATTTGGATGAACTTCAAAATGTTCCATTCCATATAAATTGCAAATACTGGGAACTCAGTATATGTCAGGTACTTCGATATGAACTGAATACATATCAGTGAATAAATAGGAGCAAGAAAAAACCTTCTTGTCCTTATTAAGCTTTCAATCTATGCAGGAGATGCAGACACTGAAAGGAGAAATATATAAATATCAGGGAGGGAAGTAATGTGGAGAGGAATTGCAAGAATTAGGATATAAGGACACCAAGGGAGTGAGTTATCTCACGGAACAATGGACTTTTGAACAAAAATATGAAGGGATTCAGGGAGTGAACTATGTAGCAATCCAGGGAATAATATCCCAGGTAGAAGAAAGCAAGTGCACATAGCAAGGATATTGGTATGCCTGGAGGCTAGCATGACTATAACACGTTATGGGGAAATGAATAAGACATGAAGGCAGAAGGTTAAACGGGAGATCATGTAGTCTTGGTAATCCCCAATAGATATAGTTAAGCTTTTATTCTGAGAAGGGAAGCCATCAGGATACATTGAGCAAGAAAATGGCATCTCCACTCTAGGTAATGTGAGCATAGTCTATAAGGAGGGAAAAGGACAAATTAAGTGAGTGTTGTAATGCTGCAGGCAAAAGTAAGACAAAAATGGAGGTGGTGAGACTGCTTGTATTTTAAAAATGTAGTACTATGAGAAGCTTGTGGTCTGAGTATAGACTGGTGCAAAAGGGCAAAAATTGTGGAATGCTCTAAGTTTTGAAGAAAGTAGAAAAATAATACGCTTGTCCATTTACTGAGATGGATGAGATTGCTATAAGAGCAGACTTGGAGATGAGGGTGGGGGCAGGAGGTTCAACAGTGGGATCTGTTAAGGCATTCAGTTGTCCATAAGACATCCTAAGGGGGATTTTGAATAGGCAGATGGTATGTGTGCATATAAATGAAAAGATGATGAAATATTTCAAGTTATGATATTGATAGTCTATGTCAGGTTTAGATAAGTTTAGTAATCTCTTGGTTAGTATGTCCAACATATAAATTACCTGTAATTATATGAGAATCCTGAATTTTAGATATAATTAGGAACTTGTTTGGTGATTTATTTTTATTTATTTTAATTTTTAATATTTTATTTTTTTATTCCTGAGAGACACATACACAGAGAGAGAAAGGTAGAAACACGGGCAGAGGGAGAAGCAGGCTCCCTCCAAGGAGCCTGATGTGGAACTTGATTCCAGATCCCGGGATCACGCTCTGAGCCAAAGGCAGACGCTCAACATCTGAGCCACCCAGGTGTCCCTAGTTTCGTGATTTAAATGACAGAATGTTTAGTTACTTTAGATTTGTGTTGAAAAATAAGAGATAATTGTGCATATTCAATACGCATAAAATTGATTAAGATAATTTGATATTCTATGCTTGTATACTTTATATGTAGTATTTTTCCTTATTTGTTGCTGAAGGACATATAATGATAATTTTGAGTTTAGCAACTTTGGAAGAATAAACAACACTGAAAATATTTTTTCAATCTTACCAGAAGAATAATTATACTTGACTTGTGTGGAAGTAAAAACTGAAACTAAATGAGGATATTGATTTGCTCCTTGATGTGTTAGACAACCTGAGGAAAATGGTTTTATCCAAAATAGTTCTTCAACCTTATTGTGCAGTAAAAGTGCTTCATAATCACTTTATACATTATCCAGAAAAAAAAAAATACTTTCAAGTTAAAACTCTAACCTTAATTTTAGTGCTCTGAATGAAAACAGCAAAGAAATTTATCTGAGGTAAAAAAAAAAAAAGTAAATTATTGAAAGAATTAACATTACAATTCCTAGGATTACCCATCTCCTGAATTTGAAGCAATGACACAAAAAGGTTTTCCTACAAGTAGATTAGTAATATCAGGTATCACTCTATCTCCCAACGAATGCCAACAGAAGAAAACTAATGCACGTGGTAGATAAACACAATTAAATCCTTACAAACATTATATTCTCATAAATAAACACCCAGACATTATTGTATTTTCTCTCCTACTGTCATATCATTGCTAATCTAAGACACAATCTTGATTTTACTTTCACAAACGACTTTTCATGTGAGGAAGTGAGACTTTGCATCTTAGTAACCAATCTGACATACTTTATAACATTTCTTGTTTATTTTTATGCAGTTACTTAGGAACTTGAAAGAATGAATGGAGTAGAGTTGACTTACAGTTGGTTCTTTTCAATCAAGATTCTCAAGATTTCCATGAGCAAAGCCACATTGATGTATGTACTTTACCACTATAAGAATAAATATTGTATAAATATAAAGTAAAAGTCTCAGAAATGACTCTTCACGTATACAAGTGAATACTTTGCATTTTTTATTAGAGAAAGAGTATGCATACACATGAGGGTGGAGTAAGAGGCAGGAGCAGAGGAAGAGGGAAAAAGAATCCCAAGCAGGCTCCATGCCCAGTGCAGAGCCTACCCCAGGGTTCGAGCTCACGTAAAAAGTCATTATTTTAAACTGATAATAACGCACATTCTTTGTATGTTTTCCTGTCCTGCCTCACATAAGAAAAAAAACCCTAAACTTATTTCCAAGTTTAATAACTTGTATTCTTCTAAATAATTCTTTTGCATATATGCATATGTATGCATGTACACTGTACATACTGTACAATATTATTTAGCAATATGCTATATTAGCCAATGATATATCATACAGTTAAATATAGATCCACATGGATTTTTATTCATTACTGACTACAGAGTAATTCCATAGTAAACATGTCTGTTGATTTATGTTATCCTCTAATGATGGATACTTAGTTTGACTTCAGTTGTTTGCAAGCACATAAGGATCTGCAACAGCATAGTGAATTTTGTTATTTTGTTCATTTTCTTGGTGTCTATGTGTGTGCATGTATGTGTGTGTGCAGAAATAGTATTTAAGAAAACAAATCCTGACTCTGCCAATTATAATCTATTTGACATCAGAAAAATCTTAATCTGTCATTGCCACAAATTATCTATCTGTAAAATAATATCATTTTCCCCAAAGAGGATTATAGTGAAGATCTAATGTGATAATATCATAAAGTATTAAAGCTATACATAAATGTCATTATTACATCATTTTTTCAGACTTTGAGTAAAGCTGAAAATATTTTCATGTTAATTATGCATTTGGATTTATTTGTTCTTTATTGTTGACTTGTTTGCTCTTCTCTATATGGATTATTTATAAGTTAACTTCAATGACACAGCCCACTTTCTATGTCATTTGTTTCAAATTATTAACATTAAAATGTATTGATAAAAGCATGGTAAATTAAGCAGACAGCTTTAGTTGCACATCCACATAATGGAGACATGTTGGCTTGTTTACATAAATTAAGTCATTTAACCACTCAAATTCTTGTGTTGCTTTATTAGTCTTGAGTGTTTCTCTGTATAAAGTAGGAAAATAAAATGTATCTCTAAGGAGAGTGCTGACAAAAATCAAATTGGACTTGAATTTCACTGATGCAATCAGTATCCACATGACTTAATAAGGGGTCTAAAATCTAACTGATGAGAAAAGGTAATTCAACGATTTCTGAGTTGGTGCTATCTTTCCACAAAGGATTTTTATTTTTAGGAAGTTATGGTGAACCTAATGCACAACAAATGATTCAATGTGCAGTGTCCTGTAATGTGTTTATGTATCCCACAAACTGGCAGGACAATTAGTGTAGCAATGACTGATATGATTTTCATGTAATATAAACTTATCTTTAAGGAAAGGATCATAAAGGTCTCTTTTGTGTTATATATTAACTTAAATCTACTCACACAGTATCTACATTTTCAGAAAGACATATATTTAGGATTTTAGATTTTTAACTTCTAAATTTGTATTGTAGGGTCTTTGCTAGATATGAGTGTTTTCTAAGCATTGCAAACATTTTTTTCAGGGTACCATTCACTGAGTTCTCTAATTTTAATGAAATTATTTTTTTTCAAATCCTGATCTAATTCTCAGATAAATGAATTACAAATAAATATATTCATATTTGATATTCCCTTTGAATATAGAGCTATACTATCTTATGGGATGAATGATTATATTTAGTGTTTTCAATATTTTTGCATTTAATTTTTCTTGTTACCCACAGAAGGGAATTTATTATTTTGGGTATTTGAATGCCAAAATTGAAATAATATGTTACCAAAAATACTTGAATACTGGAGGTAAGGAAATACTTTAATTTTGGTTCATTTCACTAAAAGCAGCAAAAAATAAAGTAAAATAAAATAAATAAAATAAAATAAGAAAATAAAATAAAATAATAAAATAAAATAAAATAAAATAAAATAAAATAAAATAAAATAAAAAACATCCTATTAGTTAATGTGATTATGTGCTCATAATTAGCTAGCCACTGTGCTAAAGGATATATTTGTCTTATTCATTTCTGTAATCCAGACAACCACCTTGTCATTCTCATTTCATGAACGAGAAATGGAAGTAGGAATAGAAATCAATTTGTTAAGGTGACAAAAGCAGTAAAGACAGAATCAGGATTCAACTGAGGTCAGGCTCACTTCACTGTCATAAAAAGTACTACATTATCAATCCAAGTGCAAATTTACCATTTTATAGGCAAAATCTGTCAATAAAGAATTGCATCATATGGTACAGGATGGGAAGAAATAATATTCTTATTTCTATCTTATCCATTTGGGGTTGCTATTTCTTTCTTTTTTGAACTCTTTAAAAAAATCAGTGGGCATTTAAACTCATGATTGATTGTACATGAAGTGCAGTAGGTATGAAGTAAAAGTTTTAACTGTAGATAAAATCTTAAATCTCTGACGTTTATTTCCTCTTCCATTAATAATTAATAAATTCTTATTGGGAGTAGTTTAGAAAACAGGAAAATTAAATAAAACAAAAAGGAAATGATTTCACCACACAGAAATAATCATTTTTGTAATTTCAGTTTTAATTTTCCAGATGTACTTAAATATTATAATCCTAGTGAATATTCTGATGTATGAGCTGCTCTTTTCAACTCACCATTATAGCATCTTTTTAATGACATAAATATCCTTATACCACAAATTCTAATGAATGCACAGCTAAGTATGTCTTAAAACATTTTGGATGCCTTGGGAGCAATATCTGCATTACTGCTTCTATTAAAACATTGTTGATGGAGGAGCTAATTTCATCACATTTGCGTTTGTGAAAACTTGGGGTTCATTTTTCTTGTACCTGTATCAACAAGAATTTTAAGGTAATTTTAATAACACACACATATACACTCACCATCTTTATGTCAAGGATAAAATATTCAGAATGCAAACATGACATTTAGATAAAAAATATCTGGATTTTCAAAATCAAATTCATTTTTATTAGAAAATTGTCATTTCCATGAAAAATTTAGGGATGAGTCCTTGTAATATCAGCAGGTGTTAATAATTCATGAAGAAAGATAGGGATATTTCCTATGGCTTGGATTTTGTGGAGCTTATTGAAACCAAAATAAAAATTGACACCCGGGAGAATTATTATCCTCTGCTCTATATACAAAAGTCAACAGCTCTAAACATTTTAAATTGTAAGATTCAATTTGTGTAGGATTAGAAAACGTTTCACTTATGTTATTTTGGTTGACAAAGTTCAAAGAAAGAAACTTTTTGAATGTGTTCAGCCTGTCCTATCCAAATCTGAGCAAAACAGTGTTTCTAAAAGTCTTTATTAATACAAGATTCATGGTTTAAGTCCCTTGTTCAGAATAGATGATACTGCATTTTTAAAGTAACAAACTATCATACGTCTTATTAGTCACAATATTGAACAGATACCATTTTTATCCATAAAGGTATAATTTATTATCATATTAAATTTACATTAAATTATACTAAATTTATATTAAATTAAATTATAATAATTAGTGGTGGTAAGGTAGTTGTTCTGCATAAGAACTGATAGATTCTGGGTTCTAAATACCATTCATATTCTACTGACACTCCATATGTAGAAAAATAATGGGGTATTCATATATAATTATATAATTTAAGGCCTCATCAAATTTTCTTGGACTTTGCTTTTATAATGAAGAATTGTAAATAAAATAGCTTGCACATGTTCCTTATGTATCATCTGTTTAATTGTCCAAAAAGGGAAAGAAAAGAAACAAACCCAAATGCATGACTACAGTCTTGTCAAGAAAAATGTTGTGGACAGTTTCTTCAGATATAAAATTGTACTTAATTTGGTTCTCTTTTGGCCATCGGTACATTAATTATTTCATAATATCTTGACTAAGCTGGTTTTTTCTCTATAGCACTAGAGAATGGGCAATATTTTAATAGCATGCCTTTAATGTTTTGAATTTAGAGTGATTTCAAGAATCAAGTGTTCCCACCAGTAAGTGACTGTAAGAGAATGCCTTCAGAATTGTTATTTTCAAAAAATCATCAAAATTTGCCAAGCATTTCCCAACAATTAATAACTTTATAACTAATATTTTTCATAGGAAAATAACTCATCTACATCCTAGCTATATATTTGACAATTGATTATACTATAGGAATCCAAAGGGTATTCATTTGTTTCAAATATATATGTTATGAATAAAACTTTAATGAGACTGGTTATTGTTATGGCAAACAATTAGCTACATTTTCTTTGCAGACTTTGAACAACTGCTTACCTATGATTTGTTTATTGGCATAGAACTCCAAACACTGCATTCTTTGGGAAATTTTAGTCTCAACCACAAATCCTTGCTTGGTTCACATCATTCTTGTTTATACACCAACGGTTTTGTGTACTTTCCTTCATTAATTGGAAAAGCTTTAGAACCTGACTGAGATCTATATCACATTTGATATAGATCCAGACTTTTGTCAGTTAATATAACCCTAAACTCTGGGCTAATTCTTACCTAAAGCTTTATTGCAGGGAACAGTCATTTTGAAGTCTTCTGAGACATGTACAATGTACTACTACTACTACTACTCTGGGTTAGTTACACAATGGCCTATGTTCATCAGGTAGTATGTAACTATCCTGTTTTGGCCACTTTTAGAATTGCTTTAACAAAATTAGGTTCTGCCATTGGTCTTCAATCAGAGGTTCCATAGAAAACAACCCTATAAAAATTGTTACCTTTTTAGATTAAATATGTTAGCAAAGAAATAAATCCACAAGATTACATCATGTTCCCTTTTCCCAATATTGATTCGCCAGTTTTTTTTTTTTTTCCAATCTCTTTATAGAGTTTTACTTGAGGAGCTGAATTGATTTTGTTCAATAAAATTTTGTTTTGTTTTGTTTTTTGTCTTTTAGAAACTACTTCACCAAATATGTAACTACTTCTAGAGATAGTTCAAACTGACATTTAAAATATTTCATGTGTGCAGCCCGGGTGGCTCAGTGGTTTGGCTCCGCCTTCAGCCCAGGGCGTCATCTTGGAGACCCGGGATCCAGTCCCACATGGGGCTCCCGGTAGGGAGCCTGCTTCTCCCTCTGCCTGTGTCTCTCATGAATAAATGAATAGAGTATTTTTAGAAAATAAAATATTTGATATGATTAAGTTCAAGATAGTTATTCTTTATATTAAATTTTTAAAAAAGATTTTATTTATTTATTCATGAGAGACACAAAGAGAACACAGAGAGAGAGGCAGAGACACAGGCAGAGGCAGACTTATCACAGGGAGCCTGATGCAGACCCCAAATCTGGGACTCCAGGATCAAGACCTGAGCCAAAGGCAGATACTCAACCACTAAGCCACCCAGGTGCCCTTGAGTTTTTTAAATAAAATTTAAAAAGTTCTTCAAAACTTCATTCATTTTGTTCTTCAGTCTTTGCATTCCTTCTGAGTCGGATGCAATAATCAAATAGAAAATATCCCAACTTTGGACATAAGGTGAGAAGGTGAGTGGTATCCTTTTAAGTGTCATTGAGGCCAAAATCTTCACAAAGATTACCAGAGGATGGTACATAGTTCCTCTGACTGTTTACTGTTAATTAAAGGACTCAGATTTAATGGAGTTACTTTGTTAATTTTAAGAATTTTTCACTAGCGATGCAAATAATTTCTGCGGAATGGTACAGACAACCCACACAGTTAATGAGCCTATGGGGCATTTATCAGTTTTATATCTAACATGGAATTATTATCCTAACATTTCTTTGTTAAATGCCCTATAAATCTACTACTGGCTATTCTGTTCTTCTTTGAGCTGATCATAGAATCTTATCAGGATTCTTCTTAATTAATGAGTTAAATAAAGTCTTTAATACAAGTCTTTATTATATTTGCTGATGTTTTGAAAATTGTGCTTTACCATTTCCTATAACAAAAATATTTTTAATGAACTATTATCTTAGACCTCAGTTATGATTTCCTTCAGTTTGGAAATAAAATTGCAAAGGATTTATTACTTAGTCATTAGAATAGCACACTTTCTTGATTTATCAGAGGTATGTCAAGAAGGATTTATTGACCTATACCAGGCTTTTACTCTGTTCTGTTTCTTAAATATTTTTTATTTATGGAACCAGAGTTAGATGAACATTGAATAAAAATAAAACCTCATAAATTTGGACATTTTGTATTTTAAGATTTTATCAGTTGGCTATGAACAAAGATATGTATATATATTTTATAGATACGTATAATAATTTAATACTTGAAAATAATTGACAGTTTAATTATACATTTAGTGGATTAATAAAACAGAAACATTGGGGACAAGACAATTAATCCTAATTAATTGCAGCTGGCTTTTTGAATTTCAAGACATTAAACCCAAGATTGCATTTTGCCCTTCACGGCTTCATAAATACTTCCCCAAACCACCCCCTGAGATGGCAGTACAAAAACTTTTATGGAAAATAGCCACGATATCAACAGAAAAGAAGCATTCAAGGGACACTGGAAAATATAATACTTATAATTTATATTAAAGCATTAAAGCATTTTGTTGCCAAAATTTACATCCTCCATTTATAAGATAGTTATATCCTCCACTATATAGGAACTAAATTGAAAGAATGAATAAACCAGTAGAAGTATGGTTTGCTACCAATAATAATCACTAGACCTGCAGCAAAGAAAAAGTATGTATTGATAACCAATATGGAAATATTTCCTGAAACAAAAAGTTAATAGTAGTATTTTTCCTATGGGTCTAAATTATTGCCTAAGAAGGTATAAAACAATTATCTTCTATATATGCTGTTATGTTAAAAATATAATCTTGATTTTTCAGAAGTAAAATGATACTTTCACCCTCTTTTATTTTGAAATTATAGAAAATATACAGCCAAGTGTGAGGTATATGACTAACCCTTTAAAAATTGACAAAGATAAAAATACAAAGAGCACATTCCTCATATTCCATTAGTACTTCCCAGCATGATTTTATAAAGATTGAATACTCAAATGTTATTTTAGATGGAGATAAAGAGAGAGACCAACATAAAAATGAGAGAGAGAAAAAAAGATATATAAAAACATGAAGCCTTGACAAGAGTTTGTAAATTAGAAGAAAAAACACGTTGGGGTTTTTGATATTTCTGTCTAACAATACATTTGCTTTACTCTCAAGAACAATAAATTCTTTGGCAATAGTTGAAAATGGAAACGTGAGTTGCTTAAATAAAAATTATCAGCATTTACACTGCCCAAATTGTCGATATACTTAAATTCATAACATTTCAACCCTGTTGACATGCCCATTTATAACATGATTCTTCATTCTTAATTTATACTTCAGAGAAAGACATAAACTGTATCACAGACTAATGACCCCTTGATTAAAACAGAGTTTAGTTTTACCAAGATTCTGGATTACATTTTGTCTGGAGCACCAGAGTGTTTTTATAGCCAAGGATGAGGAATGGGAATTCATCATAATAACATTTGGATGGTGGGAGAGATATATTTGCTTTTTAAAGTGGGAGAAATATGATTGTAATAGGGGATGGGAAGGAGAACCATCATAATGCTTCAACCAAAGCCATTTCCTCAGGGATATCCATTTGCCAAAGACACTGAGTGTCTGGAAACTGATTTCCTTTAAACTTTTAATGCCTTCATACCTCTTTGTTCCATTTTCCTCAGCAGGCTGCACAATAGAGTTGAAAACTGGCCAATGTTTTCAAATTTTGAGGCATCTAGTGTTAAAAGGGTGAGATTTCACTTAAATATACTGATCATTTTGTTTTAACTATTAGGAAACAATCTGGACCAGTCTTAAGCCTCCCAGTGCAGGACTGTGCACGCCTGGTTACTGAAATCTTAACAAGTTCCTCACTCATCCTAACAATTCTCTCCATTTTATTCTGTAAATCTAACGTCCTTCTTGCTGGCTCCAGCCTGCAACTCCCTTAGTCATAGCTTCAGTTCTTTTCTCATTGTTCTAGTTGAGACTTGGTTATGCCTTGAAGATAGTTTTGTCTCCCATAGCCCTCTTAAGTAAAGAGTATTTTCCTTTTGCACTTATTTCAGAACCTGAAGGTGGTATCAGTATCCTACTTGTACTCCATTGTTGCTTCTTTTATATTTCTCTTTACTCTTAATTAAAAAAAAAAAACAAAAACATAATATTTTAAACTCATGCCTCCTCCCCCCCACACATACTATTACTTTTCCTTTCTTTGTGGGCTATTGATCAGTTTTCTAAATACTTTTATTCATAGATTCTGGTGCTTATTTTACCATCATTTTCTCCATAATTATTCTGAGTATCATACTGAAAATGAGAACACCACAAGTGTGATCTGTCCAACACTATGGACTTATTTTTTAGCTTCCTGATGTCCAACAATTTTTCTTCCCGTCAATATTAATTACTTGGAATATTTGTATTTTCTCACCAATAAGTGTGCCATGGTCTCCAAAAATCCCAACTTCAAAATTCTAATCTAACTACTAACTCCTTTCTGTACTGAACCAATTTCCCTAATCAGTTCCGTACTCTCTTGGTTATCTCATTTGGATCTCATGACTTAAAGTGACAGTGTACATTTTATGTTTCTTTATATCTTTTCCCTATACTATAGAATTGACTTTATTACCAACCAGCTACTTGGCATCTATTCTTGAGTACTTAGTAGGCATCTCAAGTTTAATATCTTCTTTGTATGTGTAGTATTCTCCATCTCAGTTGCTGGCAACTGCATGCTTTCAATTTTTAGTTTAATTGTCTTGGGATCATGCTTAAGACATTACCTACAAAACTTATCTAGAATCTCTTTCTTGCCAGTTCATTTATCATCCCAGCCTGAGTCACATTTGTTTACTTCCCAGAATACTAGTTTCTCTGCATCTATCCAGAGCCATTATATATGGCTAATAAAAGATTGATTTAAAACTGAAAAAATCATGTCAAACCTCCACTTAACCATCATCCATTGATTACGCATGTCACTCAATATTAAAGTAGAAGTTCAAATGCCCCACAATGTCTACTTGATTTATCGTCTTCCCGTGTTAATTCTATTCTCTTGTCCTAGTACTCTCTCAGATCATTTTGTACTCTGCACACTGGACTTTCCATTGTTCCTCAGACACTTATGTCTCCTCCCACTTTAGGGCTTATTCTTCGGCCCTTCTCTTTACACACACTGATCTCCTGCCAGTTCTGGGGTTGATTTACTCTGTTTTCTCCTTCAGATCTATGGTTAATGTCACGTCAAAGGGTCAATCATAATCACACAATATAAAATGGCACCTCTTCTGATTCCTCTTATCCTACTGTATTCAGCAATACTACTTGCCACTTTTTTCATTGACTATATGTTTTAGTTATTACATTTAATTTGTATTGGCTTCTTACCCATAAATCAATAAGAAGTGAAAATGTTATGTTTTTAGAATGATATATTTTATTTCTACAATAATCTGTTTAGTTCGTAATAGGAGCTTAATATTTGAAAAGAAATAAATGATGGTGGAAAGTTAAGCCCAATTATTTTGTCCATAATTCACGTTTAGTTTTCTTAAGTTCCATGAGTTTATATACCACAATAATTTCACATCACCAATAAATTCACATCACTTCCTATTTTGACCAAAACCCCAAACTCTAGTTTCAAAATCTGAATACCAATTGAGTTTCTCATCTGCATGTTTAAAATGGATTGTAAGCCTATCTAAAATAAGATCATCCTGATCTTTCTCAGCAAAGCAGCCTCCTATCCTTGATTTTTCCCTTTATCTCAATTTCTACTTGTTTTGTCATCAACTCTGCTTATCTGTATTCCAAATACATTCCAAATAATCTATCACCATCCCTACCTCTGAAATATAACCTATATCTTCTTGCCTGGGCTACTGCAAAAGGTCCCTTTATGATGTGTTTATAATTTCTGTCTCTTGCATTTCATTTTCTACTTACCAGCCAGAGTGGTTTTTTTAAGCTATAATTCAGGACATGACTGTTGGAGGAGATCATTGAGAAGACATGACAACCAGTTGACCCCCAAACTAGACTGGGGCAATTGGAGATTTCCCACTGTCTCTCCTTGGAATGTGTGTTCTCCTTGCTTTCTCTGTTCCAGGAAGCTGCTCCAAGGACATGGCCTTAAAATAGCAATATAATGTAATGGACTGGGTAAGTGACTGAACCCCAGTTAAAGCCTCTCTTTGAACACTAAAGATTCTTGTTGCAGGTGTAGGGATCAACTAGTCTTTCAGCCATCTCTTAAGTAAGTCTCCTTGCTTATTAAATCTGCCACCTACCAATCTAGACTGGCTGCTTCTTTCTTTGGTCTCTTCCTCCCCTCCCTCTAAGGTGGCTAGATATTATATTTCATCTGGAAGCTCTCGAGGAGATTGCAAAGTCACAGTGACACTTTCAGTCTTCACTTTGAAAAAAAAAAAGTCCAAATATTTTCTGTAATCAGTCATGCTCTCCACCATACGGGCACTTTTCTATTCAAGTTCACAGTAACCCAGGCATATCTGCCTTCCTTCTCACCTTTAAATGTGCCAGTGTTATTTCATAAAGGGATTTAGTTTTGATGCTTATTCCAATTTTTCTTATTTCTCATAAAGTGACTTTTTCTCATCATTTAAATCACAATTGATAAAACTCCAGAGAAGCTTTCCCTAATCACACCAGTTAAATAGCTATCTTCTGTTCCCTTCCCTAATTTGCTAACCCTACTTGCTAGCACATTGCCTCCTTCATTTCCTCCAGAGACTAGAGCACTATAAAATTATCTTTATTCATTTTTATTACATTTTTAACTTCGTTATTGAGGTATGACTGACATGAGTAAGAAGTTATTCATTTACTGCCTTACTCTGCTCAACTAGAATTTAAGACCCATATTATCAAAAATTGCCCCCATCATGCTCCCCATTATGTCCCTAGCATTGGTATACAATCTCCTATAGATGTTTAGTAAATATATTTTGAATAATAAATGAATAAAGGTACCTGCACAGTCTGGACCCCGTGTCTTGCTCTGACATCATCATATGTTACTTTCTCTTTCTTTCCACCCTCTGGTTTTTATGACCCTGAAGAGCATCAGGCTTTTTTCTTAGCTTAGAAGTTGATGAAAGTGAGAAAAGAAAGGAGAGAACAAAATGTGAATCTTGAAGAGTGGGAGGTCAAATAAACTAGAGATGGACGTAAGGCCACTTTATCAAAATTTCAGAAGCTCTCTTCTTTGTCAGCACATAACACCCTGTACTTTTTCTTTATAGTCTGATTACAGTTAAAATGAATTTTCTTTTTTTAAAGATTTTTTAAGATTTATATATTTATATATTTATTCATTTATATATTTATTCATATTTAAATATTCATAAATATTTATATATTTATTCAGAGAGAGAGGCAGAGACACAGGCAGAGGGAGAAGCAGGCTTCCCACAGGAAAACCAATGTGGGACTTGATCCGGGATCCCATGAGCCGAAGGCAGACACTCAACCACTGAGCCACCCAGTCATCCCATTAATTAATTATCTTAATAATTTGTTTAATATTTGTTTACAACACCGACAATATGCTTTGTTCACAACTACTAACTTTACTTAGCATATGTTCATCTGTAATACATGCAAATAATTACCATTTGCTAAATGAATGAAAAAATCAAACCTTCCCAACACAATCACTTTTGTAGCCGTATCTTACTATTGCTTTCCACACCTCGGTATGACAGTTCTTTTTCCTTTCATAAACCCTCCTTTTGTTTATGGTGCTTTCTTTTCCTTATTCGAAATGCTCTTTCCCTTCATTTCCACAGTTGATATTCTACTGTACTTCAGATTTCCCGGACGGTGTCAATATCTTGAAGCCTACATAAATTCCATGGTTATAAGGAATTTCTATTTTGTGCTTAAAGAAATTCATTTCCCATCTATTTGCACCTTAAGATGCACCCTACTTAGTTTTTATATTACTGGTTATTTTCCAGGCAACAATTTTTATGTTCTTTTACACCCACATATTTTTGACCAGTTATAGGGCCAATGAATAACGTACTAATAAAAAAAAAAAACATATTGGAAATACATGACTGTTGTCTATTTGCATAAACCTTTTTTGACCATTATAGGTATTTTCTCAAAATTTTTTTCAGTTTTTATTTATTTATTCATGAGAGACACACACAGAGAGGCAAAGATATAGGCAGAGGGAGATGCAAGCTCCTGAAAGGGAGCCCAAAGTGGGACTTGATCCCAGGACCCCAAAATCATGCCTTGAGCTGAAGACAGACACTCAACTGCTTACCCACCCAGGTATACCTCAAATATTTTATTTTTCCTGTTCATGGGCTAGTCATCATTTAAACATAGGTCTCCAAATATTAGAGGCTCCCTAGCTCATTTTGTTTGTGCACATATATCTACATGTATTGTCATAAAATATTGTAACAGTGATAAAAGCACTTATGAATACAGAAAAAAAAAAACTTTCCATTCTAAATCAGTGATTCTAAACCAAGAGTAACAAGCTACCTTACATAAAATCTAAGAATCACTTGAGTTCTTTTACATTCTCATGTCCTTTCTCTCTCCAACAAGATTCTGATTTTCCTACATTTATCTGAGAAATCACTACCACTAAAATAAATGGGGTCTATTTCTTTTTTTAAATTTAATTTAATTTATTTTTTTTGTAAATTTATTTTTTATTGGTGTTCAATTTGCCAACATATAGAATAACACCCAGTGCTCATCCCATCAAGTGATAGGGTCTATTTCTTATGTATATTGAGTCATTAAAGATTGTTAATCACTCTCCTTTGTGTAATGAACTTGCCTTATTTAAAATTTTAATCTATTTTCATGCTTCTATTATATTTATAATTTTATATATCATTTGTAAATTTATTAATTTAATTTATGAGATTTAAATTATTAAATCACTTATTCTCTTTCCTGATAGCCATTAATTTTTAAAAATTATAATAATTATTGATATTTAAATAACATTTTTTGGCCTCATGTACTATAACTGATCTTGTAAGTGCTTACCATGTCTATAGATCTCTTCTGAAAAATATCTTAGGTATTTTTATGATTATGTTTTGTATCATGATGTGGCTTTTTTCACAGTAAAATGAATCTGTCATTAGGTTCGTCTAAGGGCAGTTCACTCTCTACATGCTAGAAGTTAGTGTAATAAATTAAGCTATTCAACAGGGGTCTCTATTCTGAATGGAAATGGATACTCCAGCCATACTCTCACTAGTAAAAATTTTTAATATATGACAAAGAAGTAAAATTGTCAAACACAGATGTACACTGAGGGAAGTCCGTGAGCCCTAACCATGAGACAATAGAATGCATGGATTTGTTAGCTTTATAAATTGAACAGAAAGACTTTATGAGATTATTTCAAAGATTATTTGGCAAAAACTCTGAAGTTTTTGCTGAGATATCTACAGCACAACGTAAGGACTGTTTTATTTCTTACATTGAAACATGACAATTATCATTTATGACCATTTTCCCGAAGCTGTTCACCCAATGTCGTCAGGCTCCCCCACCCCCGAATGATAGTATCACACCAGAGCGACTGGATAATGTCTGTTTTCCAATATAAAGACTCAGAGTCGTTCTTTAAGAATTTCATACGCCGGGTACTTGGGGCACTCAGTCCCTTGATCCCAAGGTCCTGGCTCCTTGCTTAGTGGAGAGCCTGCTTCTCCCTCTCCCTCTTGTGCTCCCCGTGCTTGTGCTCTCTGTCAGATAAATAAAGTCTTTTTAAAAATAAAAGAATCCATACGCTTATTCTGCTTTATACGTGTATCTTCATAGATATGTTAGTGGAGTCTCTATTTACTTGACAAGTGGGGTAACAAAGTAGTGCATGGATTTAACCATAGTCCAAAAACTTCTGCCCTGGAGCTGCCTCTCCCCTTACCAAAACAGCTGTCGGATACTTGCCCCTGAAATTGTAGGGCAGGTGGGAGGCCAAGTTCTCTTTACCAGCTGTGCTTAGGGGCCCGTTAGCAACATCAGCCTGAGAGCTCAGCCTTTCAGATTTTCGTGGGTTGCATCAATTGCAGAAGGTTGGAGGTACTGTATTTAGTATCAAATATCGTTTACTAGTTACATTTGAGAGGGATCTAAAACATTACTCTCTGTTTTTTAATGTCTTAAAATTTCCAACTACAATGATTCAAAATTAAAAATGCACACTGGTCGGGCAGCTCCGGTGGCGCAGCGGTTTAGCGCCGCCTGCAGCCCAGGGTGTGATCCTGGAGACCGGGGATCGAGTCCTGCGTCGGGCTCCCTGCATGGAGCTTGCTTGTTTCTCTGTCTCTCTCTCTCTCTCTCTGTCTCTCTGTCTCTCTCTCTCTCTCTCTGAATAAAAAAAAAAAAAAAAAAAAAAACACTGGTCTGTAAATCAAGTATCTGCTCTAATACTATCCTGAAGAAGGTACTTCTATTAAGCAAATCTAGAAGAAATGCTCTCACATGGCATAGAAGTCATGAGAAAGAAGACACTGAACATTATTAGTTTGTACTTTAGAAATAAATTTAAAGTTAGAAATATACTTCACAGGTTGAAGAATTCATAATTACAGAAGTAAAATGAAGGTGGAGTTTATGGTACAGATTTATTTGTGTAGAGAAGATTCAATCTCCACCATTACTATATCAATTTTCAGAATACCTTTGAGTCAAACTGAGGTTTTAGAACTTATTCTTCAATAAAATGGAATACTTCTGTGTTATTTCTTTGTTGGATAATAAATTGACTCTACAGACTCTACTTTTTAATGTTTTCAAGAAGTATGCACATAGTTCCTATTGGAAGCTTTGAGTTACTAGTTCTGCAAAATGGTATTAAATGTTTTAATAATGAGAATTTTTAAAAGTTTTTAAATAATTTCTTTGAAATTTTCAATGGTAATATAATCATCACTATTCAGAATCCTTATCCATCACTTCCATTTTATGATAATAAAAATTAGTACCATGTTTCATTTCTTTTAATATTTGAACTTAATTAATAGATGTTAATCAAGATGTTTTTATATATTCTGCTGCTAGGGAAGAAAAGCTGTTATTTCAATGATTCATTACTAACAGTGACAGACTTGATTTTATGCCATTTACAATTTACTGTGAACTTTATTAGCATGGCTTGTATTTAGTCTTCTTAACAATTGGCACAACTTGGTGATCATTTTATGAAACCAATTTAGCTTTACATTTATATGATAATGTAACATTTTAGTGTTTAGACATTTCCTGATGTTAGCATAGCCAGATAAAGATATTAAAATTGTATTTGGTACTATAATATATTTATTTTCCTTAATAAGGAAATAGCTATTACAAACCTTTAAAAAATGCAAAAGGTTTTATTTCAAAACCTTAGATTGAAAACATGGCTATATATTAAGAAATATTTTGAGTGTCCATTGCTAGTAAAATCTACAATAGAACAGGTGAGGTTTGTTTGACTTTTATTTGATGAATGATTTATCCTATCCTTATTCTTATGTTTGTTTGCAATTCTCTAGCCTATTATTTATCTTCACCTACCTTATAATGAAACTCATAATAATGGAATGTTACTAAAAGGAAAGTATACTAGGTAAAATTTAAGTAATTTGAGATGTTATACAAACTTTGACAAGAGATGTTATCATTTTAAGGCCCTGTCTTCATTTCACAGGTATTATATTCAATGGGTTTAAGTAGGGAAAAATGGGAAAATCTTAATTTGTGTCATAAGTGCTTTATTTTATAAATTAAGGTGAATGGAATGAAATGGTTGAGGAACTTTTCTATTATAGACTCAGAAGCAAAAGAGAAATTAGAAATTAGGACTAATACCAATCCTTTGAACACATATAGTACATAGGATAGTAATATAATTCCTGGGATATGTATAGGGTTTATATAAGGTTAGATAAGGATTTAGAAATGTGATAAAAGAATGTCCTTAAAATAGAAGAAAGTCTGCATAGTAACTTAAGAAATTTGTTTAATAAATTCAATAAGTTGTAACTAATTAACTATGTCCTGAGACTTCTTTTAGATATATGTGTAAAGGACTCTAGAGGACAAGACTCAGTTCTGGTTTCAAGCATATATGTTACATTTTTTATTTACTCTGATTTCTAAAAGAGAATGACCCTGCGGCTTTCATTATTCTTTACCAAGATTATTCTTTACCAAGAGTTAGTAAGAGAACTGTAACATACATGTGCAATTTCCCAAACAAGGAATTTAGTCTGCTTCATCTTATTATTGTAAAAAATTAAAATATTCAAAATCTCCACCTTCAACATATTGCATGCCTATTTGTTTATATTTTATTCAGAATATTCCTATTTCTTCAGATATTCCTTAATTTACATTATTTTCCAAAAACAGGTAGGATATTATATATTATTAATTAATATGATATAGGAATGAATTTAATTAATATATTATCTCTCAGGGCTAGAGAAGAAAAGAAAGATGACATAACATAGGATGAAATGAGATTATTTGGGAGCAGGACTGAATATGATCCAGGCTCAGGCAGGCTTGAATTTGAACACTTGTCTTTTCATTTTTTGACTGCTATCTATAATTGAGCTACTTAACTTTTCTTAGTTTCAATTCCATAATTTTCAAAGTGGAATATTGCTTATTTGTGATGAAGGAATTTTAGCACATTGGTTGCTGATTGAATGGACTAAATAATTAAAATGTTTTTTAAAATTTTGAGTATTATGAGAATGCTGTTGAATTGAAAGAAAGAAAACAACTTAGGAACAAAAGAAAGAAAGAAGGAATTATTCCCCAGAGCTGGAGTGAGAAGGAAGGTTGAAAAGAGGACAAATGTAAAAATGCAAGAGGAGACTCTACTAACAAACCTCACTTTTTTCATGGGTCTTACACTGTTCATAAAACAAAGACAAAACCCAAAATAGTATTGTATTCATGCTCCAAATAATGCCGTAGTCTTCTCAGGTACTGTTTGCAGTGTTATGCTTTGCCTGATCTCTCTGTACCTTTCACTGGACTCTTGTTAGACTATTTTCATTGCAAAAATATATCATGCCATCTGCATTCTCGTATTCTTTCCTTCCATTTCCCCCAAGTGGTAAAAATTCTAAAAGGAGAGCAAAGTTAAATGGTCTCCCATGCTACTTTGGAACATTTTTACTGATAATCTGTTGGCTTTGTGATTTAAGTCTTCCTCTGAACTATCCACAGCTGTAACAGCTTAACTGGAACCTTTTCTTCAGAGCACAGTGGTTTTCCTGATCAAGCCCAGCACAGACTTTGTTCCTGGGCCATGGGGAAGGAGCTGCTTTTCGTGTTATGTAGATATAGATTTTAGAGTGACTTTAAGTACTTTTTCTTTAGATGTTTGATCAAATAGAACCATTAATAAACAATGGAAACTTTTGAAACATTTGCTTTTTCGTGATTTCTATTTAATTTTGCCAAATTGCCATTCATCTCTTTGATGTGGTATTTGTACCTTTGGGTCCTATAAACAAAGAGAAATCTTTTCATGTCTTTCTTTTTGCTTTTTAGTAATGTTTATCCTCCCCTGTTGGATCTACATCGTTGTTATTTCCCAGGTGATATTCTAAAGATTTAATTGTGTTTATTAAAGTTTGCATGTCTTATTATCTAAACCAACATGATTTTCCTAGAGTTTTCATTTGCAATATGGCTTTTGCTCTGATTCTTCCTCTGAATGTTCTTTTATCTTTGTACTCCCCTATACAGGTGTCATCTTACCTTCCTCTTAAAGATAGGTGGAATAAAATACATTAATCCAGTAACTTTTATATGTTCGGGTTAGAACAAACAGACATTCTCCTGTCAACACACCCTCCCAATAATGTTATTAAACCAGAGTTAAGTGATGTTCATTTTCAACTCAGTGTTTTTTTTTTCTTCATGTTTTATGAAAACAATAGACTTTAAAAGAAAACTAAGGATTTTATATAGCATTAAAACCATTTTTAGGGACACCTGGGTAGCTCAGTTGGTTAAGCTCCTGCCTTTTCCTCAGGACATGATCCCAGAACCCTGGAATCAAGCCTGAGCTAGCAGGTTTACTACTCAGCAGGGTATCTGCTTCTTTCTTCTTGCCCCTGCCTCTACTCATGCTCTCAAATAAATAAATAAAATATTTAAAAACTTTCTAAATGAATTCCCACAATATTTTACCTTTAATTAACATGATTTAAGTTTGATGATTAATAATTTTAAGTGATAAATATATCTATCATCTATAAAAATGTCTGTATCCTTAGAATTTCTAAGGTTACGTAGGAGGTGTTAACACATTTAATATTTGTCCTAGCTCTATAGATCACAATTTTCTTATAATTGATGATATTTTGTGGATGACACTTTTAAAAAAGTATGAAGATAAATTTTGAAGGCTATCCTGCTTTGTAATTATTATTTTGGAGCTTAATGGTGGGGAGTAGGAATTGTTAGGAGACCAAAATATTGTTGGAAGATATCATTACCCCATCCTCATGTTCTTCATTACCAAGGGTTTGAAAAGTTGAATCAGAAAATGGAAGAAATGCTTATTCAGTAATGATCCTGAAATACAGTTTCAAAATGAATTACCAATTTCATGACCTTGAGTGAAGGCTAAAACGAGTGTAACCTCAGCAGATCAGGAGACTGTTAGAACCAACTTAAACATCCAACCATTATTAAATATTTAGAAAGTTCCTTACTCTATGTCAAGCCCTGGGGCTAGCTATATAGGAGTGAATGGATGAACAATGTTATTGAACACAAACTTTACAGGAAATATATATTATAGCTAAATATAATTTTGAGAAGATTCTACTTCAGGCCCAATTACATTATTTAATAATTGAAACGGTGAGTTTCTCCAGCTTTATACCTCTTTTTCCTTGCACTGAAAAAATGTAAATATATACCCCCAAAATTATAGTTTATCTTTTAGGTTGTATATCTAGATTTCATTTGTGCTCTCTCAAATGGAAATGACATCTTTTTTCAGAAGTTACGTATGTGTCGGATGCAGTGTGGTTGAAAGCTTTCTTATTTTATAGACAGTTAAAATAATGGAAATGATGCCAATAAAAGTAGGATCCAAGGTAAGAGTTTAAAATCACATTGAATCTTTTAAATAAAATCTCTAACAAAGGACAAAGTCTTTTCCTCTGGAAGTTAATGTGCATAAACTGAGCTCAGACTCAATTATAATTCTAAGGAAAAATACTTTCTCACTACTAAACTTTTATTTTTATAATAAAATCCTGGAATATACAGCTTTAGAATTGAGAGTAATAAAAATGTGTTTTTTTTAAAATACAGAATATTTTTTAAAGATTTTATTTATCTATTCATGAGAGACACACAGAAAGAGGCAGAGACACAGGCAGAGGGAGAAGCAGGCTCTATGCAGGGAGCCCGATGCAGGGCTCGATCCCAGGACTCCATGATCACACCCTGGGCCGAAGGCAGGTGTTAAACCGCTGAGCCACTCAGGGATCAACAAAAATATAGTATTTTTGGAGAAATTTCATGTTTACAGAAAAATTGGGTAGAATAAACAGGGAGGTCTCAAATCCCTCCTCTCTTTCCCCACATAATTTCTCCTACCATTAACATTTTGCAATAGTGTGGTATATTTGTTACAACTGACAAACTAATAGTGATACATAATTTTAATTAAAGTCTAGTTTATATTAGGATTCACTTTTTTGTATTGTACAACTTTTTGGTTTGGACAATGCATTGTCATGTATCCATCATTACAATGAAATACAGAAAGCTTTCACGGTATTATTGATTACTTCCCCTGAACTACTGGTGACTACTGTCATACTCTTGCCTTTTCGGGAATGTCATACAGTTGGAATATACAGTACGTAGACTTTTCAGACACACTTCTTTCACTCAGTAATACGCATTTAAGCTTCTTCCATGTCTTTTGTGACTTGATCATTTTTTTCTTTATTGTTGAATAATTACTTTGTTTATCCATTCATCTATTTAAGAACATTTGATAGTTTCTAACTTTTGTCAGTTCAGAAATGGAGACAGTTGATCCCTCCTACTTTATACCTCTTTCAACAAAGAATGCAAATATATGCTTAGCATTATATTGTTTATATTTTAAGTTCTTTATCTGTCATTTTGGTTATGCTCTTTTAGATGGAAAAGGTATTTACTTTTTTTTTCAGAAGCTTTATGTCTGTTTATTGTGAATAGAGCTGCTACACATGATGAGCAGGTTTTTATATGGACATAAATTGTCACTTTATTTGAATAAATATCAAGGAGCATGATTGCTGGATGAAATAACAAACCTATGTTTAGCTTCATATGAAACTGCCAAACTGGCTCTACCATTTTTCCTTCCCATTTGCAATGAACAAGAGTTTCTATTGTTCTACGTATTCACCGGCATTTGGGGTGTTTGATATTTCAGCCATTCTAATAGATTTATAGTGGTATTTCAATGTTGTTTTAATTTACAATTTCCTAATGACATCAGACGTTGAATATTTTTTTTCATATGTTTACTGTCATCTATATATCTATTTTGGTGAGTTGTTTATTGAGGACTTTACTCCTTTTTCATTGTTTATTTTTTATTGTGCAGCTTTAAGATTTGCTTGCATATTTTGAACACCTGTCTTTCATCTGATGCATGTTTTGCAAAAATTTTCTCCCAGTCTGTGACTCCTCTTTTCATTCTCTGAACAAGAACCTTCTGTAGAGCAGATTTTAAATTTTAATGAAGTTCAGCTTAATTTTTTTCTTTCATGGTTTGCTTTCTCTGTGTTTCATCTGAAAAGTCATCAATACATCGAAGATCATTGAAGTTTTCTTCTACATTTTCTTCTGGAAGTTTTATAGTTTTGTATTTCACATTTATGCCTATAATACATTTATAGATAGTTTCTCTGAAAAGTGTAAAGTCTGTATCTAGATATTGTTTCACATTTGGATGTCTACTATTCCAAGGCCATTTGTGAAAGGATTATCATTTCTTCAAGGAGTTGCCTTTGCTTCTCTGTCAAAAATCAGTTGACTGTATTTAGGTGAGTCTATTTATGGGTTCTTTATTCTCCTCTATTTATCTATTTGCTAATTCTTTCACCAATAACACACTGTTTTGATTATTGTAGGTTTATATTAATTCCTGAAGTAGTATCCAATTCTTGCTACTTTAATTTTAGTATTTTTTCTTTAATATTTTGGTAGCTATTTTGTATCTTTGATATTCCCTATACCTTAGAATCATTTAATTATCCAAAAATAGCATATTGGAATTTTTACAAGGGTTGCATTGGATCTATAGATCAAGTATAGAATAAGTGATATTTTAATATTGGATTTTCTTATCCATGAACTTGAGCCAGCTCTACATTTATTTAGATCACGATTTCTTTTTTTTTTCAAGATTTTATTTATTTATTAATGAGGGGCACAGAGAGAGAGAGAGAGAGAGAGAGAGAGAGAGAGAGGCACAGATATAGGCAGAGAGAAAGAAGCAGGCTCCATGCAGGGAGCCTGATGTGGGACTCCATCCTGGGTCTCCAGGATCACACCCTGGGCTGAAGGCAGCACTAAACCGCTGAGCCACCAGGGCTGCCCCATTGATTTCTTTCATCAGAATTTTTCATTTTTCTAATATAGACATTGCATATATTTTATTACTTTTATGCTTAGGTCTCTTTCTTTTTTCTTTTCTTTCTTTCTTTCTTTCTTTCTTTCCTTCTTTCTTTCTTTCTTCTTTCTTTCTTTCTTTCTTTCTTTCTTCTTTCTTTCCTCCTTTTTTCTTCTGTTTTTTTTGTGCTAATGTAAATAATTTTGTGTCTATAATTTCAAATTCTTATTCTTCATTGCTTGTATATATCCTTACACATGGATATTAGTTTTCATATCTTATACTTATAACCTGCAAACTTGCTATAATTGCTACTTAGTTCCAGAAGGGTTTTTTGTTTGTTTTATTTTTGTTTTTGTTTTCTCTTATTTGGGATTTTCTAAATAATTCATATTGACTGTGAACAAATATAGTTTTATTTATTTCCTTTAGGGAATAAAGGGTGATGGTGAGCTATAGGTTTTTTAGTTGTTGTTTTTTTTTATCAAGATAAATATATTCCCCCATTCCTAGTCTTTTAAGAGTATTTATAGTTAATGGATATATATTTTGTCAAAAGATTTTTTTGTACCTATTGATAAGATCATATCATTTTTTCTTCTTTAGCCTCTTGATGTGATGGGTTATCTTAATTAATTTCTGAGTGTTTAACAAGCTGTACATTCCTGAAAAAAATCCCACTTGGGAGAATTTTTTATAAGATAACAAATGTTATTATCATTATTTCTCCATTTCATTGTTAGTTCATTATTTTTGGATATTTAAAATGTGTTAAAATTAAGCTACCATTTAAACTATGTGGATGGGTGTCTACATCCTCTCAAAAAATTGATCACACTGCTAAATGAAAAGGAAGTAGTTAGAAGTTCATCTGCCATGCTGTTAAGTTCAAGGGCAGAGCTTCCATGATATCTCTTTTTTTTTTTAACCGAAAATTTATTTTTTTTTAAAGCTGAAAACACTTTAAAGAGTTACATATGTAGTGGTTCTTTGAAAATGAAAGTTGAAGGTAAAACAGTGAATATATCACTGTCTTATGAGAATATCCTATTTCATTATGTTAAGAAGTGATTACAAAAAGCAAAAATCTGGGAGGCCTCCTGGGATGTGATAGTACATGCTTTCATTTATGTTTCTTATTTGTCAGTCATTTATTGGCCTTTATGCTTCACTCTCTTGAAATTGTGCTTTCTCTCTGCAGTGCTTGTAATAACAGAAGAGCTGCCATTTAAGTGAATAAATAGTCTCTCTTCCAGGTGATTAATGAAAAGCCATAAATCCTCTTAGCCACTGATGAATAGTAACAGATGCTTCACATCTTGTGGCATCAGAATATTAGAGCGGACCACTAGCTCAAAGAAACTGGCCCATTAAACACATATGCCTGCAGCCAGAAGCATGCATTATAATATTTATGAATCCTAAAGAGGTGCCTAAATCTGAGATATATATTGTTACTTTGCAATAGCTTTGTATTGATGAAATGCTTTTTGAAGAAAATTGCATAGAAAACGTCAGTAAGAACAAGTGTAACCTACACTTTTTTTCCCCTGGAAGTGTGAAACCCTTAATTCAAGCAGTTGGTATACAGCAGCAGAATATCTCAGATCAACATGGAAATAAACACCCTGTAGACAAGGTGATGAGCAACTAAGTGGGATTTTTTTTTTTTTTGAGGTTCGATGATCAGCCATAATTTTGTTGTCTTTGTTGTGGTTATATTCAGACTACTTTTTGGGAAGAAATGAAGTCAGTTTGAATTTTGGCTTCCTGAAATATTGAGTGAGAAGAAAAAATAAAAAAGAATCTAGCCAGCTAGGCTGAGTGGGAAAGCTGGCAATCTCATTCACTATTATACTTATACTGTACTTGCCAGATAATTATTTCTAAACCAGTTAGAATGTTTTTAGTGGGAAATATTAATCTACCCTCAGATTCAATTGATCGCTATTCTGAGTGAGTTATGAAGGATCATATGACTTTCAACAGGCATATTCTAATAGTGTATTATGTGAAGGCATTGAGATTTGTGTAATACAAAGTTTGGACCCTCTGTACCAGTTTGTATTATCAAGTTCAGTTATATGGATAACAGTTAATAATACATGAGTAGGTTTTTGATAGTGGAAAGCTATCAAGGGTATTTTCTTTTTTGCAAAGATAAGGTGAAAATGTTTGACTTATAATGTTGAATATAATTCTAGGTGGATTGTGTAGAGTAGAATGAGTTACTGAGAATGTAAGACAGTATGAGTGCAATATGAGTACAAATATGAGTACAAACTAATCAAATATGAATACAAATAAAGATGTTTAAGTGTTTATGTCAAAATAATTGTCCTTATGTTAAAATAATTCAGAGATGGGGATCCCTGGATGGCTCAGTGGTTTAGTGCCTGCCTTTGGCCCAGGGCATTGTACTGGGGTCCCAGGATTGAGTCCCACATCAGGGTCCCTGCATGGAGCCTGCTTCTCTCTCTACCTGAGTCTCTGCCTCTCTCTCTCTCTCTCTCTCTCTCTCTCTCTGTGTGTCTCTCATGAATAAATAAATAAAATCTTAAAAAAAATAATTCATAGTATCAATTTCATAAGTTAATTTTAGTAGAATACAATTCAAAGTGCACAGAATTATATTAGTAATTGCATTTGACTGTAACTACTAAATGACCCAAGACTGTGGTGACTCACCTTGATCATTGCTTCCTAATTTTGATACCCTTCTGTGTTTTATTCCCACATTCCACTCCATGGCGCTGGCTTGTGTAACCAGTAGTGTATTGAGGAAGTAACAATCTGTGGTTTCCAAGGCTACATTATAAAAGACATTGTGGTTTACACCTTTCTGTCTAGGGCCATTTTTTCTGGGGAAGCCAGCCACTGTGGCATGAGGACCCTCTGCTATTGCCATGGAGAGAGACATACTGCAAAGAACTGAGGCTTCCTGCCAACACTCACAGGGTGAGCTATGTAGGAAGCAAATCATCCAGTCACAGGCAGACCTTCAAAGTCCATACTTTGAGGGCAACCTAATGAGAGACCATGAGCCAGAGCTGCTTTTGAATTCCTGATTCACAGAAAAAATGAGTAATACCTAATTAATGTTTTAAGCTTCTAAGTTTTTAGATAACTTGTTGAGCAACAGTGGAAAACCAACACCTTTAGCAAAACTAATACCTTTAACAAAGTAATATCTTTAGGTTGTGTGAAAATGATAGTGAACTGGGACTTAGGTTTACTCACTCTCTATTTCATGGAACCCAGCTAATTATTGCTTTATAAAATTGTGTTGACATTTGTACTGACCACATTTCTAGGATAATAGGAAGAGGATTTAGAACATGCTAAGTGCTTAATCATAAAATCTACATTACTTAGAACGGCATAGTGACATTCGGACTCAGATCGCTTAACACTGCTTTTTGTTGCGCACAATTTTTTTTTAACTTTTATTTATTTATGATAGTCACAGAGAGAGAGAGAGAGAGGCAGAGACACAGGCAGAGGGAGAAGCAGGCTCCATGCACCGGGAGCCCGACGTGGGATTCGATCCCGGGTCTCCAGGATCACGCCCTGGGCCAAAGGCAGGCGCCAAACCGCTGCGCCACCCAGGGATCCCTGTTGCGCACAATTTTCTATCTAAGATATCCTGACTTTCTTACCATGTGATAAAATATCTTTTTACTCTCTTAGAGGAAACCATATGTGTTGCTTATTCATTGAATTTTTTGCTGGCTTTTCATAATAAATTAATAGATACTTTTTTCTTTTCCCAAAGAAATGTTCTTATACTATTTTTCTTTAAAATCCATTCCTATTCAACTACTCATTAAAGAATATCATGGCAAGAGATCACTATTATCCACATGTCATGGTAGCTAGCATATGATTGACCCTCAATGAGCACTGATAATAATAATAATAGTAGATTTTGTCTATTAAGCTCTAGACAGCAGACATGATGCTAAGTACTTACATACATTACTCATTAAACACTCATAGCCTCCTACCCAACAGTGAGCATGTTTATTATTCCAGTTTTAGAGATAAGGTAGCTGAAGATTTTAACTAATAACCCATTGCCCAGAGTTATCCATCCAGTATATAAGAGACATGAGTTCATCTTGGTCATAGTTATGTTCCAAAGTTGGCTTTCCATAAATATGAAAATAAAGATTTTGTTTTTTTTTTTTATTTTGGAATTTGGACACCATTTTTGCCAGGTTTCTACGCCTAATGAAAACTGCTTCATGAAAATTAAAAATTTTATTTGTTCATTCATTCTAAACACATCCATCCAGTGTCTAGTATGTGCCATAATATGTTCTGGCTTTGGAAATAAAATGGTGAACAGTGAAAGAAATGATCTGATTCTGTGGAGCTCATAATCTGGGGGAGAAAGGCTTCACTCAGTAAATGCATGAATAAGTATAAATTTGTTAAGTGTGGTAAGTATTTGAAAAGGATATATAATGTTGAGTATAAACACCCAATAGTTTTTCCAGGATGTAACAGCAGGCAAGGCTGAGCTTAGAACTAACAAATGAGTTCATATTGTCCACTCAAAGAGAAGAGTCATTCCTGGCAGAGAGATCATCATGTGTAGAATGTCTGAGGGTTATAGATCAAGACATTTGGTCAGACTGGAGAAGGAGGAGGGGTTTTGTTCAGTTTGATTCATTGCATCTTGAAAAAAAATGTAAAATAATTAACCTTTGGAACCACAGTTGTCAAAGGAAATTTTTGAAAAGGTCATTGTAAATGTTGTGTAGAAACAAGAGTGATATAAATTAAGCAATCAGAAGGCCAATGTCATATTACACAAAAGAGCTTAGAGAACACCAGAAATAACATTTTTTGAAAAAAAAGTCTAACTCCAGAAATTTCTTGTTGGGGTTATTTAAGAGATTGTAGCAGACTATTGAAGGATTTGTTTATATAGACTTACAGTGTCCAAATCAAAAGGCAATATATTTATTTAATTATTGAAATGTTTAATATAAATGTATATAATGTTTTAAAAGTTTAAAGAAACTTTTTGCAATTATTTTTAAAATTATTTTTGAATTT
Organism: Canis lupus baileyi; assembly: GCF_048164855.1. Classification (NCBI taxonomy): domain Eukaryota; kingdom Metazoa; phylum Chordata; class Mammalia; order Carnivora; family Canidae; genus Canis; species Canis lupus. Next base: position 23,554,076 of record NC_132854.1, on the reverse strand, counting down.
TAAATATGTTATTTCATTTTATTTTGGTTTCAAGTTTTCAATTAAATTCAGTTTGTTAACACAGTGTAATATTAGTTTCAGGTGCAGAATTTAGTGATTCATCACTTACATACAACACTCGGGGCTCATCACAAGAAGTGTCCTCCTTAATAACCACCACCCATTTAACCCATACACTACCTACCTACCTCCAGCAACCTTCAGTTTATTCTCTATAGTTAAGAGTCTGTTTTCTGGTTTGCCTCTTTTCTTTACTTCCACCTCATTCTTTACCATTATTTTAAAGGCATAGATTTTAGAGTTTTTAAATTGAGAAATTAAAAATTATACTAATCTATATCACTGATGAAATTACAAGTAATTTAGAAATGTCATTAAATTTTATTTAATAGTCTTGTTAACAGCTGCCAGCATCACAGGTATATTTGATCTATTTGAAACATAAGGGACCACTTATATTTAAAGACTCTTAATTGTGCTGCTGGGGCTAGATATGAATTGTCAGTTTAGTTAGCAAGAAAACTAGAAACCATTAACACCCAAGTACATGAAACTTAAATCAACTTAGAGTTAAGTCAAATAAATCTTGAAAATAGACCTCCTATGAGAAGAACACGATTCACAGACAAGAAGCTGCTGCTACAAAAATTTAATTTAAAAACCAGAAGGTATCTCTGCTTCTTTGTATAGCCATTATCACCCTTCAAGAGTGATAATGATAACCTGAGATCCATGTCAGCACTATTAATTTATAACAATATGAATGTAACCTTACAATTTATAATATCAAGAATTTTCAGTGAATGTAATGCTTTTATTATGGGATATTTAAATAAAGAATTGAAATAACTTCAGTAGGAAACTAATCAATTGCAGAAAAAATCATTATGCTCAGTGAGGACAAAATAATAATAATATTTATTATATACAACACTTCTTAGTTTCTTTCTGCATTCACTAACTGGAACATTTGAAAAACAGTCTTTCAAATATCTATTTTAATCCAGATGACTTTATCAAGGTTGTTTTGTTTTGTTTTGCTTTGTGTTTGTTTGTTTGTTTTCTTCCTGAGAACATATGACATTTACTTAGGATGTTTCTCTAAATAACCAGATGATTATTTAAAAACTTGATTGAAAAAAACAAAACTAAACCCAATTTTATTCTTCAAAGGAAAATTTGTTGACTAAGTATATGTTTTAAATGTCTGCTATAATTTATCACTTAGTATTTGGACCCACATAGAAAATGAAAATATTCTAAAGTATTCTCAAAGCAAATTCATCATAAAACAGATAATTTAAAGTTAGAAGTTTATACACTAAGAAGACAAATTTAGCAAAGATACATGAAAATGTCATTATATTGTTGATTTTAGGACTTTAATATCCTTCCAGTACAGAATAATTACGTAACAAACCAAGAAAAAATATAATTATTTTTCATAATTCAATAGCAAGGCAATTATGTATTGTATTAATATTTTTATAATTTATTAGAATACAGTAAATTAATTCTATTTTACATGTAAAGCTTAACTATTTGTGGCTGAAATTATTTATCAAATTTACTATTGACTTCTTGTAGATAATTGGAAAAAAGTCCCCTTTTTTCCTTTTTTCTGTTTTTTTTCCCCAACTCATTGCTATTGCTCAGCTTTTGTCTCCAAAATATCTTATCAATAATCTTATGACATGTCACTACAACCAATATCAATATGTTAGTGAATAGTGGCTTTAACAATGTCTGAAATTATTTTTCGTGTTTCTTAGGTTTCACATCTTTCCACAGAGGGCAGGTGTGCCAACAGCAATTACAGAAAACTGAATTACAGCATAAAACTCTTTTTTTTTTAAGATTTTATTTATTTATTTATTCTTGAGAGACACAGACTGAGAGAGAGAGGTAGAGACACAGGCAGAGGGAGAAGCAGGCTCCTCACAGGGAGCCCGATGGGGGACTTGATCCTGGATGCCGGGATCAGGACCTGAGTTGAAGGCAGGCGCCCAACCACTGAGCCACCCAGGGGTCCCAGCATAAAATTTAGTTTTATGGACAATGCCTTTGTCCATTGACATCTTTGTTTACTTTGTCCAATCTGAATCAAACATTTAAAAAGAGCTTCAATTATACTAGTCTCTCTCTCTCTTTTTTTTTTTTAAAGATTTTATTTATTTATTTGACAGAATGAGAGAGAGAGAGAACAAGTAAGGGGAGTGGCAGAGGGAGAGGAAGAAGCAAGCTCTCTGCTGAGCAGGGAGCCCAATGTGGAGCTCTCTACCAGGATCCTGGGACCCTGGGATCATGACCTGAGCCAAAGGCAGAGATTTAACAACTGAACCATCCAGTCGCTCTCTTACAAGTTTTTTTACTATATGCTTAGGTCATTTTGTAATCTCTCCAAAATAGTTTGTAAACAAAGCACATCATGGATATAGCTAGCACCTTCAAGAAGAATAGAATGAGTGCATATTCACTTTCTTCTATGATCTTTAGCAATCTATAATGATCTGAAGATAATATACTAATAAATCAGAATCTTTAATGTCATAAACATGGGAAAATGATGCTGTAATATGTGATCAGAATCTAATTTATTTTCTTTAAATTCAATCTATTGTGACACCCCATCCCTAATAAATTGACCCAATATAGATAATTTTGTTTTAAGTTGCAAGACAGTAAGTCACCATCTGCATACAATATTAATTTAGGGAAAAAAGAATTCATTTATAGGCAACTATATCTTCTGCTATTGTATTAAATCATCACCACCATGGTACTGAAATTACTTAGTAAAATGTAGTTTTGTTTTCTGAAATGGTTGCACTATTTTGCCTTTTCACTAATAGTGTAAAAGTGTTCCAGTTTCTCAACATCTTCATTACATTTCTAATTTTTTTATAAATATAATAAGTGTCTTAAGATGTTTGAGGTAATACTTCATTGTGGTTCATGATTTGCATTTCCCTGACAATTAGTGAGCACCTTTTTATGGATGTTGGCCATTGTATGTCTCTTTGGTGAAATGTCTACTCTAGTATTTAGCCCATTTTTAATTGGATGATAAAGTATTTGCAATTGAGTTATAGGAGTTTCTTATATTTTTTAAATTAACCACTTTTCAAGTGTATGATTTGCAAATATTTTCTCACATTTTATAGATTGCCTTTCATTCTGTTGATTTTTTGCCCTTTGCTTTGTAAAAAGCTTTTTTAGTTTGTTGGATACCCACTTGTCTATTTTTTATTTAGTTGCCTGTGTTTTTGGTGTCATTTATCTATAAAATCATTTCCAAGACCAATGTCATATAGCTTTTCTCTTATGTGTTCTTTTAGGAGATTTTACAGTTTTCGAACTTTATATTAATGTCTTTAATCCATGAGAGTTGATTTTCTTGTATGGGATAAGGTTCAATGTTATTCCTTTGCATGTGAATATCCAGTTTTCCCACCACTGGTATTCAGGCTCCTCAAAAATAAATAAATAAATAAATAAATAAATAAATAAATAAATAAATAGATAAATAAATAAATAAATAAAACTACCATATGATTCAGCAATCCAACTTCTGAGTACTTATCCAAAATAATTAATATTAAGAACTTAAAGAGATATTAGCACTCCCATGTTCATTTCAGTACTATCCATAATGATCAAGATCTAGAAACAATTTAATTATTGATGAAAGATGAATGGATAAAGAAAATGTGCTATAGACACACAATAAAATTATTCAGCCTTAAAAAATAAGGAATTCTGCAATATTCTAGAACATAGTAGAAACTTGAGGATAGCACAAAAAGCCAGTCACAGAAGGAAAAATGTTGTATGATTCCATTTAAGAGAAGTATGTAAAATTGTCAAACTCAACAAAGCAGAGAGTAGAACTGTGGTCACCAGAGCAATTGGGGAGTTGCTGATCAATAAGCATAAAGTTTCAATTATTCAAGAAAGAAAAAAAATTTAGGAATCTGCTGTGCAACATTTTGCTTATGGTTGACAATATCGTATTATACATTTAAAAATCTCTTTGTAAGGGTAGATGTCATGTTAAATGTTCTTACCACAATACATTTTCTGAGATAAAATTTGTAGATAATGAGGTAATCAAACATTCCCTGAGGATACACATAATTCCCTTGTTCAAAAATTATTTTTTTCATGTAGAATATACATGGTAATAATAACAAATACCTATTCCTATTATCTTGCCAAAGTTTGCTTTGTTTTTAATCTTTATAGCATATTCAACTCCAGATAAGAGGAAAACTAAGAAGATAAAACATAAAACAGTCAATGGCCATTTTATTAGCAGCTAAGATTGTGTCCTTTTTTATTTTTATTTTTTTTTTGATTGTGTCCTTTTTTATAAAACTGATGCTATGAACTAAAATTAAATTGGAGGGAATAGATTCACTTAATCCAACAATGTTATTTGTCAAAATAATGAAAGATTGGAAGTTCCGTTATACTGAAGATCACTTACAATCAATTTGTGGAACTCCATATGTTACACTATTTAAACCACAGTTAAATTTAAAATTTTGGCAATAAATGATGATTTAAAAAAAATAATAGAAAAATTTCATGGAATCAAGTGGAAGAAGTCCTGACACTCATCTTAATCTTTCTTGAGACCTTCTGTGTAATTTAAGCAATATACTCTATCATTTTTCTGATTTTTGTCTCAGATGTTTAAATTTCCTGTCTCTAATCAGCATGGTCATAAAGACTTCAAAATTAAGTATCCTTAAGAACCTGCCACTTCTGTGAATTACGTATATATCATTCTTCCCAGCCAAGACACTGATTTATTCATTTAATCTTTCTAACCAATAATTGTTCTTTGAAGGAGATCTACAAATAAGATCCTCACACATTTTCATATATCAGCAATAACTTCATACTTCTTATCATCAAGTCACAGAAGGTTGAGTCTTCAAAAAAATTTGAGAGCTCCAAAAATTAAATGCTTTTATTTTTATTCTATTTGATGTTTTATTGCTGCATGCGTGACTCATGCACTAGACAGAATGATAACAAAAAAATTCTTTTGAGAGAATTAACTACCCTGAGATGAAACACTAGCTAGCCCTAGATCAATTCATGTTTCCTTTGAACTTAATACTAATTACACAATTATGTGTCATTGCATTATTATTTTACTAAATTTCAAAGCCAAAAGACTGATTATCAGAGAAGTTAATTTTTTAAGTGAAAAGGTCAAGTTCATTTGTAATTAGTTTCCTGTGGATTTCAATTCCTCCAGGGTTAAAAAAAAAAAAAAAAAGTAGAAGGAAAAAAATCAGTTAAGGAAACTCAAATATAGAGTGTCCTTTAATCTGAATTCTACAGAGAAGGGTAGTAGGAATACAGAAAAGGCAGTGTTAAGTTTAACAAAAGCAATAGGAAATTGTTTGGTGAACTATGATCCTGTAGTAAAACTGAAGTCTAATCACATCCGGATATGTTATAAGATATGGATTTGGACATTACCTCATCATGAATCCTCTAGGCATCAGTAGTAATGTGTTTTGGACCTGTGAGCTGCATAAATATAATTTTGAAACTTTATTCTGAGATTATTTTACATATTTTATACATTAACACATATATGCATGCACTTTATTGCTAGATGCTTCATTTTTTAATGTCATTCCAAGAAGTACTAAGAGTAAGATTTTACTTTCCCTATTTTGTTGGATTCTGTATTCCATGATTATGTAACACAATATGTGAGCTAGCAAGAGAATCATATTCTTTTCTTTAGAAATCAGTTATTTCCAGGGTTATTTTTCTTTTTTTAATTGCAGCAATGGCACATAGCACTTTAGCATCTACAGTGCAGGTATTCTTTCTATTATAGAGCAAACACCTTCCTAATTCATTGAGTGTAGCATTACTGAAGAAAGACTTTTTTCTCATATTATTCTCATCTTACTATCATATATTTCTCATATTCCTTCCACACTGTGAGTGTTTTGTCTGGTTTCCATCTGAATATATATACAAAAGAGATGCATCACAAAGAAATATATTTATCATTTGAATCCAGCTGAAACAAAAAGATACAAAATTTTACTTAAAAGAAAAATCATACACACTAATTTAAAGATGATAAGCTAAGAAATTATGTTGCCTTATCCTTATGGATAGAAAAGATATAACAATTACAGTTTTTTATATTTTTTCTTTCAACTTGCCTTCCCAACTTTATTTTTAAATTTTAATTCCACATAAATTTTTAAGAAAAAATAACTATGTGCTTTATAAAGAAATGTATTTTCAATATTGAAGCCAGTTTGTGGATGTGGTAAAAACAAATAACAATAACAAAAACCTGTCACTTTTACTATAAAGACTATAAAGGGTATTATGACAAAGGACATTATGCAAATGATCCTAGGTTAAGAGTACTATGGGAACAGATAAAAAAAGAAAAAATTATCTTCTTTTATGTGGAAAATAAAGTTAAGAGATGTGTCAGGGAAGAATATTGGAGTTGAAAATAAATAGGACTTCCTAACAATTAGAGCTAGTAAATTCTCAATGGGAGTTGAATATTTACATGTCACTGAATTATTTCAAATCCCATTTACATAGAGTGCCTCAATGAGTCTTCAAAAATTTTAAAATTAATGGAACACTATTATTCTTTTTATTTATTTCTTTTTTAAAAAAAGTACAACGGTTTTTAACAAGTTAACAGTTTTTAACAAGTACAACGGTTTTCTAACTTTCCTGAAAATGTACAAGCAGAGGATTTATTTTAAATATAGTAATAAACCATAAAATCAACTCTGAAAAGTAAGTTATTATTCCCTTTAAGGAAATCTTTGACTCACATAGGTTAAATAAGTGTCTCAACGTCACATAATAGATCATGGAGATCATATTGGAACTCATATCATTCTGACCCTGAAGCTGATGTTCTATTATCACATTATCATAGTTTTGTGGAGAGAAATTATTGACTTGAATGGGTACTAGACTTGATGTCCTTGGAGTAGCCATTCGCTTAAATTGCTAGATATATCATTTTATAATTATTTACCAGTTTAGGAATATTGAATTGGATTAAATGTATTATCAATGATCCAGGCACATTTTATAGAGAGGAACTTCGGCATTATTGATGTGAGCAAGAAATAGTACCAGAGTTAAAAATTGGATAAAACACTAAAATACAAGAGTGGGCTTCAGAAAGTTTTCAAAATTCAGTAACCCATAATTCTTTATTATCATTGTGGCTGTATAAAGCATATGTTTCTTAATTGAGTTATCCTAAACAAACTTATCTTTTAAATAATTGTGTCAAGTAAGATCTGGGGATTCAATTTATGATATGACTATAAATAGCCTATGGCTTGCTCTTTCCAAAGTATCTTCTTTACACTCTTGAAATGACTGCTCTATTGTTGTATCTGAAGTTCCCTGTATTAAAGCTTCATATGATTGTCAATTGCTAAGTCTCCTAAAATGCTCACATCTTGGTGTGAGTATAAATGAGAGAACTTGTTTTGTTTTGATTTGATTTGGTTCAGTTTGGGGATGACAGCAATAATTCAAAGAGGAATGTCATTACATTTAGAGAGAAAAATAAAAGCGTAAAATGCATGGTCCAAGGGATGGCAGAACATGATTCCTTGTGGAGCTCTCACAACCATTTGGCTACAGGAGGTTAATGATTACATGATGGTCAAGGGAAAAGAAGCATCAGGCATGGAAAAGGACCAGGAATACAAGAAGGCAGGAAGCAAATGGCCATCTTTACTCAATCTTTCAACCTCCTTCTTTTCATCTTTTAGTTATAACCTTTTACAAATTGATCTTTATAAACTGTATTCCATTTTTTAAATTTTAATACCACTTAAGAATTGTTTCATGAGGATTCCTGAAACTGCCATGGGAGATTGTATAGGTAAATTTTTGTGTTCCGACATCTTGAAAGGAAGATGATGAATGAAAGACTTTAAAACTGGCAGAGAACCTATTTTCACAGTGTATGTGGGAGGGCTGTGGAGGTGGAGTTTGACCTACATACTCTTATAACCAGCAAGTATGTTATGCATGATTTGCATGCCTTTGGCTACCAATACACAACATGGAAAAGAGAATAAAGCTGTGACAGCATGATATGGGGTAGGTTGAGAAAACATGACCTACATGTTAATGAGAGTGTATGAGCATTGCCTAGAGTAAGTAGGCTTATGGTTGTGTTCTTGCAGAAAAAGAAAACAGGTAGTTGAGTTAAAAATCCAAAAGAATTAGGAAATAGATTTTATAAATTAAAACCAAGCTTTTCATAACAAAGCAACCGTTACTATTTATTCTTAATTACTTACATTAGCCAAATTTTTTAAAATTAGGCAAATTTATTCCTGTGTTCCCATATATTTCATTAATATAATGCTGAAAATGTGAATGTGAAGAATCTTTATTGAAGTGATTCACCAGTTTCTGAAATACATGTTTCCCAATACTTCTTTTTGAAATTAAATTAAATAAAGTGTAAACAAAGATATGGAGACTTCAGCCCTCTCAAAGATCAAAGATTCCTGTTTGTATTGATAAGTTTAAGACATGAGTAGAAGTTAAACCTCTTCAAAATTAAAACAATATGATAAACATGATGAAAGAGTATGATGTTTACAAAAGTGAACAATGTTATATTTAACTCATTCAAATGACATGCTATCACCTTTTGAAAAAGAAAAGCCCAGTTAAGCTTAGTTTTACATTCATAGTCAACACTCCCATAGCTTTGGGTAATTCAGACCTAATGATAATAATCTTTATAACTTGACATTTTTCTTTCTTAAACGTTATGCTCTCTCAGATGTGCAATAATGCATAGCATTAATGCTATTCAGATATTAAATATAAAGACCCACATGAATTATATTGTAAATAAACTTTTTAAATTGTACGTGGCTTTAAAATCCATCATATTATCTTTTCAACAAATGGACATCCATATGCCAAAAAAAAAAAGAATCTAGATTCAGACATTATACCTTTCATAAAAATTAACTCAAGATGTATTTTGGCCTAAATATAAAACTCAAAAAATGTAAAACTGCTGGAAGATAACATAAGACAAAATCAGGGGACCTGAAATATGATGATGACTTTATAGACACCATCAAAGGCATGATCTATTAAAAAATTGGTTAGCTGGATTTCATTAAAATTAAAAATTTTTGTTCTGTAAAATATACTATCAATAGAATGAAAAGACAAGCCACAGAGTACGAGAAATATTTGCAACAAAACCATATCTGATGAAGGTCTGCTATCTGAAATATACAGCAAACTCTTAAAAGTCAACAATGAAGAAACAACCTGATTAAAAACAGACCAATGAGCTTCACAGACTCTCCACCAAAGAAGATACAAAGATGACAAAAATTATTATATTTGAAAACATGCTTTACATCATATGTCATCAGGGAAATGCAAATTAAAACAACAATGAGATACCAATACACACCTCCTGGAATGGCCAAAACCTGAGCATTCACCACACCAAATCCTAGGGTGGGGGAGTGGAGGCCTGGGAAATAAAACTCTTCTAATGAGAATGCAAAATGGTACAGTCACTTTGGAAGACAATTTAGCAATTTGTTACAAAACTAAACAGGTCTTATTATATGATCCAGCAACTGTGCTATTTGGTAGTTACCCAAATAAGGAAAAAACTTATATCCATATAAAAACCAATCATGCATATGTTTATAGCAGCTTTATTCATAATTGTCCAAATGGATAAATAAACAGGCAAATGGATAAATAAACTGTGGTACATCCAGACAGTGGAATATAATTCAGCACTCAAAAGAAATAAGGTATCAAGCTATGAAAAGCCATGGAGAAAACGTAAATGCATATTACTAAATGAAAGAAGCTAATCTGGAAAGGCTGCATACTGCATGATTTCAATTCTATGACTTTCTAAAAGAGGCAAAAGTAAAAAGATCAGTGATTGTTCAGGGGGGAAAGAAGTAAACAAAGCAGAAGATTTATAGAGGAGTGAAAATATGCACTATGATATAACTATCATGTTACAATAACGGTGGATACATTTCATTATGCATTTATCAAAACTTATAGAATGCAAGCATCCACAGTGAATTCTAATGTTAACTATGGAGTTTGGATAATAATTATGAAATAATACAGATTCATCAATTGCAAAAACTGTGCCACTCTAGTAGGGAATGTTGATAGTGGAGGGGTGAGGCTGGGCTTCTATAGGGCCAGGAGATATGTGGAAACTCTATATTCCTTTTTTTTTTGAGATTTTATTTATTTATTCATGAGAGATACAGAGAGAGAAAGAGAGAGAGAGAGAGAGAGAGAGAGAGGCAGAGACACAGGCAGAGGGAAATGCAGACTCCATGCAGGGAGCCTGATGTGGGACTCGATCCCAGGACTCCAGGATCATGCCCTGGGCCGAAGCCAGGCGCTAAACCTCTGAGCCACCCGGGGATTCCCAAAACTCTATATTCTGATCAATTTTGCAGTGAACCTAAAAAATACACTAAGAGTAGAGTTTATTTAAAAAGAAAAGATAAATAAATACATACATACATACATAAATACATAAATAAATACATAAATAAATAATAAGAAAATCCTCACATTATAAAGCTTACCAAAGGGATGAAGTCATTTCAGGAAGAGGTCTTAAAAGTGGAGTAATAAAACTATCTAATACCATAATTTCTATGTGTAAGATAATTGTAACAACATTTAAATTATGTGTTTATATATGAAGCTTTTAGTTAATACAATATATCACAAGAATTATGTCTTAGTCAATGTTTGATACTATGAAATAGAAATTAAATTCTTAACTTTTTTTAAAATATAGATTATTGATAAATAGTAATTAATTATTCTGAATTTGAAAAAAAACTACGAGTTTCAGCTGCCATGTGTATTTGTTGTTCAATATACTAAGTCATTTAGCATTTTTCTAGCTGTACCTATAATGTGCTTATATATCATCTTCAACAATCTACAGTTATGCAATATGTCTAAAGTTACTGAAATATCTGATTTTTCTTTCAATAAAAGGTTTAGAAAAAGGGAAGGGTTTCCTGGGATGCCTGGGTGGCTCAGTGGTTTAACGCCTGCCTTCTGCCCAGGGTGTGATCCTGGAGTCCTGGGATCGAGTCCCACATCGGGCTTCCTGCATGGAGCCTGCTTCTCCCTCTGCCTATGTCTCTGCCTCTCTCTCTCTCTCTTTCTCTCTCTCTCTCTGTGTCTTTCATGAATAAATAAATAAAATCTTAAAAAAAAAAAGAAAAAGAGTGTCCTACCTAAATATAGAAGCAAAGATACATTTTTTGGATCTCCATATGGCCTATAAATATTCATAGTTATGAAAGGCAGTTTGGTGAAGACCATTGCCCTGATAATAAAACAAAACACAATAAAATAACAATAACAACAAAACAGGATTATAATTCTGATGTTGTTAATCTTACTAGTTATATAATGCAAGAAAAATCTTTTAACTTCTTTATTTATAAAAATTTTAAAAATTAGAATAGATAAACTCTAGTTTATAATGTGCTAATAACTGATAATTGTGTTTGCTGTATCATAATACAATGTGTTCCTCAAATATGTATTTTCTAAGGCAAAGTACTTCAGAATGCTAAGAATAGGCCCAAAGTGTATCTATGAAAATCTATGTATCTATGAACTTATATACATACAAAGTGTATCTATGAAAATTGATGAGTCATAGGTACCATTTAAACTGATCTTATTCTTCTAGAATCATGACTTCTCTGAACTCTATTATTAACTTTCTTATTCTACCATGTATTGCTATATTAACTTATGACAGATATGAATCATAAAATAGAGTAACAGGGGATTGCTCATACCACCAATTAATGAAATGAAAATGTATTTAATAACCATTCATTAATGGTGATTTCAAACTGGTAACACTGAATTTCTGAGTCCATTAATTTGGGCAAAAAAAATGGTTTATTTTGTCTGGTGCATCTGTTCAATTCCAACTAAAACACCAACTATGATGACATGACAATTAAAGGACCAGAGATTTTATACTAAATGAGTAAGTCAAAATATATTACTTATTTGCAGATAACCAATTTTCTAACTGTTGGAAACTAAGACAAGTAGGAGGCAATATTTTTTTTTTTTTTATGGAAGGTCAGGTCTTCTGCTTTCTATGTTTAAAATTATGGGACAGGGACACCTCGGTGGCTCAGCAGTTGAGCATCAGGGCCTGATCCTGGAGACCTGGGATCGAGTCCCGCATCGGGCTCCCTGCATGGAGCCTGCTTCTCCCTCTGCCCGTGTCTCTGCCTCTGTGTGTATGTGTGTGTCTCTTATGAATAAATAAATAAACTCTTTAAAAATATAAAAAATAAAATAATGGGACAAAAGTACTTTATTTAAAAAGTGTATAATTTTAAATTATTTTATTGGAAATACATGAATGTGTTTTGTGTGTGGGCGATTTGTTATTTTGAGTTGTTTCTATTCTTCATTCACTAATCTGCTGAAAGACGTTTACTAACAGAAGAGTACTTGTCTATTTTATTATGCTTTCAAAGCAGCTAGAAGAGAATTCTACATCTGGCCATCTCTTCTACGTTATATATACATAAGAATAAATGTGTATATAATCAACCATAAATTCATCTTTAAAATCTGATTGTGTTCTGTAAAACAGATACTGGCACTTATTTCCATATAATACAGAAATTTGTTAAACAACATAGTTTTAATAATAGAACTCTTATTATAATTCAAGAATATACCAGTGTATACAACTTTTAATCTGAGACATTGTCATGGTAATAAACCTCAGGGAATATTTGGGAAAATATATGTTTCAGGATGTATGGAATTGAAAATGCAGAAAGGAATATTATATTTTAATCACTTATCCATCCCTTATCAATGAGGTCATTCTGGCATGTGTGCCCAGATACATAGGATCATTCCTCCTGAGACAGACTTGTAATTGTCTCCTTCCCTATCAAGAACAAGCTTTTATAATACCACATCTTCTCAAGAAGAAAACTGCAGCCATTCATGACTGTATCATAAAAATGTTCAGGGAAAAGAATAGAGAGGAATCCTTAAATTCATCATAAAAACATTTCTAAATTACTGGAAGATCTAAACTTCTCTTCCCAAATAGCACTTTATGCACATGGATAATTTTCTTTTCATATAGAGTATAGTCTCCAATGATAATTATGTAGAAAGTTTTATATATGGGGAATTTGGTGAGCTTTCTTTAGATATTTATTTGTTTGTGTCTGTTTATATTTTAAATTTTTTTTAATTTTGTTTATGATAGTCATACAGAGAGAGAGAGAGAGAGAGAAAGAGAGGCAGAGACATAGGCAGAGGGAGAAGCAGGCTCCATGCACCCGGAGCCTGACGTGGGATTCGATCCTGGGTCTCCAGGATCGCGCCCTGGGCCAAAGGCAGGTGCCAAACTGCTGCTCCATCCAGGGATCCCTCTGTTTATATTTTAAAAAGTGCTTATTGTCAAACAGTTCTACAGGTTACTAGCATACATTTTCTTTTAAAATACTTTGGTTATATATAAGTTATCATGGAAAAATAAAAATACAAAATCACTTAAAAAAGGGAAAATTCAAAATAAATTACATGTATACAAAGACTCTCTCTCATTTTATTACTTATATTTTTAAAAGTTGCATTCTAATGACAAGGGGATACTCATATATCACATTTTCCAATTTCAGATCAAAGCCTAAGCCCTTTAAATTAATTGGGTGAAAGCATCAAGGCAGCTTAAAGGCTGTTTAGTTGGTACTTCAATTTACTTACTATTTGAGCAGCAAGAATAAGTTTTCTTCTTTCATGATATGAGAGGTTGATTCAAGAAGGAAAACCAGCATCATTCATACAATCCTTTCTTATATGTATTGTAAAATGTCCATCATAGTATGGAGATCAATGGAAGATTATCTGAAGAACACTTTGATATATTTACAGTAAGCCTTTTCATGATAATTTAATGACAATTGATTTGTCAAATACAGATTAATACAATCTATGTTTAACTGATGACAGAACTAAAAACTCTTGATCTGGGGGTGCCTGAGTGGCACAGTCCGTTGAGCATCTGGCTTTTGGTTTTGGCTCAGGTCATGATCTGAGGGGCATGATCTCAGAGTCATGAGATCAAGCCCTACATTGGGCTCCAGGCTCACCTTGGAGTCTGCAGATTCTCTCTTTTTCTCCCTCTTACCCTCCCACTCGTGCTGTTTCTCTCTAAAACAAATAAATAAATAAATAAATCTTTAAAAAAATGAATAAATAACAAAGACTGACCTGGTATGATTATACATAGTATCACTATACTACAAAAATTCAAGACTCAGACATGAATCAGAACTTGCCCTGATATGCAATGAGCAAAATACAACTTCTATATAAATCAAGAAAAATTAGAATAACTGTAAGTTTGTTTACTTGTTAGAGTGCCTCGTGAGGTACATCAGAATAAGGTTGGGGGTACTGAATTCAGACTTGGGACTTTGAATCTAATAATTAGTGGAAGAAAGAAACCATATTGTCCACTTAAGTAAATAATCAAAGACTATAATAAAATTTATTGTTAGTGGGAGTGAGAAGAAATAGAAAATGAAGGTAAAATCATCAAAGTTCTGAGTGATTATCACAGGTCACAAGACCTATTAAGAATTAAAGACCATCAACAGCTTTTTTTTTTTTTTTTTTTTTTTTTTTTTTTATCAACAGCTTTTTCAACTCTCAACTCCTTCCAATAGGGAAGCAAATTGCTCCGGAAGGTCCCATCATGAATGAAATATTTCAGCCTTTAAAATTTGCTACACTTTAGAAAACCATAATGATGTCTACATCATTATAAGTTATATCCAGATTCCCATAGGGTTTTTAGTTTTGCAGTTATATTTAATTTGGAGAATATATTTACATGACTTCATAAACAACTCTCTTCCATCTTGATATAAATTGGAGAGTGAATACTATTACTTTAGACAATTAATAATGAATAAGGATTTTTTTTAATCCCCCACCCAAAAGAGAAGAACGTTCCTGAGGATATGTCTCTAACAATAAATAAAGATTTAAAAAAAAATTCCTCCACCCAAAGGAGAAGAGTGTTCCTGAGGACATGTCTCTGTCTGCATTCATGGATCTATTCCAAGGGTCCTCCAGGCATGGGGATTTCTTAAGTCCTTCTAATACCTCTATACACTTGATTGGATTCAGAAAATATAGGCAGACACCCTAGTGAACAGAAGTGCAATAACATGAAATTTGGTCTTCTTTTATTCTTCTCTTTAGAATGTAACTTTTAAAAACATGCTTTGTAGTATTTATTACTTATTATCGTGCTAATTTTTAGTGGATGAAATATATATAGCAACCCATGTGCACACAGATTTCCCCTTAGTAAGTGTAACTTTAAAAGGAATTCTCATCTTTGTTCTTTCCAATCTTGGGCATTAATGGAGAAATTAAGGTTCTCAACCTTTTAATACATAATTATTGATTATTTTCTATTAATATATAAAATTATTTAAAAGAAAACTTAGTGATATGACTTCATAATAGACACATAATTCATCCTCATATCAAGCAACACAGACCCCTTACTGTTTTTAAACAGAAAGCCTTCTTATTCAAAATCCAGAACGTCATGTATGATTTGCTAGTATTGCACAGTTGCGTGGAAACCAAAACATTTAGTAGAACATTCAGGACTCACTAAAATAGTAGTAAGCAAATTAAAGAAAGTCCTGTCTAACTTGAAACTATGTTCCTTCCTAACTCTGTCCAAGTATCTTCATGGTGTTCAGAAAACAGAACAAGATCACCTTGATTAATTCCATTTTGCCTTGTGAAAATCTGCCGTATCATTGATTGTATAATTAGAAAGAAGAAAAATAAATCACTTTCATTTGTATTGCGTGGGAAAATGATTTGGGGGAAAGGGAGGACTACTTGCCAGACTTAAGTCTGGCTCCCTGTCAATCATACCCAGACACTCAGTGGCCTTTTTACAGATGGTTAACAAGATGCTTCTGTATGGATAGCAAACAGAGGGCAGCCTGGGTGGCTCAGCAGTTTAGTGCCACCTTTGGCCTGGGCATGATCCTGGAGACCTGGGATCGAGTCCCACGTCGGGCTCCCTGCATGGAGCCTGCTTCTCCCTCTGCCTGTGTCTCTGCCCCTCTCTGTGTCTCTCATGAATAAATAAATATATCTTAAAAAAAAAAAAAAAACAGAAATCTCCTCAGGCATGTACATGAGTGCATGCGTGTGTATGTTAATTCTGACTTGATTGAATTAGAGATCAGACTAATTGAAGAAAGTTCATTTAAAAAGAGAGTTTTCACTTTATTTTTATTGTAGTGAGCAGTATTTTTAATTTTCTTGAAAGGCACCCAAGAATAATTACCTTTGTGAACCAAAAATATACAAAACTGTACAGAATAAATAGTTCATAGAAATCTAGCTATACTTTCTTGTAAAATAAAGCTACATTGTCCCACTCTTGAGACAACTTAACCACTTACCCTTAGACGTGACTTTTGCTACTAATTTATGGCAACTATCAGTTTACATCAATACAAATTTTTAAAAACACAATTTTTCCTATTTGTTTTATACCTGTGAATTATTACTTGCCACAAGAAACATATTTCTATCATGGTCATTCAAATTTATAAAGGATTAATGCTATGAAAGAAACCAAACTTAATTTATGCACTAATCATATTTACAGTTGAGTATCAGTAGCATTTTTAAAACATCCCAAGAATAAGAATCAAACTTTGAGCACAAATGACATACCTTAATTCACAGCAGCATTGACAATAAGATTGTCCACACAAAATATGCAGAAAAACCAAAAAAGTTTGCTTATTCATCCACCTGAACTATTAATCATCCTTATTTTTAAATTCAGAAAGCATAGCAGTGACATTTTTCTAACCCTCAAATGTTCAAAGTTTTGGGCCACTCATGGCCTACATAGTTCAACCTCCTATTTTTTCTTTACTATTACTAGTCATAATTTTGAAGTTCCAGTTCCTTTTGCCTTTATCACAAGAAAATTAGGTGTATCTGACAATGTACATTTTTGTGGTATATACTGATTATATAAACAATATACTCCTTATATATTATAACTACATATACAGGTATAACTTTTAAGTGACAAAGCCCAATTCTATTTCATCCACTGGTAAAGTAATTCAAGGAAATAACGGTTGCTTAAATATTCAACCCTTTTAGATGTGCAAGAGGACTTTTCTGAAACACTTTTAAGTATACCAAGAAATATCACTGTAATCCTTGGATGATTTACATGCAAGGATTTATTTTACTGGGGGCAGGCAAAATTGCCTGAAGACAATGCAATGGCTTCTCCCAATGATCCCTGAGTTTCTTTTTCTTCTTTTTTTCCCAATAGTATTACTGCTGTGCTTTAGTTCTGATTGATGACAC
Organism: Canis lupus baileyi; assembly: GCF_048164855.1. Classification (NCBI taxonomy): domain Eukaryota; kingdom Metazoa; phylum Chordata; class Mammalia; order Carnivora; family Canidae; genus Canis; species Canis lupus. Next base: position 23,536,538 of record NC_132854.1, on the reverse strand, counting down.
ACTCATGTAAGGCACTTATTTACAAGATTGGACTTAAGACAGAATCACAGCATTTCTGCAAAAGCCCTCAATCTCTCCATCTATGTTTGCTGCTCCAGGACTTCTAAGTAGTCAGGTTCAGCATGTAGGTTAGCTTTAAGCTCAAAATACTCATTTTTAGTCTGTTCCACTAATACCTTCCTTGGCCTTGAGTACATTAGTGTCTCCATTAATTTTAACTCTTCATGGGCTCCAGGATAATGTACCTCCATATCAGGCTGCAGTTGAGCAATGTTCTTCCTTAGGTATTCTGTAATTCCTAGTTGCTGAAGTTCTCTTTCTTTCTCCAAAATGTTCCTATATAATGAACTAGCATCCTGAAAGGATAAAAATTCAGTTGATTGGTCTGTGGTTTTGTATTTCATATTTGACCCCGTGAGTGGTGAATGATTTTCCCGTTCTAAAAGACTTCTTTGGAGATGTTTTGTCTCACTTCCATCTTTCTCATTCCTTTCTTCTTCCTCTTCCAAATGCTTTGGGCCAAAGGATGGACTTCTATAGACATGAACCATGGGACTCACCATATGCTGCTCATACAGTGATGCTGTCGGTCTTTCAGTAGTGTGGTGAGTTGTTTTATGGCCATACATACTGTATTGAAGATGGACTGGACTGTTGTCTCTCATCTGCTCATCTGTTTGTTTCTTTTTGTATCGTCTCCTGCGGTGGAGAACAAGAACCACTATCCCTGCGGCACAGAACACAATGGTTATGAATACAATCAGCAGTCCTAGTATTAGCACAGATAGTGGTACAGCATCAGTAAGTGATCTTAAAATAGTATCAGCTGTAGTTGTGGTTGTAGGAGCGCTGACAATTATGTAACTAGCTTGAGTTGGCAGGGATGGATTATTGACTAAACCTGGGCAAAGAAGTTCACTAGTTAGTGCTTTTAATTCCTTTTTGTCTAGGTGCTCTGGAGAAGTGCAGAGGATGTCATCTGTTACTGTATTCTTACTCAATTTTTGTAGCCATTGTTGCAATCCAACCAAGTCACAGGAGCAATCCCAGGGATTGTCCTCAAGGTCGATCTGAGTCAATAAATCAAGGTCATCCAAGATATTACTGACAGGGAGATGGGTAAACTGGTTCGTTTTAAGGTTTATCCTTGTTAGAGAAACCCCTGAAAAGATATGTGGTGGTAAAACTTGTAGGAGGTTGTTATTTAAATAGAGGACTTTAAGTTTAGGCATTGGGTTAAAGGTTCCTGGTAATATTTCCTTAACTGCATTGTATTCAAGATATAAGTACTCAAGATTGTGGAGACCAAGAAACATGCCTCTGCTTAACTTGGTCAGATGGTTACCGTTCAGATAGAGCTTTTGCAATCTTGTTAGATTTATAAATGATCCTTCCTCAAGAACCTCAATACGATTGTTTCCCAGGTGAAGCATTTCCAAAGTGAAGTATTCCACTAGATCAGACTTCATTAATGTATGAATAATATTCCCTGCTAGAACAAGCTTTCTAGGATTTTGTGGAGGAGGTTTCAGATCTGATAAGCTTTCAATATTGCGCTCTTGACAGTGTACCAGAAGTCCTGATGGGGATAGTACTTTGCAATTACAAGGAATAGGACAGTAGGGTCCTGGAAGTTGAGTGAATGGCTTTGTAATATAGGGTATCAAGACTGGTGCTTTGGTGGCTGGTCTCAAAAGGGATGTGGACTTGGTTGACATGCGACTATCACTGATTGAAGACGTTGCTGCCAGATGTAATGATCCTGATGGATCCTCGTGTTCTTCATACACTGGTGGAGTGGGGCAAATTGATTCCTTTTTCAGTCTGCTTAGTATACTTCCTTTGAAAAACGGAGGGCTGTTGCATACGATATCACCAATTACGGACTGTGGAGGCATGTTTTCCAACCAAATTTTTAGCTCTAATAAGTCACAATTACAGGTCCACTTATTGTCCTCCAACTGGAGATCCAATATCCGGCCAATGTGTTCTAAGAAACCAACGTAAGGCAATGTTTGCAACTGATTTCCACGAAGATCTAGATGGGTTAAAGGAACAAATCGAAATATGTTTGGAGGAAGACTCTCAATAGCATTGTCATTTAAAATTAACACTTTAAGTCTGTTGAGCTTGCTAAAGGCACTTGGTTCAATCACTGTAATGAAGTTGTTGTCTGCTTGTAGGAATTCTAGGTTTTCCAGTCCATGGAAGGTATCCTCTTTAAGAATTTCTAAAGAATTGTGATTGATGTGAAGTTGCTTAAGAAGGCCAAGGCCATTAAATGCACCAGTCTCAATATCTGCAATGTTGTTAAATCCAAGGTGTAATGAGATGGCATTAGTAAGCCCAGAAAAGTCATTTGTGTGAAGCATTGTCAAACCATTATTTAATAAACTTAGGTGGAAAGGTCGTGATGGCGGCACACTTATTTGGGATAACTTCTTGATACCTTTCTCTTCACAGTTTATTAGCATTGTGCCATCTTTTTCCTCACAATTGCAAAGAGAATCACAAGAACCTCTGGCTGAGGACATTGGAGATTGGGACTGTGAAGATATACAGGCAAAAAGAGATGAATATAAGAGATGAATCCACAGCTTCATGTTGTCATGTGATGAAATTTGATTCTGTAAAACAAAAATGCAACAGCAATGCACTTTAGTGGGCAGAAGCAGGAAAGAGATAAACCTGGTGATTATAAAATAAGAGGGTTTCCTCTAAAAAGAAAAAAAATATTAATCACTTTGAAAATATGAATACCATGCTGCATCTATATTTTCTTTTATCATTTTCTAGTACTATGGCAAGCATGTTTTGGTTTATCTTTAACTTGCACTGTGATAAAATTTAGTTAAAGGAGAATTTAAAATATTGTATTATCAGTGGTGTTCACATTTGCCAAATAAACTGCATTTTAATAATTGGACCATAGATACCTTGATTTGATGGAAAGGTGTATATTTGCAAAGACCTTGATTTTTTTTTTTAACCAAAAAGTTGGTAAATCTAGGGCTAGAGGATTACAGTATAAGACAAATACATGGTTTTAGCCAGAAGCCAAGAAAACAGAAGGGGATACAAAAATGTTAGAAAAAGTTATAAAAAACTACATGCATGTATATATCTATGCATGTGTGCCTACATAATGCATTTCTTTTATTTATTTATATTTTTGAACTGGATGTCACAATATGACATCTAATAAATGTGTCGGTGTTTTAACCTGCTTTGAGTTTGGCTCAAGATACTTATCAATTTTATTATCTAATTAAAAACCTTGGGAAAATAAGTCTCTGACCATGTAAGAAAGCAGATTACTAAGGAGGTCAGTTTTAACTATGCTGTCCAGGGAAGTATGTATAAGCTTGATAGTATTAGATATATATGGTTAAAAGTACCTGTTAAAATTTCACTTGTCATACTCTATGCTGAATTTCTAAAGGTAGGATATTTCCTGATGCTTTTAAATTCTGTTATGAATAACATCAGTATCATAAACCTAAAGAAGAAAAACTGAGCTTTAAAACACATTTCTGGCTATTATGAAAGAATAAACAATGCCTCCTATAAAATTCTAGCAAATGACTTTCTAACAAGGACTTGAAACAGGCTTTAGGGCACTAAATGTCATCACATAATTAAGCAGTAGATCTCCCTTATTATTATAAGTCTTAAAGTCACAAACAATGAACTTAAAAACAAACTGTACTACACTAAAACATTTGAAGGTACCTCTAATTTGGTAAATAAAAAATGACAGTTCAGATTAACCATATCAAATATTCCAAATCCCTAAAAATTTAAAACATGTATCTGAAAGAGCATTTTTTTTTCTAATTCTGAGGTGACGGCAGTGACTAGATAAATACACATAACTTCATTATATTTAATTGCATTTCTTTCCTTTAGTGTATCTTAATTTTGCATAAATTGAATTTAAGGGTAAATAAACACCATATCTCAAAACTCCTCAACTTTACCAAATGGTATCTGCTTTTATTTATTTTTTTAATGGATTGTGAAAATAATTTTGAATCTACTTAAAATTCACATTCAGATAGAATATCCCTAAACCCAATCATTAATCATGAAAAATAAATCATCCCATGAAAATACATTGTTGCATTGAAAACATGTATAGCATAAAGTTTCTGATTGGCAAAAGACAACGGAAGAAATAGAACAGTGTAGCCTTTCTATACAGAAGAAAGTTAGCAGTCTAAATGTTTCCATAGGGAAATTGATTTCGAAAAGCTGAGTCTATGCTTAGAATCCAACAGTTTATAGTTGAACTCCTCAACTTGTGGATTAGCTTCCACAAACACTAAAGTACTTCCTCATAGATTACCAAGAAAGAATATTATTCACTTCACCAGACACAGCATCTTCAGAAAATAGTAAATAACTTCCAGATGACAGTCTCTAGTTATTTTTTTAATCTTCTATTCATTTCCTGTTCCTCAAAATGTTCTAGGGAACAGTTTCTAGTCTTTTCAGAAGAAAAGACTAGAAATTAGACTAGAATTTGAAGACCGGTCCTGTATTGATAACACCTGATCCAATATTAAAGAGGTCAAAAATCTCCATTTACATGTATTCAGAAAACATATTTTCAAGTCAGGAAATAATAAAAGTGGCATACAAAATACCAAGAATCTTAATATACTGCCTATATTTTAAATTCGATAATGGTGTTTGGAAGTCATCTTCCCTTCAGAAAGCACACATTATTTAGTTTCCAATAACAAACTGCATGCTATGCAAGAAATAGTGGCATCTTATTTATTCTTCTGTACAGCCAGCTGTTGGACTGTCTCCTGCTCAGAGAAAACAGGCATCTGCTACAGCATTAGTTGTGCCAATGAGTAAGAATGAAACTGGATAGCTTTTAATGCAAAGTTATTTTTTTTAAAAGGACAAACATACAAATTCAATCACTTTAAGATAATGCAAAGATAGATATTAGAAAAGCCTGGAAACATTCATCTTACCTGTAAAGCAGAGACTCTTCCTGACGTTATCTGTAATGCACAGCTGGAAGAGATGTTCAAAGTAAATTCAGATTCTTTATTAAAAAAGAAAACACCAACCACTACGTACTTTCTTCTCAAATGTCACTTTTTGGCAGGTCCCATTGCTTCATAAAGTTGAAAAGCTCTGCTCAAAGACTAAATGCTGAGCATTTCATTGAAAATATTTCAGGCAGAGTGCATACTAGATCATCCTGAAGCAGTTGCCTTTTCTCCGCAATTAAAATTCACGGCATACTTCACAGCTATGCTGACTTTTTTGCATATAGTTAACCATTTGCAAGCTGCTGAAAGCAGTAAATAAACAAGATGTTTCACAGAGCTGCATTGATCACTCTTGCTTTCTTGGTTGTAGATCCAAGCTGCAGCAGTGTTTTCTTTCCTCCCTTTCTAGTCTTTCTTGTTAGCTCAGTTTGTTATTAGTCAGATTGCCAAGGGCTGGGAGGTAGGCGTAAATAAAGAGACTTCTTGGCTTTTGACTCAGCCTTTAAGCCCTTCCCTAGCAGAGAGCTTTACTCAGCCAGTGTCATTTAACACAAGAGACAGCTCCACCTTGGGACCGTTCAACTCCTCCTCTTTCTGCAAAAGGCCTTTCCACTCCCTTTTAATACCAAAGAGAGTGCAAGTAAATTTTGATGTCAATAATTATGCACTGTTCTAAATGTTGTATAATATTTTGTATTGGATAGCAAACTAAATAACACAATATGTTATATTCTCAGCTAGCACAGTACTGTACTGTAGGCACAAGTGTGCTGAAAAACTGCAAGCATGCTGCCTATAGAGTAGTTGCTTCAGGTTTAGTTGTTTTTTTTTTTTTTTCTGTTTTTACTGGTATTTGTAGTTGAAATGGTGCACTAATTTTTAAAATGTTAACATGAACTACTTTCCTGCAATGTTTGCATTTTCATATTCACCATTTATATTTTTTGAAAAGCCTCATGCCAGAGACTCTAAGTCATATACTTCATTATTTCTTTCCCTACAGCTAAAGTTCAGTAATGAGATAGAGATAAGGTTCTTTTGCAGTTAAGATAATATTTATTTGGAGTGGCAATATGATTACTTTAAAACATATTCAAGATTTATTATGGATGATTGTCCTTAATCAAACACTCTCAAAAATCTGAAATTATGTCTTTTCAGGTAAAATGAAACAAGTTGAATGAGTATGTAGAAATTACAATATCCTAGTTTTTATGGTACTAGCTGGAGAGAGCATTGTTTCCCAAAAAGTTTCTATTTAAAAAGCTACTTGTTTCTTCGACTCTCAAAAGTTTCTGAATCATCACTAATAAAACATTCAACTGTCAGATTCCTTATTTCCCAAAATGCCTGTGTTTAAAAAAATCATTTCTCTTTACTTGTATTATAAGTACCCAAACTTTTTCACATCCAAAACGAATATACTAGATGCTATTATTTATTCATTTTGAAATATTCTGTTTAGAAACAACTTTGATTATAGGTTCTAGAGGCTACCTGTATAATATGATCATTCCAGGAAGAAAAAGCTACTTTTAAAAAAGAGACTTTATGTAGGTTAAATCATTAGAATGGGATAATATCCAATTGGATTATTATTTAATGATTGTCTCCAGTTATGCGCTCAAATTCATAAAGTTTTCATATCCATAGTGTGGAATAATTGCTTTAAAGATATGGATTTTCGAGCAGTTTTTAATATTTTCACATCCCTTTATATTATATTCTTTCATTCACTAAGGTCCTCATTTATTTTAATGACATTGTGTGTTTTAAGATGACATAGAGATAATGATACAGATAAGGGGTTAGGGAAAGATTAGAAAGGTAAGGAATCAGAGACTAAAGGAAATGAGAGAAAATCAAGGCCAGGAATTAATCTCAGGCACAATTTGCTGCTAGCTGACAGCCAGGTTACATTAACTTAGATCAATCTAATGATTTAGCTCAGTGGTGACAAAATTGATTTAGAATCAAAGGGAAAACAAGGAAATAGAATAACTTCCCTTCCAGTACTGTAAACATAATTCTCCAAATGCATTCCTTTTGGTTTTGAAAGCAAGGCCACGGGAGAAATGTTCTGGAAGTCTGTGGAGGGCAAGTGGTTCAAACAGACATATGGACAAATAGAACTAAATTCCCTATGGATTGACACAGATTTCCTTCATTTCCTCCAATTTGAGGATGTGTCTATTTTATCCATAACATGCACCTAGCACATATATCAAGTTACTTATCCTGAATCCTTTGCCTATATATGACATGTTGTTCTCATGCATAAATTACTGGTTAATTCAGTGGTAAGGGAGAGCAGTAACTAATGAGCCTTTTTAATAATTATTATTGTTTACTTTTTCTCTAGGTTTTGAGTGGGAACACAAAGAATGGCTTAGGTAAAGGCTTGTTTTAAGAAGCATTCTGTAACTTTTAGTTCAAAGGAGTGGTACTGTAAGGAATTACTCAGCTTTATCTTAAACACAATAGTAAAATATGTAACGGTACACTCAAAATGATTATAGCTCAATCCACTGTTCTCTATATTTTGTAACTGTAATTCCTCAGTTATTTCACTAAGTCAGTAATTCTGCCATTCTTTCCAAAATACTTATGGCAGAACATGTCATTGATTGCCAGACAACGCTTAATTTAACAGTATTTTTTAGTTCCCGAGTGTGGCATGGAAAAATATTTGCCCTGCGTAGCTTTCTCCAAGTTTTGATAATAAATCATTAAGTGATCATAATAAATATTAGGTTGTGATACTGTTTGTAGATAATTTACCCCCCAGTGACTCTATATTGAAAACTGTTAAAAAAAATCAGTAATTATTTGGAATCACATACTCTATATTATGTCTTATTGTGACTTTTAACTACTTTTTAGAATGTCCATCTTCAAGGGCAAACATGAAAGTATTCTAATTACAATGAAGAATACCAAGCAGTCAGAAGAAATAAACTGACCTCTGTCAGTCATTTTAGAGCAGCACAGTGCACAGTTAGGATACCAGGACTCAGGAGAATGCCCGCTCTTTTGGGCTGACATGGATGGTGGGTGGGGGATGGGGTTGTAATCTTGTAATACAATATATTACATATATTGTATATATGTAATGGTGACAAAGACCAGATGGAAGAATGTTTTATTAAATTAACTAGACTAATAATGCATGTGGGATAAAGACCAACATTAGCATTGGAAAGAAGAAAGAAAAAATAATAACAATGAAAGAGATTGATTCGTGCTGTAGAGGACTAGTTCTACATCAGAGCATCTGCCCACATTTTTCAGTGCCACCTTTAAATAGTAAAATGAAAACATGTCAGATTGACTTAACACAAGAATCTGGAAGGCTTGAAGAGAAAGGTCTTTGTACCATTTGTAGTGTAGACTGAGGCATATTTACATATTCTGAAGGTAGAAACTATAACCCTTAGTCACTTTTTATGGATTAAACTATAGATGGATTTTAAATCTTCATTGATGATTTCATTCTTTTAGGAAACATTTAAACACAAAATAACCCTACATTAGTGTCACTTTTAAAGTATGTATATAATTATTCAAAAAATACTCAAGAAAAATTCTTGGGAAATAGCATTCCTATGGGCTCTGTACTATCACAGAATCACACTGAAATTCATTAAAATGCTATTAAAATTTAATGTTACAGATATTTGCAAATAACATCTAAATTTACAGAAATGTAGAAAGTTTGGGCATTAGTTTTACAAATATTAACAAAGACATGTTTTCTGTTTCTTATTTCAAGTGAAAGGTCTTCTTTGAAATTGTATATACTTTTGAAAACATGTATGTTTCACTATAAAACTCTAAAGGAAACTCAAAAGAAATAAGAACATTTAAATCCACTAACAATCCCAGAGATTAAATCCCACTCAAATATTTGTTATTTTGTATTCTTGTCCTCTTCATTGTATAAAAAAGTAATAACTCTAATAATAAAATTTTACAAAATCTTAAAAAAAAATAATGAGGTAACGTCTACTTAAATATATAACTGGACTTATTTACATAAATTCTATTCATAGAAGATAGCAATCAAAGAAGCCTTTTATCTTCCACGATGCTACGCTATACAGTAACCTTTGAATTTGCTTCTCAAATATTGAACTTAGAACTCTCTTTCATGTTTCACTGGGAAAGAAACTTGCATCACTTTACCACCATTACCATTTTTTGGTTCTGTTAGAATCAGGATACAATAATTATGGATACTTTATCTTCTGACAATAACATGCAATTCAACAAAAGAAACATGACCTTCGTATAAAGAAAAATAAAAAATCACTCACCTTTTTAGCAAGAACATCTCTGTACATGAGAAAGACATTTGCATGTATTCATCATGAATAATGACTTCACTGAGGGATGCAAAATTATTTTAAATTTGTTTAGGCTTATATTTGTGATATTTAACCAGTTTTCCAGATATGTAAGTTTTATTTAGTTCAATGCATTATTTTAGTAAGATAAATATCATAGTCATGTAACCATCATAAGGTCATGCTTTAAGGTCATCTGTATGGAGATGATCTCCACATGGTGAAATGAAAGTAAAAATTTTACCAACATAAGATTAATTAGTTGAAAAAAAAAAAAAAGATTAATTAGTTGATAGAGAAATTTAAATACCAAACTTAAAGTAAAAAGTCTGTGTGTATTAGAGAGGACTTTATATGATATATTTTATAAATCACACATAAATGATTTTAGTAAACTTGCCTTTTGCATTGAATCTTTAATAAAAATATTAATTTGTTATTTAAATCTTAAGTTTCCTTCATGCTCAATCTGATCTGATAGCAAAAGGTATAAAACTAATAATGGAATTGCCTTATTCTAAGAGAGCTTTTACAATTATACTTCCTGTTTTAATTTGAAATGGTATCATTGAAATAATGATACCATTATTTAACTTGGCAAACCTGAAGAAAACAAAACAAAAACTTTCTCCTGGAAGCTTGGATTATAAGCTCTGTCTTCCTATAAATCATATTTATGATTTCATAATATTATCTACTTCAAATGGAAAACTAAGAAGACTTTTTAAAAAATTATCTAAAAAAAAAACTAAAACATGTTGATGAATGTTTTTTAGTGAATAATGAGCAGTCTGAAAGAAACAGGGTCCAGTGTAATAATGGTAGACTATGAGTTACTTTGATTGCAAAAACTCCCCTAGGGGAGGTTATTATCTACTTCCTATTTTTTTTCTATAGTACTATAGAGTGAGCTGCATATAGGAAACTTTCAAATAAATAGTTATTGAAGTTGAATATTTTCTTTGTATGTTCTCATTATCCTTTAATCTTAGAACACTCATTCTTAGGAATATATATATTATAAAATTTTAAAACATATATTGTATATAAAAATAAAGTTATTATATATGATATATATCTATATATAAATAATATATTTATATTATATATATAATTTTTATTTTTTTGCCCATATAACAAAAATTTAATGCTAAAGATCACGATTGAAAATTTTTAAGAAAATGAGCCTCTGGACCTTTCCAAATATTGTTTGGCAGTTATTATTACATAATGTGTGTGACTGGTCACTTTGTTAACAGATGATTAACAATAATGCTAGGTAAATACCACTGAATCAAATAAACATTATAAGATGATCAGCTTGGTGGTTCACCTACAGATGTAAAATTTCTGGTTGTCTTTCTATTGCTAGTCACAATTAGGAAATCACAGCCTATCCCTATCATCTATTGCTGTGTAATGAGGGATACAAACTTATTCAAATTGTTTCAATCTCATATTAGTGATACCCATTTTTACAAAACATGTCAGTTTTATTTAGTTCAATGTATTTTTCCAATAATATAAAGCTGTGCATATTATGACCATGCATACCATGCACATATGTATATTTATTTAATTACACTTTGAAATCATCTACATGGAGATGATCTACGCATTGTAGATGAAAGTAGTTATCTTTACCAATCTAGGGTTGATTAGTTGATACAGGAATTTAAACACCAAATTTTACAGTCATTTGGAAAGAAATAATTGTTTTTGTTACAATTGGATCTATGGTCTATAAAGAAAGAAACTAATTGACAATGTAACACGTTTGTTGAGAAATATAAGTGAATAGTTCAACAAGTGACTCCTTAATTATTTATTTTATTTTGCATTATTTTTACTTGATAACAACAGAGTTAATATTAAAAGACAGTTACTGAACTATTAGTCTCATCATTGAAGTATTAATATCAAACAAGAAAGTAAATAAATCATTAGTGTCAGATTTCACTGAATAATGTTGGCTTTTCTTGTTAGCAGGAATTTTACTGAAAACCTCAAAACAATTAAGCAATGTTACATTTCAATATATAGCATTTTAGGGATCCCTGGGTGGCGCAGAGGTTTGGCGCCTGCCTTTGGCCCAGGGCGCGATCCTGGAGACCCGGGATCGAATCCCACGTCAGGCTCCCGGTGCATGGAGCCTGCTTCTCCCTCTGCCTGTGTCTCTGCCTCTCTCTCTCTCTCTCTCTCTCTCTGTGACTATCATAAATAAATAAAAATTTAAAAAATAAAAAAATAAAAGATTTATATAGCATTTTAAAAAGTAGAATGTAACATAGAGGAGAATGAGCTTTTGAGTTATAAATAGTTCACATAGACACCCAGAGATATTCCCTCAGAATCTATATTCAATGTACAAAAATGCATTTATGCCTTATTTATATGCATACATGAAGATATAGATATTTTTGTTAATATAACTATATTTTTTATTTCACTGTATACATTTTACCTATATTAATCTACAATCTCTCTTCTGAAATAATTGAGGCTTCCTTGTGACATATTTCAATAATCTACATATCCCATATCTTACTATGTATGTATATTGTCTGTTTAAGAAAATAAGGGCAGTATTATTTATAATCTTTGTATTGTAATAAGACATAGAGCATTGTGATGTATAATAATTAATACATACTAATAATATACCAACAGTAATAAAATTCTAATAAAAACTAACACCTAATAACCAAATGATTATAGGTTATATTTGTTTAATGGACAGATACCTTTGTTGTTTATTGAGGGAAGAGGAAGAAAAGGGAGTTGGCAGAAGGGTATTTTGGATGTATCGCACCAGATTTTCCTGGGCAAGATACAATTTCCATCCTCATAAAACACTCATTTGAACTAAAGACTTCCAATTCCTTCCCCCTCAAACAGTATTAAGGTTGAAGTCACATGACTATAGTAAAACAAATACTCCTTGAGATATCTGTATTCTTTTCTTTGACTAATTGTGGTCCGAGAGGCATTTATACAGAGTATTTCCTCATTTGCATTTGCAACTCCAACCTACTGAAATTTAGGAACCTCACAGCTCTAAACAATGATATAGCAGTAAAACAATTTTAAAAACAAATTTAAAAACATTCTTGCTTGTGTTAAGAAAGGAAGAAATTAAAAAGAGCACTTACCTGCTTTTTCTTCCCACACATGGAAACACATGCCTTCCACAAAACTACAAATCTTTGATACTACTAGAAATCACTTTAATAATTCTTGATCTGCAGTAATAAAAAACTGAAAATAAGAATTTTTAATCTAAAACTAATCTTGAATATTTGTATAATATTAGTAAGAACTAAGGGAATCATTCCTAACACCTCCCTTGGTTTAAAGCTTTCTCACTCTTTTAGCTCCCTCTACTGGATATTTTTTTAAATTCTTAACAACTTTAAACTTGGAGAGTATGCTCTGTTGAATTTTTACTTTAAACAGGTAGATTATGTTAGTAGTTGTTCTATTGCTGGTCCATAGCAATTATTACAATGTATGAAAGTAACTGTTAAGAAAAATGTAACCAAATTTGAACATGATTAGAAGCAAAGTATTACAGACTATATTATTTGTAAGAATAAATGACAATCTCCTTTGTTAGTTATCATCTATAATGTGTTTGGAGAGGTTTATAAATGTTCCTCAATTAAACCAAAGACAAAAAGCCAAAGAACATGCTAGAGTTATTCTTTAGTGTCTACTTTTTTAAAAGTTTTTTTTTTATCCTTAGATTTTCATTTAGCAACAATAAGTACTAGTAGTATGTATCTCCAGCTGTGAGTACTCTCCATGTTTATCACCCTACACGTAGTAACAGATTTATTCTTAGAACACACCAATGTGGGAAGTGCTATTGGAATGAGGAAACTGGAGCATAAATGTGATATATACAGTGTTACAGAACTAGTAAGGGCAGAATTTAGATTTTAATCCAATTCACTGTGGCTTCAGAATTTGTTTATTCAGAAGGTAAAATTGCCACTCAGGACAAATGTTTTCATAAGTAGGAATAATTTATAGTAAGATCAGGTTTTAGTCCTACATATAATAGGAATAAATGTAAAAAGAATACTTTTGGGATTTTTAAATTAAAAATAATCTTTCTAGAGCATATTTCATTCAATATGTAAGTATTATGACAATTATGGGCAAATAATTATATTGGTTGAAAACACAAAGATGAATCCTTTTTATGTAAGTATATTTAGATATATCTGAAACTGTATAATTGAGTGACATACATACATACATATATTGCAGTTTACTTATCATACTATATTATAATAACCATCAATACTTCTGAGGCCTACTTAATCAATGAGAACCAAGTTGCTATAAAGACTGACCTTAAGAGGAAATCAGTTTATGTCAGATCCCACTCTACTTACTTTAGGTGTGCCTAAGGGAAGAGCCCCTTGTGCAATATATAAATCCAGAAGCTCTTTGGATCAGATTCATGTTGTATGCTTTACATCCAATGAGTTCTGTAGTCTCCTTGACCTAGAGTGGACCACATACTTCTTAACTTAAAGTGGACCCCAGATACCTCAGATAAAATTCCCCAGGTAGACATATAATCTCCCCTTTATCATATACATGCCTCACTCCATCCCACCAATTGCACTCCAGTCCATAATAGATACAAGAGTATTTTAAGTATGAAAGGACTGTGCAGGTACTAATGAAGGGAGTGGGCATGCACCAGATGCCGTGATTATCTAAAGAACAAATGGGGGCAGGAATGAGATATGAGAGGATATACCCACCAGCCATGGGAAAGGGCTATGGTGTTGTCTATCTTTTCCTGATTACCCCGTTCTTCCTTCTCACAACAAACATAACAACCTAATACTGCTTATCATCCTCCTAAGGATTTGATTTTGCTGTTCTTTGTTAAAGTGTTCAGATACTATATTTTATATTTTTCATGGTAGCTTAGAATCATCATTGTGGATATTAGTAATGTATTAAGTCATTCAATAAGTATTTCTTTAATTCTAAAAGTGATGATAATATTAAGAACATTAATAAATAAATATTGATATTTTTAAATAAGAATTTACTGTTAGGCACCTACTATATTTTTAAAAAGTCTTCACAGCACCCTATGAAAGATATGATATTGTTAACTTCACTCTACAGACAAAGAAATAGAAAATTAAGAATAAAAAATAACTTGGTAAGGGTCACAGCTAGTAAATAACAGAAAAGGGACATTCTTTACAGTCTGGCTAAATGTAATAATCATGCTTTACAGCACTAACCAGTTCTAATAAAATATAAAATGCATAAGGTTTGAAATATTTAATATTTCCAATAGTCTGGGAAATTTAAGTAAAATATCAAGTGAAATATTAGCATTATATGAATTTTTAGATTTCATACAATACCTTGCTGTTTTTAAAATATATATTGAGGGAAGACGTCTTTATAAATGACTTAGAAGATGTTTCAAGAGAAGTACGTTCAAAATCAAATGTCTAATTGGCTATAAATCATCTAGCTAAGGAGGCGTACTGAAAAATAATTTGTAGTTCAATATCTCCCTCTGCTGTTAGAACACACTAATGAAAATTGTTTAAGCATATATGTTTACTTACATGATAGGCTATATTTGTACTTTAAAACACTAAAACACATTAAAATTTTCATGACATTTTCTCCTGTGTTTTAAAATTGTGAATTCCAGATTACATTTAAGGAAACATTTCATTTACTTGAAATGTGTAGAAATAGTAAATGTTAGACATTAAACTTACAGTGAATAACTTAATATGATTAATTTACTCTGAAATTTGATGTCTGTTGAATTTTTTTGGGGGGGAATATTCATCCTATACAACAAGTATTACATATAAAAGAATACCTGAAAACTCTTTCTATGTTACTTTAAATAATAAACATATACATGACCAATTACTTGGCACTGGAATACTTTTTTTGTTATAAAATTGAAATTTAAGAAAAATATTTCCAATTTCACAGATTTACAGGATAATACAATACTATAACCAAATACAATTTTTCAATGGCTACTTTAGTAAATTAATAGAATCTCAATACAGTATTAACCATAACTTCCTAATCATAGATTAAGAGACACAAACACAAAAAGCCCAATCAAACTATGTACCTAAAAACATTATATTATTACCAACATTTTTCTTTTTAAGATGAGAGAGAACATAGCATAGATGTTATAGAACATACTGTTTTCACATTTGCTAGAAATAGTTTTAGATGCTGTTTCCTAAAATTATATTTGCGGTAGGTAGTATTACATGGCTATCATTTAATACTTACTGTTTACGACTGTCGAAAAATAAAAACTTGAAGATTAAATAAGTGAGAAAATTAAGTACTTTTATCAAAGGAAAGAGAGAATGTAAGTTAAATTAGTTCAGATAAATCCAGGATTAAAAAAAAAAGCAAAAAGTGCTTTGTAACCCAATGAAATAAATTTTACAATGAAATTAATATGCTAGTAATAGAAATATCAAATTTAATGTTTTAATATATTGTAGGCTTAAACTTCGGCTGTTTGCTCCCATTTTTGCATCTAGTTATTTATTCCCTGACATCTTTGTAAAAATTTTTGATTCTTTAAGGCCAAAGATCAATAGCTATTCCATGTTTTTCCTTAATTCCTTCCAGCAATACAACTGTCAGAGATTCATCATGTCCTCAATCTAAAGAAATGGAAATGGACTCACTGTTTTCCTTTCCACTTCAAATCATCATTCTGATGGTGATAACTATCTTTTCACCTGCAGATCACTGATTCTAATTTCTTCTTCAGCTATTCACTTCCATGATCACACATAGTTGCTTGTCATATCCCCCAAATACTCCATTTTTAATCTATGAATTTAAAGTACAAAACACTTTAGTGATTTGATGGTAAATGTTTCACATCAATCTTTTTGGGAGGAAAAGAAACTTAATCCATATGCTATTTGCAACTTTTTGTTGTTTTCTCCCACAACAGCTAGTTGCAAGATAATAATGTGCAATTGGATATAGAGTGGTAAAAACAAGCACAGAATCACAGTCAAGCCATCCAGCATACAACTGATTTCTCCCACCATGATGTTCACTCCTGCCTCCATTTGTTCAAATGTTCCCATCACAACTTTTTTTTAAGCCCTATATATTTTCCGGTTAATTTCTATGCCCCACTTTACCTGAACTTCATATAGGAAAAATTAATTCCTCACTTGCACAGATTGCAATTGTTCCTGGCCCAAAATTTCCCCTGTTCACAGTGATCGGAATCCTGTCTCATAAGCACACCTTTGGGTGCTTACAGATTTTAAAGCCTTCTTATGTTTCACTCCTAGTTTCTAGTTATGGTGACAAGGAAAGCATGAAGGATTTCCAGAGCATTCTAGGGCTAGATCTTGAAGTAGTATAGAACATTTCTTACTACATTACCTCAGAGTTCTGTTGGGTGAATTTGATGTTGGTAAAAATTAAAAGTCACTAGTGCCTTTTCTTGATTGTATTTTCCTCTAATTTGTTTTGGAGTAGCAGTAGTGTTACTATCTTGTATATTCCTTGATTGATAAGCTTGTTGCGATTTCCTTCTGCAGGAATATGCCATGTTCCTGTTTCACTTCAGTTTGAAAGAGGATGTGATTAAATGATGGTCCCTCTCAGAAAAGAAAAGCAAAAGAAAAATTTGTCTTTGCTGTGGAGAAGTGTGAGAAGGAAGAAGAGAGAAATAAAACAAAAAATGTGAAATTAAAATCATAGATATCTGCTGCCTTATCCCTCTCTTCAAAACCTATGGTTTAACCTTGAGAAGAGTTGCAGCATATTCCAAATAAGTGCCAAGTAACATGAGAACCTGGAATCAATAGTCATAGATTCCTCTGGATTTGATCTGGAAGAGGTCTTCCATCTGTAATACTTACATCCCTACAAATAACAATGCCCATGCCTATGACAGAGTAACAGGCATACGAGCTTAATGACTACGTTGGCACATTTGCTTGTGGTTTTCAAGAGATGACAAAGCTGTCCTGCATCCCTTGGAAAGTGATTATTAGATATTTGAAAATAACCTTGTGTGACAATGCAACAGTTTAAATTTCTGCCTATGTCTTTTGTTATCTAAGAAAAGAAATTTTCCATTGCCATTGTCCTTGAATTTAGCTAGTCACATACATTTTCCTAATCAGGATGGATATTATAATCCAATTATAAAGCTAAAATTTGTGATAATAACACATTCAATATTATAAATTTGGGAAATATAAATATTCTCCTATTCAGTCTGTTTTCCATCCTGGAATGTGATATATGTATCCATTTATCCAGGCAATTAAAAATATTAATTATAGTATTACAATTATATCCATCTATATTCAAAAATATTCTACTGTCTAGTTTTTGTACTGATTATTTCTGTAATAAAGGGGAAATTATGTATCTTTAAGTGTTTTATCTTTAATTTACTGAACTACTTTTGTACTAGTTTTAGGAAAATTTTCAGTTTATTTCTATATTTTTATTTCATTTTAAATGTTGCTATTTATAAAATTAAGCGCAACCTTGAGTTGGCTTGATATTTCAAATAGGTACAAAGTAGTACAAAAACATGCAATTATATTCCTTTGAAGTTAGACATGTACAAAAATATATTATTATGCTTGTAACAAAATGAATTAATTAAATTTACAAGCACAATTTCTGACAGTTAATCAACTTTCTTTTCTATGCCCTTTAAATATGCTTAACAAGCAATATCAAAGTATCAAGATGATTAGATAAATACCGAGAGATTCAAGATGATCTTTAAAAGCTATCTGTGGAATAGACATATGCAATATTTGCAGTAATGGGAAAGATCAAAGAGGTATATCTTACACATATGAAAACAGTCTATTTAGTTTATATAAGGGAAAACAGTTTGCCAAAAAACATAGCACTTGTCCATCTGTTCCTTTGCTTAATGTAGAGTTTTATATGAAACCCTCAGAGAAATCTGAGTAATACCAAAACTAGCTTAGTGGCTTATTTCTTCACTTGAATGATTTTATCCATAAGGCAACAATATTTAAAGCCTCCTATATTAGGAAAAAAAAATCTTCCTTGGCAAGCTAAGTGATGTCTATGATTTAATATCTTCTTTGTACCATTTTTTATTGCAGATAGGAGGGGCAAATAAACAATTTTTAAGAATAAAGAACACTAAAGACATATAATTGTCTCAAAGTCAATTTAAAAATCAGTGTACAACTTTTTTTAAAAAAAGATTTTATTGATTTATTCATGAGAGATACACAGAGAGAAGCAGAGACACAGGCACAGGCAGAGGGAGAAGCAGGCCGAATGCAGGGAGCCTGATGTGGGACTCAATCCTGGGTCTCCAGGATCACACCCTGGGCCAGAGGTGGTGCTAAATTGCTAAGCCACCCGGGCTGCCCTCAGTGTACAACTCCTTATCACCATCTCACCATCAGACAACACACACACATGTACACACACACACACACACACACACATCCTTGCTTTAAAATCTATAATCTATATCCCTTTACTTTTGAGTATTCTTTTGAGTATTGATTTTTTGAAAGCCAGATTTTATATTCACTACTCTTCTTTTTCTGTAGCTTATTTAATGGCAACACAATTTATTACTTTATCATTTTATTTACTATTTATGGAACACTTAATCATTGTCAGATCAATTGGAGCTGCTGGATATATTAATTGACATGAAAAAGTATTCCACCCTTTCTGGATTAACTTTTCTAGATTATACCTGCTACATAATAGCTAAGAAAAGAAATATCAGCATTATAGTTAATTATAATTGTAAATGATGGTAAAGATAAAAATTGTTCGGTTTATAATATGAAAACAAATTGGATTTGAGAACTTAAGCAAGACTCCACATAGAATTTATGTTGACATTTTCAGAAAAAAAAATGATGAGTCAGAAAATGACTTAAATGCATGTAAAAATTTATGTGAGGGGGTGTTTGATGTGAAAAAGATAAGACCTGTATGGGATTCTGGCAGTTGCAGTCCTCACTAATAACCACATGGAAGGAAACTAAGACTATGATCTATATACACTGAAGACGAAAGTTTTCATACATTCCATCTCCTCCTAACCACATGCCAAGTGTATAACCAGGTCCCTCTTCGTGTTCTTTTCTTTTCCCCTAGAGCTTAAGTAGATGAAAACACCTAATGAATCAGGACATAGAAAAGTGCACGAACATTATTGTACATCTATAGCATGCATATATAGACATACAGATGCAGACAGAGTTCTTACAGCTTTTATTTTAAAATTTTGGCCACACAATTGGTATAATAATGCAAAATTCACTAGCTTACAAAAGAATGCTTCGATCCAAATCATGTTACTGACAGATGGAGTAAGTTAAGTTTATCTGTACAGATGACTTAAACTTTTTACTTACTATCCGTGAAGAAGGATTTTAAGATTTGTCTTTGGCCTGGTTTCCATGTAGCCTTCCTCTCAGTGTTTATTCCCCCTCTTGATAAGAATTATCTACCTGTTTACATTTAAAGAGAGGGCTCCAAGTTCCTAAAAAAAACAATTGGGCAGACTTTACATTGCAAAGCCACAGATAAAGAATTCAAATTCCTCCAAGAACGATTTTTTATTGCCTGAGTCCAGAATTTTTACAATACATATAAGCCTTTTGAGATAAAAAGGAAAGATTTGGGGATTAGTAAAGGGAATAGGTGGGCTTTTTCTGTTCCCCTAAGACTCAATTTGATGGACAAGTTGTACAATTTGGCCTCTATTTGTAGGACAGATGTTTTCAATTCCTCAAAGAATTGGGTTGACATCTGAAGTGCTCTCAACTATATTATCGTTAGTTTGTTTCTCTGTATCAGGGAGAAGATTTTTAAGATAGACATCAAATATATCTATATTCTTGATTTAGAGCTGTTTGTCCTTGGATGTTTTTTCTTTCTTTCTGGACACATAGTTTTATTTTACTTCAGAGTAGAAGGCCTTTTAAAACTTCCTATTAAGTTTTGAATATCAGCTTCAAATTTGCCCAACTTCTGACTATAGAGCTACTTAAAAAAAAAAAAAATCCTTTCAAATATCTTGTCAGGTTTCAGCTGGGATAAACAGTAAATATTCTAGCAAAATTGAAAGACACTGTGGATGAAAGAGGCACCCCCAAGGAGGGTGTAAAAGATACCGCCCTCCCAAGGTCTAGAGCCACTCCCAAAAATAGCTAAAAGAAAAATTTAGGCAATTCTCTTGAAAACTGGAGACATTCCATAGGGTTCTCACCACAAATGGGGTGCAATCCATGTTTCTGTCTGGACACATCCTGGTCCCCAGCCTGATGGTTGCCCTGCCTGCATATGCAGGAACTGACAGCATGGGTAGCTGAAGTAGGTAGAAAGCTGAAACAAATTCTTGATGCATAAAACTTGATCAGTGAGAAGGCAATTGCTGTCTCTGGGGGAAAAAATGATCTATAACCCATAAGGGACAATGTAAGATTTTACCTTCCTCTACCAATTTGGCTTATAGAAATCCAGGAAAACTAACTCTGGTAAGAATTCTCACCCTTCACTAGCTATTGAAAGTTTTCCCTGGTCTTATCTGCGGTCTTTAAACTGATATAAGGTGTAAAGTAGAAAACGTAGTCCCAGTATCTGAAAGAATTTGGCATAGTTTTCCATTAAAAAAAAAAACAAAAAAAAAAATAGTTTCTCCCACCCCTCAGCACCACCCACAGAAGCCTACAGTGTGGCCACTGAGGAGTGCAGATGAGCACAGAAGCACAGTCCCACCTCCAGTCAGGGACACAGTCACTGAGTGGCAACTTCATGACTTTTATTTGTGGTGCCTGTGCTTTGTCTCGAAAATATCTTCTCCCCCTGCCCCTGACAGTGGGCAAGAAGGGGGCAGCAAAAAATAGAGACATCCCTCCCTATTGCACACAGATGGCCCAGGCTGGCGGGACTCTTGGAACATTCTTGGATCCCTGTTCAGGAACGGGAGGGGTGACTGGGGTGGCATCACACGTGAGTGGGGGACCTCCGGTGGCCACTCTGGCCCTGGCTACTGGTCCTGGCACTTCCTGGTCCTCGGTTCCTCCCTGGTCCCACCTCCAGCCCAGGGTGTCCTCACCAATATAAAAGAAAAAAAAAAAAAAGCCGTTTAAGGGGATAACTGGTAGCAATTTACCAGAGAATTGCTCTGAGTCCTGTCAATCCTGGGACTGACCCATAGAGGAACCCTCCTGAGAGGGTAGATATGGGGACATTCAAGTTGATGTCAAAAGGTTTGGCATAATTTTTGAGGACAACATATTTTTATTTTTTCCCTCCAGTGTTCTGGGGGATTACAAATAAGAAGCCAATTTCTGGGCAGTGTTTTGATAATGGGCCTGTAGGAGGGTACAGTGGGGGAGGCCCAGGTAATTATGTTTCTGGCCTTGTGGCTGTTGTAAAGCCACTACCTTGATGCACTTTTGTTTGTGATCTCTTCAGAATGAAAAGGTAATTCAGATAGAGGATTAGCTAAGTGAGTAATGAAGAAAAGGAGGATAGAGGGAAGTAGTAGGAGTCACTTCAGTCTTGCAGTCTTTTGTTTTCAGTATCTCTGTGTCTTTCAGTTTTCATTAGCCTTTGCAATGAATATTTCAATCAAGCTATTTCAGAAATGTGAAGCCTTCTGGAGGCTTCTACATGCCAATTAAAATATTTATTCCATTCTGTTTGACTTGGGAACACTTGCTTTCAAATACACTTTTTGTGTAGTTGGGATGTTTCCCGTAATGGCCGTTGCAGTATGCATCAATCAGAAGTTAGTATGGAGAATAAGGAGCATGGATGCTTGGTCTTGTTTATTCCATCCTTTCAATAGTTCATAGAGTTTTACATAAAGGGAATTTAGGGTCTTCTGTAAGGTTTGTTGAAGTGTGACTACTGGGTGTGTTGAAATATGATTTTTGGAAGACATATAGGGTTTAGTTTTGAAAGAAATATGTACACCATGGCTGGAAAGAAGAAGTGATGAAGACAACAGTTATTATGTAAGGGAACTAACACGAGCTCCCTCCTTGATGAGTCACAGATAGAAACTATGTCAGATGAGTTGTCACACAAAGGAAACTTTATTTGCAGGACATAAGGAAATCAAGAGGAATAACTTCCAAAACCATAACTTCCCAAGAAATGGTGGATTGCTTGCTTTTATTTAGGGGTTAGGATGTTTATAACTTTTATGTTTTTATGTTTATAAAACATAAAACTTTTTATGTTTATTTTTTAAACACTTATTTATTTATTTTAGAGAGAGAGTACAGAAGCATGAGCAGGGATGAGGGCAGAGGGAGAGGGAGAGAGAGACTTTCAAGCAGACTCCACACTGATGGAGTCAGTGATGGGCTCCATCCTAATACCCTGAGATCACAACCTAAGCTGAAACCAAGAGTCTGATGGTCAAGCAGTTGTACCACCCAGATGCCCCTAGGTTTAGGATGAATATTTAGAAAATGGAGCCTTATTATCATACATAGAAGCAGGCATAAGGTTGTGCATGCACCTTAAGAAAATATGCCTATACATATATTGTATATTATGTAAATGAGGCTTATGCTCCTCCTTGAGCATAGTATTATAACAAGGTTAAAGTACCTGTCAGTCACTCCATGGGTCACTCCATGATCCATCTATGCAGGCTTGAGTCAGGGGTTAAGTTCAAACTAATCTGGTGGTCCAGGCTGGCCAGAGCTCTTCCTTCAGGCAGTTATTATGCTCAAGATGCAGTTTCAGTTTCCATCATGGGATGCTGTGCCCATCCAGTCTTTTTTTTTTTCTCTCTTCTTAGATTTTATTGATTTATTTGACAGAGATACAGAGAGAGAGAGAGAGAGAGAGAGAGAGAAAGAGCACAAGCAAGGGTAGTGGCAGGCAGAAAGAGAGGGAGAAGCAGCCTCCACATTGAGGATTGAGCTGGATGTGGAGTTTGATCCTAGGGCCCCAGGATCATGACCTGAGCCAAAGGCAGATTTTTTTTTTTTTTAAGATTTTATGTATTTGATATGGACAGAGAGAGAGAGAGAGAGAGAGAGAGAGAGAGACTGACTCCTATCCAGTCTTTTGCCTGAGTTAAGAGATAGCTGGAAATAAGAGCTTAAGGAAAAATGTGGGACAAAGGTCTTTGGGTACAAGCAGATGAGCAGTAAAGATCAGGTCGTGGGATCTAGCTGGTGACAATTATGACACATCAAATGCATCCAAACTCATGATTCTTTTAGGTTTTATTTTTAAGAAGTGTTCATTTTTGTGCCTTTAAAGATAGAAAATCAGAAGTTATTTTCAAGATGAACTCCATAGGACAAAGTTTTGGGTGGGAAGTTCACACATTGTATGGATGTGTTTGCTTATTAATGTGTGACAAAGTGTGGGTCAGATGGGGCGAATACCCATTTCTAAGCAAGATACAGCACTCTGCTGGAGCTTAGAGAGCAAAGATGCACTCAGCAGGAGAAGAAGCACAACCCCTGACTGTGATGAGATTACTCAAAAGTAATGGAGAGGGCAATGAACATGAAGAGCCATAGAAGGAGAGGAAAAACAGACTCATTGACATTATCAGATCAGTTTATGAGCACTGGAGACACTGTAGAAACTGATAGTGACATGTTGGGGGTACTGTAGTGCCTGGCATGTGAACAAGTGAAACTAGGTGACTTGCCTTAATCTACAGGTTAGTAAAATTCAGAAATATTTAAGTAGTAGTACATATTTTTGGATTTTAAGGATTTTTAATCAAGTTTCATTCATATGAAAGTCAGTTTATGTGAGACCATTCCAAATGTGATTTGCAAAGTTTTACTCAATTAATGTTGATTGATGAATAGATGATCCTACTTATTTGAAAAGCTATAACTTTATCATACCATTCACCAACCAAATTGTTTTAGCAAGTCACTTTCCTAACAAGTGACAGAACCTTTGAGGCACTAAACAATTAGGGGATAGGTTATTTTTTATTTTAAATATAGATATTATTATATACGGTGAGCATAATTGGATTTTGTTTGGTTCTGTGATTTATTAGTAAAGATTTTATATATTACATTCAATATTTTTGGCTCAAATAATTCGTCTTAAATATTTCAGTAAGACGTGTTTTATGTGATTTTTATGGGCTCAATAACGTTAAATTCATAAGTACATCAGATATATACCACTACTAAAATAATTAAATATTTGTATTTCTTATTTAACTACTTTCAGTAATTTGAAAATTAAATATTTAGATTTTTTTTCTTCTTTTTTTTTAATGTCATGATATTGCAAGTGCTGCCATCTGCTGTAAAAGAGCTACCATACACATGGCATAGCAAGGAATAGATGGTTCTATACTTGATTAAAGAGAATACTGTTTAAGAATTCCAAGTAACTTCAAACTTATAGGAACTAGGGAAATAAGCCATTATGAGAGAGAATGATAGTTTTTAAATGTTTCACATATTTATTTAACTCAAAAAAATCAATTCACCAATAGTTTTTGACTGTGAAACCAATTTATCAGTACCTAGCAATTTTCAGAAAGTTGCACAGTGGCTTCTGAGGAGTTAAAGAACAGCCTCAGTTTTTCTGTATTATGCTGATCAAGAAATAGGTGTCTTACAACTATGCCAGATGCCACCAATTTTGCATGCCTTACAGGCTACAGGCAATTGAATATATTTTGATGTCCCAGTTATTAAATACTGTTTATCTAAAATAAAAAAAAATCCCAAGATATATGACTTAGAATTTTGAAAAAGAAATATGTCTATCGGGATAAAAATTTAGATCACTAATGACTTAGGGGTATGTTCAATTATTCTCAAATTTTAAAGTCATTATAATGAAGCATAAATAAATTAAATATGGACTAAATTAATTTTTATTAAGTAAGATAAATCTGGCATAAACTGCAAGGTTTCTATTTTGATGTTTTAAAAAATTAAGTATTTGAGATGATGGTTTTTCAAAGATTTTAATTAAAAACCATGCATCAACATCAACCTAATTGCACAAATGATACTTCTCCAGCAGATGGCAACATTGAGAGTCTTAATTTTTTTTAAAGATAAGTAAACAACTATGACAAAAAAGTAACATAGTGTTTTAATTAAGTAAAAATTAGCACAAATTAATAAATTACTATACATTTTCTTTCAGTTAGTTGACACTGTGATTATTTTTAATTCTAGGAGATTTGACCAATAAGACTTCATTAAATATACCAGATAAAACCTATGGCTAAAAATTGATCCATTATTAAATAAGGATCCATTTTCTAATATTTACATGATAGTGTAATGAAACCACCTATATAAGGTAGAAATTGATTAACAACTAGTAGAAAGAAACACACTTCTTAAAATTATTAAAATACAGCAAAATAAAGCACAATATAAAAAGCTTACCAAATTCATAATAAATTGCCTCAAAAATCTCATTTAAAAACATGAATACAAGGGCCATACACTAATTAATATCTTGTACAGACAATTGACAAAATTGCTTAATAGACAACTGGGTTTTAGAAATACTATTTTACCTTTTTTTTTTAATTTTTGTTTACTTATTTATTTATGATAGTCACAGAGAGAGAGAGAGGCAGAGACACAGGCAGAGGGAGAAGCAGGCTCCATGCACCGGAAGCCCGATGTGGGATTCAATCCTGGGTCTCCAGGATCGCGCCCTGGGCCAAAGGCAGGCGCCAAACCGCTGCGCCACCCAGGGATCCCAGAAATACTATTTTAAATTAAAGGAGTCATTAAATCATAGGGTCAGTGCAAATTCAGGAATTGCACATAGAATACAATATACTATAGACAAATGTAAACATTTTGGAAAACAAGAAATGAATATAACTTGTTTAATCTACAAATAATGCTTAGAAGTTAATAGGACAACTTATTCAAAGAAAATTGGGGCAAGATTACATAAAATAAATGTTAAAAAATTTTTAAAAAAATAAAAGATAAAATAGAAAAAATAAAAAAAAGATAAATGTTAGAAGGATTAACCTCTAGCAAGTTTCAGAAGAATTTAGAATTATTGCAGAAGAGCCATGGAAACTTGCATTATCTAGGTGAGACTAAAGACCTTCCTAGTCCTGGTCTCAAGCAACTCTAGCTACAAATATTACAGCAAGGCTAAGACATGAAAGAGTTGCACACAACAACATTTTTTTTAAAAATTTTGTTTCTTCATGAGAGACACGCACAGAGAGAGGGGCAGAGACATAGGCAGAGGGAGAAGCATGCTCCCCACGAGGAGCCCAATACAGGACTTGATCTTGAACCCAAGGATCTCGCCCTGAGTCGAAGGCGGATGCTCAACCTCTGAGCCACCCAGGCATCCCATAAAATAACAATTTGAACTATTCAGGAGTTACGACTTCTGTTACTATCAGAAATGTACTTTTCAGCATTTACAAGTGATGATTGACATACCCCTACGGTCTCAAACATGTTAACTCTGCATAAGAAGAGAAAATGCTTATGTACTCTTTGATAATAAAGTTCATTAAAAAAAAAAGAATAATTTTTCCTTCAAAAAGTTTTAGGCAAAGAGAAAATATGGCTGGAAAGATTAAACCATTAAAAGACTTGCAAATCTAGATATATTAACAGTTTATTTCAAAAGCACATCATTGAATTAAAATCTGATTTAGGAACCAACTGACATAGATATTTCTGCTAATTTAATCACTGACTGTGTTATTGTGGATATTTCACTTAATATTCCCAGGCTTTTTTTTTCTATGTCTATAATTATAATATTAGTAAAAGCTCAAGTTCACTCAGCATTTACTATATGATAAGCACTT
Organism: Canis lupus baileyi; assembly: GCF_048164855.1. Classification (NCBI taxonomy): domain Eukaryota; kingdom Metazoa; phylum Chordata; class Mammalia; order Carnivora; family Canidae; genus Canis; species Canis lupus. The sequence goes on along the minus strand of NC_132854.1, from coordinate 23,509,302 downwards.
AAAAATTTTTATATGTTCAAGTCTTCCTTAAAAATGTATAAATTCTATAGAATTTCTACAATCATGTCATAGGAGGAAACTAAGGTTTAAAGAAGTGATTTTCCAAATGCCATGTAAATAAAAATTTGAAGGGTTAGGAGGCAAGTGCAGGTCAGTCTGGTCTCAGTCTGCACTTTATTAACTTCCATAGAAGACTGCTCCCTGCAGGATGACCAACTCTTGAGGTTTGCCCAAGACTTGAGGTGGTTCTGGCATGGGAGTCTAGAGCATATGGGAACAAAGTAGGTTACAGACATCAGAATAAGTTCCAAGGCACCTACCTAGTGCTACACAGATACAGGCAGTATCATGGGATAATTAAAGAGGAACTATAAAGTCATAGGTAAGAGCCAGGAATAAGTTCAGAATCTTGGCTCTTTAGGTACAACTTATATAAACTTGAAACACTAATCACTCCACCTCAGTTTTCTGATTTATAAACAGAAATAATAAAATAACTACCTCTTGAATTCTTAGGAAGGTTTAATTGGATTTAATTTCATGTGGATCAACTATAGGTCATACTACCGAGCCTGACACAATAATATCACTAGATTTTACTACTGTTATATTTTCTGTTTACTTTTATACTAAAATATTTATATTTTTATTTTTCACTACTGTTATATTTCTGTCTATTTTCCATATAAAAGAATGGAGAGAGAAATAAATCATCTCCTACTCACCTCTATCTTGTCAAAAAAGTATAAGGAGGGCTATGAGTTTCCAGTCATTTGTTTCTGCCCTAGGAATGCCTCACTTGGTGAGATAGCACATGTTATAATTAAAATTATCCTTCTACTTACACGACTATGTTAAGACATTGTTTGATATACCCTACATTTGGTGTTGTTAGATTTTTTTATTCTCTAATACACACATATTTCACTGCATAAAATATTTTACATAATAATCATTGGTAAAAAATACAATATTTAAAAATTCAATCTTTTTTTTTTTTAGGATATCTAATCCAGTCCTACACTTTTTAAAAGAGGGAAACATTCCTAAACATTATATTGACCCATGCTAACTCCTACAAATTAGAATAATAAAAACATTTTTAGCCCTCAGCAGAATGGAGTCTCTGTCATAAAGCATGTCTGTGGCTGTCAAAGCTTTATTTCACATGTAACATTCATATCAGCACTGATCTCTGGCCTCTTGGGTGGCTGTCTACCAAGCTTATTATTTTTTGATGGAGTTTGGTTTTGCCCTGATAGTTTTTCCCTCACAATCACATCTATACAGGTTCTTGCTAGAAATACAGTAGTTCCCTCTTATGCAGGGTTTCATTTACCCAGAGTAAAACACCTGCCTAAGCACAGGACCCTCCTGATGGTTTGTGCATAACCTGTCGCTGCGAACATGACCTGACACTGTGTACATGACCTGACGCTAGGTCACAATGCCTACATCACTCACCTCACCTTATCTCATTGTCTAGGCATTTTATCATCACATCGTTACAAGAAGAAGGGTGAGTATGGTATAGAAGTACCTTGTATTATTATGCTTCTCTTTATTGCGCTCTATAGACATTTTGTGATTTACAAATTGAAGGTTTGTGGCAACCCAGCATCGAGCAATCCTATCAGCACCATTTTTCCAAAACCATTTGTTCACTTCGTGTCTCTGTATCATATTTTGCTAATTATTGCAATATTTGAAAATTTTTCATGATTATATAATTTGTGGTGATCTGTGATCAGTGAGTATTGATGTTACTATTGTAATTATTTTTCAGTGCCAACTTATGAATACAAAAGAAAAGTTTTTGAAGGAAATTAAAAGTGCTACTCCAGTGAACACATGAATGGTAGGAAAGTGCATGATCTTATTGCTGATGCAAAAGATGGTTTAGTGGGCTGGATAGAAGATCAAACCAGTCACAATATTCCCTTAAGCCAAAGCCTATTTCAGAGCTGGGGCTTAACCGTCTTCCTGTGAAGCCTGAGAGGTGAGAAAGCTACAGAGGAAAAGTTTGAAGGTAGCATACAATTTCTTTATGGATTTAGTTTCAAAACAGTGAAATGTTTCAGCATTAGAAAATTTAATATTAATTTCTGGCTTATGCGAAGCAGAAAAAAGCAATAGTTGCTTTCACACGTGTGTTCACAATTCACTGACTCTCTATTATGAGATTTGATCTTAAGGAGATTGGCCTAGTGGGTTTTAATCATGGTAAATTCTATAGCATAATTTTGCTATTAAACACACTATCTAAAAAAATATATTGGAAAAGGAAGTGACATTCAGCTACAGCTTGTATTTGTCAGAAGAAATGCAATATGAAAATTACGTCTGGTCTTCATGAGCCACTACAGCTGCTCTAAAATATTAATATTAAATACTTTTGAAAAGATGTCAATAGATTAGTTAATGTACAGAGGAATCTAATATAAAAAGAAAAAAATACTCATTACTGTGATGTTTTTTCTTAATACTGAATTTATAAGGCTTATGGATTTTAAATGATTAATGTTTACTTAAGCGCAAAGTAATTTAAATCTTCCTAAATATTAAAATGCATTTATTAAATAAAAAGTATCAGTTAAATTTACTAAAATTTTCTAAATACATGTGCCTTGATTACAAAATTATTTAGCAATGTGTTCTGTATATTTAATTAAAATTTTGGAGCAGATGAATTCAGTTTTCTTAAGTGCTGTACATACTTTAGGAAGCTAATAAAAGCAAATGTATGCACACTCTAAGTGTAAAAATAATGTACACATAAAGCAAAAATGGTAAAAATGAGGAATTTGTTTTTATATTTCTCAGTATTTTTATACCTTCTATAAGCTGCAATTTTTGTATTTTTAGACTTCCAGTAATTCTATAAGAATCTAATTTTGAAAAAAAAAAAGAATCTAATTTTGTAGTTTCTTAGCACTTTATTAATCTAAAAGGAAAAGGAAAATTTCATAAAGCAGTTGAAGTTGGAAGTTCTAGGTTGATGAACAATTTATCCCTGATTGTTATAAATGAGGCTCCATTTTATAACTATTTCTGTCAATAAAACTTAAATATGCAGCCTTCATACAGGTTTGGGTTTATGTAATTTAGTGCCTTCTGAAATTATGTAAATCCATTTATTTCACTTGTACTATTTCTTCAGGAGCTGCCATACCATGTCTATTCACTTCAAATTCTCCAGAGCATCACAGTAGAGGCCAAGCTGTGTGCCACATGTACAGATATTTGAGTAGTTCATTATGTTTAGAATGATTATAAATCACTAGTATGAAATTATTTATTTCTCTTTGTAATTAAGCAAATAAGGAAACAGGGAAGCATAGCTAAATTGAAGAAACCTGGAAAAAGTGGGTATTGTACTTGGAACAAGAGGAAATTATATGCATAAATGACACCCCAACCAAAGTCCTAGAATGTTTTATAAGATATTAAATTATTTAAATTATTCAGAGGAAACAATATGTAAATGATTTACAAATTAATGTGGAAATATCTATATCTAAAGAGATGGTACAATGTGCTTAAAACAGATAAGCAAAAACACTGGATTTCCAACATGTCTGTAATTGTTGGTTAGAAAATATTTAGAGAATTGTCTCATTTCAAAATGAAAATAAAGTTATCAAATACCAACACTAAACTTAAGAGAATAATTATGCAATATATTTTTTAAATCAAACAGCAAAAAATAAAAATAATAAGAAATAAATCAACCAGCAAAACTTTATATTCATGTTCCTAAAACTAATATTGAGAAATATCAGTTCCATCCAAAATTAATACATGATTTCCACATGCATATGAACTAGTTGAGTTGATAATGATGTTTGACTGTGGGTGGAAAGATGCTGCACAGCAGAAAAATTTGCAAAAGAGCAACAACAACAACAAAGAAGCAAGACTAAGCCTATTGATATCAAAATAAATTCAGTTTAAGCATAAGAATGTAAAATAAATAAATGCAACATTCAAAAGCCCATAAAAATAATCACAAATATATGTGAATCCAGGAATAAAAATAGTCGTTTTTTTTATTTTTATGTCAAATGTTGCTCTGTATATATTTTATATGTTAATTATATAAATAATTCTAAATTTTAAGAACTACTTCTCTTTCTCCTTTTTAATGAAGAAATGGAAGCATAGAGATGTTAAATAACCTAACCAAAATGACTTTGCAAATACTTAACCAAGATTTGAACCTAAGAAATGTGTCTTCAAAATTTGAGTCCCAAACCAGGATGCTGCATCATCTTAGTGTATGATAAATATCACATTTTTTTTTTGTCAATGAGGAATTTATAGACTACTGAAAAATATGGTGTGGAGGAACTGTCTAATCAGTTTTACCAAAATAAAATTAAAATAAATAAAAATAAAAGCCCTAAATAAAAAAATGGCATTACATTTCTGCCTCATACTATATACTTAATGAGTTTCAGATGAATTAGAAAGATAAATTTAAAACCAGTTATAAATGTATCCACCCACAATAATTTTGTCATCTTAAGATTTTATAATAGATGAAGACTTTGTTATGCCAGCACATTTATCATTCTAAGTAACTTAGATTCTTGGCACAGAGTAGGTATTTAATACTCATTTGTTGAATAAAAGTATGATTTAATGAATGACTCAAAGAGTGAGATTAATTGAATGAAGTAGGATGCTTGCTATATAATTTTCTGTACATTGTCTTAAGGGAGAATTTATTATCTTTTCCTCTTAAATATTCTCTTATTTATGCATTACCCTTCTCTAAAGAAGGTCACTAGTAGCTAAATCTGTTTCTAAGAATCTCTATACATAATATGGGGAATGAATAATAAGTTCTAGGTATTTTTTGGCCACAGTTAACACGTTAAATTTTTTTCTCAGCAAGAGGGTACATGGTATTCTTAAGCAATCATGCAACTGTATCAGAGAGTATTCTGTATGTCCAGTCATGACCAGGAAAAACGATTAAGACTATGAAAAGGGGAAAAGTCAACCTTTATATATATATATATATATATAAATATATATATTTATATATATATATATATAAGGGAGACCTTGAGACTTCAGAACTTATATGTAGTAGCAACCATTTAGGATCTAGTTTCGATGGTATTTACATTTTAAATTTCTGTGAGGAAATTCATAGTTTAAGTTGATATTATCAACTGGCATAGGGTATCTGAAGGCTCTTAGAGCAGAAGTGAATAAGGTGGATCGTAAAAGAAATTGTTTAGATTTCATTAAAGCACTCCGAAGATTAGGGACTTTCCCTCAAACTTCATCCAAATCCTTAATCCACCATAAGCAGATTCCAGTGAATCTTTGCAGACCTTAATGTTCTGTAATTTTCTGCTACCCTATTTATCCAGCTCTGTACACATGCATCCATGTGCACACACACACACAAACACACATAAACACACACACACATTTGTGTATTGCATAAGACCCCAAAAAACTCCTGTATAGAAACTTTTGCAATAACAAAAAGTATTTTTGGCCTTTTTTTTTTAGTTCTAGGTGATCCAAATTTTAATAATAATAAGTAGGTTTCTTAAAATATAAGAGGAAATTGTCCAAAACTTTATATTAAGTTACCATATTCTTGTAAAACTGCATGTAGAAAAAAAAGCAAAAAAAAAAAACTGCATGTAGAAATATGCAATGATGTGTGTGTATATGCTCATAAAAACATGCACACACATAAACACCTCAAACTCTGAGACATGTTTTATCTTAATTGATCTTACTTTACCATCAAAAAGAAAAATACTGTACTGATTCTGGGAAAAAGAAAATGAGGATCTATAGAGGTAGTGTATTTAAAATAATTTCCTGTGTGTAATCACAAAAATATAAACTTAAAACTCTCTGTAAAATATATTTTAAAATAAATTCTAAATGAGATGCCTTCATTGTTTCAGTTCTACAAAAACAAAAAATATTTTTTTTCTGAAATACATTCTTCTAATTGTTCAATTAATAAGGATAGAACAAAGTTGAAATACCCATCAATATACAGTTAGACTGATTAATAATTTTTTTTGGAAGAAAAGATGCTCAGATTTCCATAAGCTACTTTTTGTTTATCTCCGTCTGCTGATTGCCACAAAAGATAGAAGTAATTTTCTTTTATATTGCCTTTTTACTAATTCCACACCAGCATCTTCTATAAATGCAACCCCTCATGTATGTAATACACAATTATGTGTTAAATTGCATGTAGTTCACAAAATGCACTCCCCTACTTTTCTTGTCACTATTATTTCTAGATGAATTAGAGTATCGTCTTTAAAATTTCCTAATCCAAATCATGTTAAACATTGCAAAACATGCTCTTAATCTTTACATCTTCTTCCATGTTAAATTTTATGATCTCTAAAAACAAAGAGCTTTGAGCCATTTTTGCCAGGCTACATTGAAAACCTGTGAAAAAAGAAGTTATAGATATTATTAAAAAGGTAGATGGAAAAGTTAAAGTGTGAATAAAATTTGTATTGCTTTATGTTGCATGTTTCTTTTTATAACTTCCGGTAACTTTGGATATCCATAACGTGTGATATATTTGCACAGAATAAAGTGATGGGTGTATTCCCCATTAAGGTTGTTACCTTAAAGGATTGCTAAATCTTTTTTTTTTTTTTTTCTGGTATCATAATAGAAGAGTCAAGTAAGACAATACACTTTCAGGAGGCCTCTTCCCCATTCAGTCTATTATTAGTCTTTCCTTCGGGTTCTGGAACTTTCAGTAAGAGCAGCAATGAGGCTATGTTTATGGATTATAAATAACGAGGGGACTTGCCTTCAACCTTCGTTAAGTGACAAAATATTTGCGTTTTTTCACTGCTAGTTATCTGCAGAGTATTAAATAGATTATTCCTTCTTAATAAATCTAGATGTAAAAGCAAATATATATCTAAAGAGTCTTTAAAAATAAAATAAAATAATATTTTTAACACTATAGGTATGGATAGTATCTGTGATCCTCCATTTTAAGCTCAAGTCCAGAGACATGCTTCAGATGAAATACTAACTTGTTACTGTCTTTACAAAGCCCATAATATCACCACACTGTTATTGTGCAGAAGACTGACATTTTCTTTCACAATGACATTAGTATTACTGACTCAAATCACTGTGGAGTTGTCTGAAACTGCACTTCAAAGGTGGTAATTTCTTTTTTCTCATTTTACATCCTTACTGACTGTCTTCATTTTAGGAGTTAGTAATTCAGAAATACTTCCATTGAAATATTCATTGGAATAATTTAGTAGTATTTTCAGAATCTGAGACATTGAGAGTAACATTAGAGAAGTTGTGGGAAGCTTATGTTTTGTTTACTAGGAAAAGATTATTTAAAATCTTTTTTCCTATTCTAAGTATGGAAAATCAATAATAAATAAAATACAGATATCTGCCATCAAGTATTATGTAATATATATTAAAATGATTATAATAATCATTTTATTCCCAGTAATTTTATAATATCCTGATATTTTCTAAAGAGAGATATGTCACAGAAGAACAAATACAGCCTTATATTGGAAAACACACAGGTCTGATATTTGATATGTATTTCTAGAGTACAGGCTATCTATTGAAAATGTCAATAAATCTAGAATTTTATGATCTAATTTGAAACATAGTTGAGGGATCCCTGGGTGGCGCAGCGGTTTGGCGCCTGCCTTTGGCCCAGGGCGCCATCCTGGAGACCCGGGATTGAATCCCACGTCAGGCTCCCGGTGCATGGAGCCTGCTTCTCCCTCTGCCTGTGTCTCTGCCTCTCTCTCTCTCTCTCTCTCTCTCTCTCTGACTATCATAAATAATTTTTTTAAAAAATTAAAAAAAAAAGAAACATAGTTGAAAGAGTTACTATGATTCAAATAAGCTCTATTTATCTACAATCCAAATAATCTAAATACTCTGGCTATGATGAAGGACACTGTAAAAAGTTTTTTTTTTTTTTGAAAATATCTTTAAAAAAAAAAGATCTCATTTATTTATTCATGAGAGACACAGATAAAGAGAGAGGCAGAGACATAGGCAGAGGGAGAATCAGGCTCCATGCAAGGAGCCTGATGTGGAACTTGATTCAGGATCCCGGGATCACACCCTGAGCCGAAGGCAGACACTCAACCACTGAGCCACCTAGGCGTCCCTAAAAAGGTATTTCCAAACAGTTTTTGTCCAAGTCATCTATTATTTGGCAACTATTTGTCATTTGTCACCAGGCTATGGGATAAAACGATCATCAAAAAAATGAAGCTCTTTTCTCAGATTTCATTGTACAATGGAGATAATTACTTTTTCAAGTCTCCATTAAAAATACAAGAAAAGCATCCACTTGGTAGATTAGCAAAAAAATAATCAACTCTACTTAAAATTGTGCAGTACATGGGTATTGTGTTGCAACCTGTCCAATAACACATATCAGCTTTTTGATTATTGTGAAAGAACACAAATTATATTATTTGAAACTATTGTTTGAAAAAATAAGATGAGTCTTACAATGCTGTAACTGCTTTACATATAGGCCCTTCAGATCTTAAAGTCTAAGAAAACCAGATGCCCTGAACTGATACATGTTTGCTCATTCTGAAGATAGAATTATATCAGTAGCCAGGAAAACAAAATATTTACTAATTTGCCAAAGTGTCAACCAGGCAGATATCTAAATATATTAGCATGAGACATCTGGAAAAGAACAGAAATATGAATAGGTTGCTGCCTTTCTCCAATTCACATTTTTCTTTTGTTTCCTGAGCTTTAGAGGATGTGTTTACAGATGATAATCTGCCTGATTTTGACTCATGACTGTCAATTAGTCCCATCATAATATTCCACCTCTCACTGATTTTCATTGTTATCCATTTTTTTTCTAAATTTCTTTTTCTTCAATGTAATTTAAATTTTGTTAGTTTATTGCCCTGGAAACTTGATTATCTTTCAGGAATTAAATTATACCATGCTAAGGGGAATATATAATGTTAATGAGTTTAGATATTATTCTACCATTCATTCTTTCTCACTTCCTTATTAAAAATTAGTTGTATAATTTACATAAAATAAAGTGCAAAGATCTAAATTGTTCAGTTTGATGAGTTTTGGCATATGTGTACACCTGGGTATATACTTATTTAGGGTACATTAGTCAGACTTCCAGAGAAACAGAATGAGATACATATATATAGGAAGATTTTTTAAAAAGATTTATTTATTTAGTAAAGAGAGAGCAAGCACATGCACGCACCCATGAGCACATGCTAGTTGGGGAATGTATAGGAGGAGAGAATCCTTAAGCAGACTCCTTTCTGAATGCAGAGGCTGAGGCAGGGCTCAATCTCACAACCAATGAGATCATGATCTAAAGTTAAACCAAGAGTCAGAGGCTCAATCAACTGAGCCAGCCAGGCACCTCTATAGTAAGATATTTATTATTAGTGATTTACACATATGATTACAGAGACTGAGAAGTCCTAAAATCTGTCATCTGTAAGCTGGAAACTCAGGAAAGCCAGTGGTATAGCTCCAGTCCAAAGTTGAAGGACTGTGAACAAGAAGAGCTAGTGGTGTAAGGTACAAGTCTAAACCTGGAAGAACAAGAACCAGGAGCACCAATGTCCAAAGGCAGAAGATAGATGCCCTAAGTCAGAAGCAAATTCACTCGTCCTATGCCCCCTGTCTTTTCTTCAGACCCTCAAAGGAATGGATGAGGCCCACCTACAGTGGTGAGGAAAATCTCCTTTATTCAGTTTACTGATTCGGATGCTAATCTCTTCTGGAAACACTCTCACAGACATTCTTAGAAATAATGTTTTACCAGCCATCCAAAAATTCCCTCATCTAGTTAAGGTGACACATAAAATTAACCATCTCCAGGGCAATGTATTGTTAATTATCCTGCTTGGGTTTCCTAACCTTAAATTTGTAATGGATGTCTAATTAATTTTTGAAGACTCTCATTTGTTATGCTTTTATTTCTTCTGCCCCACTTTCTCTCTTCTCTCCATTTTAGCAACCAAACTACATATGTGCTAGACCATATCATGTTGTGCTATAAATCTGAAACTTTTTGGTTCTTAGTCTTTTTTCCTCATTGTTTTTCAGTATAGATATAAATTTTAGTTGACTTCAAGTACTCCCTTGAACTGTTCAAGACGTTCTTTTAAAAATTATCAGTGACTTATTTACAATATTATATTTTTAATTTAATATCCCATTCCACATTATTTCTTTTCACTGGTTTCTTTATCTCTGTTGAATTTTCATATATCTTAGTGCATATTGTCCACAATTTTCAGTATGTGTTTTAGGATTTTTATTTACTTTAATGTCATTTTAATAATTTCAGGGAAATCTTTTTTTAAGATTTTATTTATTCATGATAGATACAGAGAGAGAGTCAGAGACATAGGTAGAGAAAGAAGCAGGCTCCCAGCAAGGAGCTTGATATGGGACTTGATCCTAGAACTCTGGGATCACGATCTGAGCCAAAGGCAGATGCTCAACCACTGAGCCACCAAGGGGCCCCAAATTTCAGGGAAATCTTTGTGTGTGCTTCTACTGACAGTTTTTCTTATGACCTTGTATCGAATTTTCTTATTTACTTATGTATATTGTGATTCTAGTGTAATATGGTTATTCTTATTCTTATTTTTTGATGACATGTTCTTCCTTGAGCCAGATTACTTAAGTGGGGAGCTGAATCAATCTAATCAGATTGATTCAGTCTTGAATAGGATCTGGGCATTTTTTAATGTTTAACTTGATTTATTTTACCACTAGGTTCAAATATTTTTGAGAATAAGATCAAAATTTTCCCATCTTTGGGACTTGATATCTGAGAAAAGATAAGATTCGGCAGATTTTTTTTTATGCTTTACAGCTGAGCTTCTACTTTCCACACTATAATTCTCTGTGTGCTCTATATCCTACCTACTGTCAGCTTTTTGTTCAATGGGTAATCCTTTTTCTCTCTTTAGTCTTGACTTATGCTTTCTGTGCCTGGAGACATTATTTTGATGGACTGTGTAAGATGGGTTTCTCTCAGCTTTTCTGTCATCTACCTGTTACCTCCATCCATGGTGGATTTTCCTCCTGTCGACACTGCCAGTAATGAGAAGAACCATAGGTCTCTACTCTCTTATGAAAGGCAGATCACTTTATGTTTCTTTACATATTAGTTGTCTGATGACTTCAGGGAAGCTAAGATATTTTAGCAGATCTGGCTTGTTGTGTTGTTAGTGTGAAGGCAACATTCTATTGCAACTATCTACAATACAATAGAAACAGAAGTCTCTCTTTTTCTCACACACACACATTTTTGGTTTTTTATTGATAAGCAATTAATTTATTACAAGAACTTCCATCCAGTTATCACTAAAGATACTTTGCAGCACTATGTCTAAGAGATAATGTTTATATACAGCCACACACTCCTTTATTTTATAATGAAAATAACCTAGTCTAAACATCTTCAAAAAAGGAAATTCCATGTTGTTTTAGTAGTTTTTCAATATTGAATTATCATTGCCATCTGCACATTTCTCCTTATGTGACCCTTATTCTACAATTTAAGGTATTTTAACTTGGGCTGCTTTTTCCCCATTCTCAAGTACCATTATTAGGTTTATCTTAAGTATATGCTCTTTAGAATGGCTTTCTCAAATGTTTTACTATTCTGTTTAGGAGTTCTTTTTAAAGGATCATGAATTTTTTACGCATCTCATTTTAAATTATCATGGAATTTTCTATGACTTCAATGTAATCTATTTTCTACTTGATCTCCCAACAAAGAGAGACAGGAAAAAATAAGTGAGCTACAGGGTTCTCAAATATTTTGTTTTTAGTCTCATTATCATTTATTTTTATGTTTTTAGTTGAATATTTAAATTAAGGAAACAATAATTAAATGTTTTAAATACCAGTCAGGTGTCAAATTAGAGTTTTTTTTTTTTTCAAATTAGAACTATTAACAAACGTAACAGGAATGGACATGTTGATGTACAAAGGTGACTGAAAATATACAGTCTGCTCTTCCCCCAACCCTTCAGTGGGCTCAAGATTTTCCCTTTTCTAGAATTATCAAAATGGTAAAAAAATTCTCATTTTTCTGTTTATGAAAAATGTTAGATCCACTTTAGTAATCATTCTTCATACCATTATATTATCATAATAACTCTTGATTTAAAAAAGCATTTGCTCCTTGTTGGCTTCATTTTGGAAAATCTTATACGTGGTATTTTTTTCCTTAACTTGGTTTAAATAGCACTTTGTTTTATATTCTGCAATATGCTGAGGAGGAGCCTTTAAAGTACTAAAATATTCATGTTTGTGATCCATTGCAGTCATTCCCTAGTGCCTTCTGGATTTTGCAAGAACAAAACAAAGAGAAGTTATATAAGTATCAGCAGTATTGGGACCTTTTAAAATGAACTTTATAAATGGAGTACTTGGGAACATTTTGCTTGCCATAGATAAATTACTGAAACTAAACAAACTTGGTAATATCTTTGACTTTCTAGAACATCTAGAAAAAGAAAAGGTTATGATTTTAACAGTTGTTGCCAAATAACATAAATATTGAGGTGCAATGCCTGGGGAGATTATTTCTACTTGTAAAATTTCAAGAAGCATAAATGATAATATATTAAAGAGCCATATCTTTAACAGATTTGTAAAACAATGAAAATCAATATGAAAACTGATGAAATTTGGGTTTTATTTTTTTTCTTCAATTAGTATGCATGACAAGAGACCTGTTAGGTCTGTGATCATTAAATACATTTCATGTCAAGGTGATTTTTAAAAAGTCAGAGTCAAGTTGAGGGATTGTGTCACCAAGATGGCAAAATAGGAGGCCCTAAAATCCAAGCCCATGGACATCAACAATTAAACTGCTATCCAAGAACACAAACATCTCTGAGAGAGCTAAGGAGTCCACTTAAGAGACTTCAACAACACAGTAAAACAATAAAAACCCTGAGAAAAACTGCCCCCCAGAGAAAAGAAGAACAGCTTCATATTTCTTTCAGTGTCCTATCCCCAAAGCTGGCACAGCTCAGTGCTGTGCTGTGTTTCACCCCACCCAGAGATCAGCAAAGATAGAAAGATATAGAGAAGCTAAGGAAGAACAGGTACAAAGAACAGAGCCGCCAAACAGGAGCTGCTGTGATTCCCGGTGACCTGCTCTGCAAAGGACCCCAGCAGCTATTGCTACTGAAGAAACCAAGGGACAGCACACTATCATAGACACCCACCCTGCAGATTTAATCAGTATTTGCCCCAGAAATATTTGCATTAGCAGATTTCAGCCACTTGAGTCTCTCTGCCCTTGCCAAGACTGAGATCCACTGAGCTCAGGCCTCAGTGGCTGTATGAGTACAAGATGCTAGTCTAGTACCTGTAAATTTCCACAGCCATATACACATTTGGGGTAAGGCCCTTCAGTTATGTACTTGTACACTGCTGGCCTGTTGTCATCAGCCTCCACTGACATCTGTGTGCCTATAGAGAGATCCTGTACTTGCAAGAGTGCATGCTGACAAGTAGTGCCTCTGCAGCTGCCTAGGGGCCCCTGTTCAGCCTTTTGTCTTGTCTCTGGGCTACACCATTGGGCTCAACTACAGTCAGCCTCCCAATCTAGTTACTGTCTTGGCAGACACCAAGGCCAATTGCAGGCTTATTGGCAGCATGGGGGCCCTGGCTGTCAGTGTTATGTTATTGTGGATGCTGGGTCTTGCCATCGTTTCTGGATAGTGGAGGCTGGTGTCTGGAATTAGGCTGAGGGTGAGCAGGTGCATAGCTAAAGTGCCTGGCTGCAGGTGGGCCTTGTGGTGCAGAGACAGGGCTGGATCAGGGCACAGGCAGCTGAAGGGCCATGGCTGTTGGCTGTTGGTTGCAGGGTCTCCCCCACTGGCAAGCTTGTGGCAGTGGAGAAAAGGTACATGTTTCTTTTTACTTTTTTTTAATTGCTGCAATGTTGAAGTTAAACTATAACAGAATAGACAATAAATAATTGTTAAAAATTAATAACCAAATATTTAAGTATTTTTATTATTCAGAAAATAAAAACTTCATTTAAATTAAAAAAGACATATTTGAAGCGAAATTTAGAATTTATACTTCTCTTACTCCTGCTTGAAACTAAAAATGTGGGAAAACCATGAATCAAATATTCCCCCTCACAGTGAAACAGCTTTTAAATTTGCTAAATTAATAACACTCAATAAATTGGTAAATATATAGAAAAATATATTTTCTAATATATAAAAAGCATAGTTTTCAAAGAACTGAAATGATTGGTATTGCCTAAATTAATAACACAAGAATATGGCTTAAAATGTCTAATTCCCTTTAATAATAGATCTCATTACATTTTTATAAATTATGAAAATTTTCTTCAATGCTTGAGTATACTTTATATATTTTGTTTGGAAGCTAAATTAATTTAATAATTGCATCTAAAAGTATAGTACTAGAGGAATATGTAATCTCATTTTCTTTTATCTACTTATAAAATGATTGCCTTAGGTATTACCCTAAATGATCCCTCAATAAGCTTTCATGTATTTGGGTACTTGTTTATAAATAAAAACTCAGATTGTTCCCCTGAAATATTCCCAGAGCATCAGGCTAGCAAAGACTATCAGCATCTGGTGATACCATTTTCAAACAGATTGGAGGAAGATAAGAATAGTAGGAGATGAAAAACGGAGAAGAATCTATATATGGCACAATTTCACATGTAAAAATATTCATTTTATAAGTGAGCAAGTCAGGGCAGTGGTTACAATGCTTTACCAATGACATTAGGAAATGATAGTCATCAGATCTGAGGCTCTGTTGTTTGTACTATGTGATGAATAAAGACTTGTATATAATTTCTTTTCTTTTTTTCCAAATCATGAAATCTACTTAGTAATTTCTATAAAATATCTAGGAAATGCCATCTCTTAGACTAACAGTAGAACAAAAGATGCGTGTGAGTGTGTGTGTGTGGTGTAGTGTCTGAATACATGTGCCATTGTATTTGTGGTGAATGTTTAAAGGTGTTGAATCCAAAATATATCATTTCTGTGTGTATGTAGGGATAACATTAGTGCTTGTAGTAGATTGGGTTATTGTCATTCACTTTTTATTCCCTTCTGCAAGGTAACAACCTACTTTGCCACATTGATGATGGTCTTGATCATGTGACTTGTATTCCTCACTTAAGCATATTACAATGATGGTGGTGTGGAAAGAAACACATTGGGTAGGAGTGATATATGTATTGATTATTTCCTTCCTTTCTTCTCTCATACCTCTTCTCTGTGTTCTTCTTCACTTTAATTTAATATCTACCTATACTGAACTTCTCCGTTATTAAATAACTGCACTTTACTAGCACCTGGGAAGGAACAATGACTATGATTGTTCCTTACCTTTTAGAAACTTACCTTACATGAGGAGAGGGGGTTAATGGTTGTGGAGAGAAAGTTCCTAATGTATGCATGGCATTATAATATAAAGCATAGAGAGTTGTTTAAATTATAAGAAGGCTATGCAAAAAACCAAAAAACTATCACTTTCAATTTGTAAAGTCAAAGAAAGCCTTCTCGGGGGTGATGACATTGTCTTCCTGTGTTCGTTACAATTTTAGTAACAGCAGTATCATGAAATGCTTATATAATTGATTTTACTTATTCTTGAAATATTTATTAATTTTAAATACACTTTCTATACCAGATACTGATATTCAACCTACAACAATCAAATGGGAAATTGAAAATGGGACCACTAAAGTTTTAATAGCCCTTTGTACTAATTCATTTGTTTTTTCATGGAGTACAGCTGTCTATGAATATTTTCATGGTTGTTAATTCTGTTATCCTTGAAGGTAACTTTAGAGTATGAAGAGAAAATTAATTGCTTGTGATGCTTATAAGGATGAAAATAAAGTGTTCAATTTATGCCACTAGTGATTCTTTTGATTCAGTAGCTACTTAAAAGAAGAAAAAGTTTTCTAGAATACCATTGTCAAAATTATGAGGTGGTTTATCCTCTCTAATCTGCAATAGCTAAACAGAGATTAATAGCTGATATTTACTGGCATAATTGCCAAATTGAAATAGTATGACTTAGCAGATAAATTTTCTAAAGGAATTAAATATTTTATAAGTTTAACTAGTTAAAAATTTTATCAGTTTTATAAATAGACTTATTATATGAGAAGCTCAATCCGAGTACTTTAGAAACATGTTGGTTCACAGGCATCACCCCAGTGAATTGTCAGGAATCAGATCCCTTTACACTTCGTGATGTATATCTCATAAAGACACAGATTAGAGCTATTAGACATGGTCATTCAAATTCAGTGTAAGAGCATTATCTATACTCTATGACATTTCTTTTCAATGGCTCTTGTAATTGTACACATTTATATCAAATTGTTAGGAAAGATAGCTATAATGTTTTCTTAGTTTTTTTTTTAATTTAATCTCTGACAATTCTACATTTTTTTAAACATTGACAAGTAAATTTTCAGTAGACTAAGGCATTTTTCTGGATTAAAAAATTACATGTGTGTTTCAACATCCAAATATGTGTAAATGACCCTTAAAAGAAAGGAGATTCAAGTACTCTTGAGAGAAGATTCTTCAGTAGCTTTATATTTATTTACTATGCAGTTTCCTTCTAGCATTTGTTAATAAGAGATGTCAATTTACCCTTAAGTGAGGAAGGAGAAATAACCAAATTCTGAGGGTAATTGGGTAGTGATTTGGGACTAACCATTCACAATGTGGGGGCTTAAGATCATTTAGGTTTCAAAAGAATTTTGCTCTAATAAAGTCAGTAAGCCCCCGCAGAAATCGTGGCTAGTTTTTCAGTTCCTACGTGTACATTGGATAAATGCAGAACCTTTAAGGATCCTCAGATTATTTCCTTGAAGTTGAGTTGTAGGAATTAGCATGGATGGTAATAAGGCAATATTTAGAAGATTTCTACCTCTCTTTTTAATCAAATAACAAACCAAAATTAATCTGCATGAGTGTTTGGAACATAAAAGAGTTGTAAATATGTGTACTGCTATTGGATTTTCATATTTTTTTATGGACTGGTGTCCTAGATGGTTGAGTCTAGGACAATGGTGATGATCATAAGCCTATTCATATGTGACTTCAATTGTTGCTTTTGTTATAGATACCATTTTTTTTATTTCATGTTAAACACAGTCTCTGCTTGCAGGTTCTTATTATATGGGAAGGAAAACATATAAATTTATGGTATTCTTTAGATGTATTTCTCCTCTCATGCTGTATCACAAAATATCCTGGGAGTCTGAATTCATCATGATCCCACAAGATAAAACACTGATCCACTACATTAATGACATTACACTGGAGGAAAAGGAATAATGCATGAATTCCTTTTTCTGCAAGTTCTGAGGTAATTTTTTCCTCAGATGCATTTCTTCTTGTTCTGCCTATTTTTCAATGTGGTCAAGCACTGAAGGCTGCATTTGCAGTCTCCCACAGCTGTTAATATGTCCCTGGTTTCAGCCTTGGGGAAAATGAGACATCATGTCTTATCTATTTACCTCTGAATATAGATAGATATAACTGTAGCAGGAAATATCCAAGCATTCTGATAGTGTCTAAGCAAGTACTTTATCTTTAAGCTTTCCTGCTTCAGGATTTTCTCCAAATCCACAGAAGTTCATGAGCTAGCAGGGCCCAGAATTATAATAAAAGCAATGCAACTAGAGTCACCTCTTAAGTCAGCAGACGAGAGCATGAAGAACGTGCATCAGTGAAGGATAGCCCCAGCCTTTCCTTTTCAGAAGGGTGTAATTCTGAGGTACATTTTCATAATTGCTTTTAAGGCTTCTGGATAGGAGTGATTGCCCATCCTGGTAGCCCCTTTAAAAGTGTGGGGTGTTTCGTTTGTTGTTGTTGTTGTTGTTGTTGTTGTTTTGGGGTTTTGTTCTGTTTTTATTTTTGTTTTTGGGTGAGCTCATATCTGATACCTGGTTTCACTCCTAGTTTTCTCATTTTGGTTTACTGGGGTGATCTTCCAAAGAATTACATGCATGCAAATCCTTGTATCACTCATTGATTTCTGACACCTTAGATTATGAGTGACTTCTAAGCCTTTACATTTTCTAATGTAAAGATTTAAAGGTATACAATCCCTCTAAGTAACCCTTGCGCTGCATCTCAGATGAAGAAGGGGAGATGAAGTGTAGTATTTTTATGATTCTATTTTAGGTCATTTTATTTTTATTTATTTTTATATTTTTTTAAGATTTTATTTATTTATTCATGAGACACAGAGAGAGAGAGAGAGAGAGAGAGAGAGGCAGAGACACAGGCAGAGGGAGAAGCAGGCTCCATGCAGGGAGCCTGAAGTGGGACTGGATCCCAGGTCTCCAGGATCAGGCCCTGGGCTGAAGGCGGCGCTAAACCGCTGAGCCACCGGGGCTGCCCTATTTTAGGTCATTTTAATGTTCATTATGATTGTTTCTTTGATGAAAAAGTTTAGAAGTTCAGAAGTGCTTGTAAGTTTTTGAATGTATTTTTTCTAATTATTATTTACTTACTGAGGTAACTCTTCCTTGTACTATGGTTAATGTAAACAGTACAATATTCATCACTTTTTTTTGTACTGAGTTTGTATAGTGTAAAATATGCATAATTTTTATAGATTTCTATATGTACTTAAAATGTATATTCTCTTCTAATGTTTATGTGTGTACATGTTATGATACATGATATAGATCTATTAGATCAACACTGTTTATTGTACTTTTCAAAATTTGGCCTGTTTTACTGATTTCTGAAAAAGATATATTAAAACCTTCACTATGCTGGCATATATTTCTAATTCTGTTTATATTGTACAATTGTGTACTTTATATTTTGAAACATATAATTACATTAATATCAGGGTAGATTTTTCCATATTCCTAACTTATTGAACAATTCAATTGTTATAGAATCACTTTCTTTACTTTATCCATTTCTGCCTTAACATTTTTATCTGATATTATTGGAGCAGCCACAATGCTTTGGTTTGATCCTTATTGATATATATCAATTTCTTAAGCCTTTTATTAGATATTAGTTTCCTGTAAACATCATGTGTGTATGTGAATGTGTGTTTGTGTTTTAATCTTAAGTGTGTCTCACAATCTTTACCTCTTACTTGGGAAGTTTATTCTCATGTATTTACTATATTTATGGATTAATTAAGATGATTTCTACTGTTTCATTGTGTGGTTATATATTTGTCTTCTTTTATCAAGAGTTATCTTTTTATATTTCTTATTTCTACTTTTAGATATTAAGTCTTATTTCTACTATTTTAATGGCAACCTTAGCAGTTTTACCATTGTGTTGTAGAGAATATTAGCTAAACTTCTATAACATACTGAATTTTGAATATAAGTGACTGTTGTGTGTTTGTTTTGATTTGGCTTTTTAAAATAGAGCTTTTTGTTTTGGTTTAGTGGAATGAGGGCAGCTTAGGTAGGTTGGAGCTATGTTTCACAAGATTATTCTAAAATTCTGATACCTTCCTTCTTGTTGCTCTGCCAACCCAAGTTAATTCTTTATGTGCATGGTCAGGCATGTTTCACAGACACATACTCATTTTTTCTGGAAGGAAAAGAGGGAGAGAGTATGTCGAGACAGTTTCCATTAACCTAGTGATATAATGTGATTTGAGTTGTACCTAATTGCAATCATAGTTGTTCCTAATTGCAAGGAAGACTGAAAATCATAATTTATTTGATATTTCAGATTGACAAGTAATTTTTTTGTATTCCTATTGAAATAAAAAAATATATTTTTATGATTTTATTTATTTATTCATGAGTGACACAGAGAGAGGCAGAGACATAGGCAGGGGGAGAAGCAGGCTCCCTGTAGGGAGCCTGATGTGGAACTCAATCCCAGGGCCCTGGGATCATGCCCTGAACAGAAGGCAGACACTCAACCACTGAGCCACTCAGGCATCCCATGAAAAAATATATTTTGGTGGACAAATAGCGCTCTGCCTAAAACGTGCATGAATTGGTACTGTGGTATCTATAGTAATGTGAATTTGTACTGCTGATTGCTCTGAAACACAAAGATCTTAGAATATTTGGTTACTATCACCCTCACCTAAATAAACATACTATTTTTGAAAACCATTGTAGGTCTACTCTGGTATTTTTTAACAGATATACTTTATTACTATATTATTTGAAACAATGACTCTGCTTAATGTCTCCAACATTCTTACCAATACAAGTGCTCTCAATTCTTTTTTACCTCCTAAGCATTCCATCTGAAATAATTTTCTTTCTGTCTGAAGCATATTCTTGAGAATTTCATTTAGTTCAAAGTTCCTATAGAGTACTTTACTTTTAGTGGTCAGTTCTCTATTTTTGTTTGAAAGTGAGTCCATTTCTCCATCAAAATTGACTGAGTTTTATTTTGTATTTTTATTAGGTATTCAGTTACTTATCAGCAGCTTTATTGTGACAACACTTATGTTCTGTCTTCCCTTGTTGCTTTTGATAACTCAGCTATATGTGTAATTGCCACTGATCTGAAGATAATCTCTATTTTCTCTTTCTTTGGGGTTCTGAATTAAACTGGAATGTATCCAGGTCTGTGTATGCACCAGTATGCCTGTGTATGTGTGTGTATAAATGTGTGTTGTTTATTTTAATTGTAATTTACTGGATTTTCTTTTCATCACTGACCTTTAAACTTATATTTTAAATCTCATTTTCTTTTTGTCATGTATTCTGCATAATTTCTACAGTTTTAACTTTAGCTAACTAATTATATCTTCTGATGTGCAAAATCTTCAGTTAATTTTAATTAGTTATTGCATATTTTATTTCTGTAAGTTATATGTTCTCCTATAGTCTTTGATTCCTAATTTATATATTTTAGCTTCTTGTTTCTTCTTAAATGTATAAAACATTGTCATTTTGTGTTTTCTGCTGATAACTCCAATATCTAAAAGTACCAATGGTCTTCCTGTATGTCCCACCTTTATTTTTCCTAAGTTTTACTCCTGTGGCCTTGATTTCTTGGGGGTTTTAGAACTTAACTTTATGAAAATTTTCCTGGAGTAATTTATTGAAGGCTGAGTAAAATCTTAGTTTCTATAGGTGGGAAGTGTGTTTGCTTTTACAAGGAAAAGGTGGGAGTGCTACCAACACAAAACCAAATAAAATTAAATATTCTACTTGTATGTTTTGGAATCTCACATCCACTCTGAAAACCTGAAAAATGTGTGAAGCCTGATTTTGTGTTCATCAGTTGTTAGCAGGAATGTTTGTTTGTTGCTTTTAATTTATGTTTCTGCCCCACCCCCTCAGCACTAAAGGCAATACAAAAACTTTTGCCATTATTTTATTCAGAGGTTTTTATCTGTTTGTTTGCTAGTTTGCTTTTTTTTTTTTTGAGATTTTATTTGTTTATTTATTCAGAGAGAGAGAGAGAGGCAGAGTCACAGGCAGAAGAATAAACAGGCTCCATGCAGGGAGCCCAACATGGGATTCGACCCTAGGTCTCCAAAATCACACCCCAGGCTGCAGGCGGTGCTAAGCCGCTGCACCACCGGTGGCTGCCCTTGTTGGTTGGTTTTAACCATTTGTTTTTACATTGACAGATTATAGAGTTGAAAGCCAGGCTTTTGCTCTGGTATTTTATTGGATTACCCACTTGGGAAGACTGCGTTTACTCTTTTTTCCCTTATACTGATAAAGGAGAGCTTGGTTCTTGTTTCACAGACTCGAAGAATGAATCTTGCAGACAACAAAGAATGAGCAAAGTGATAGAAGTTTAGTAAGCAGAGGTACAGAAAACACTCTCAAAAGGGAGAGGAGTCCGGAAAGGGTTGCCACTGAGGGCTTTTATGGTCTATCTTTTATAGGAAACTGACCAGGGAACTTGGTAAATATCTTGTCATTATCAGGGTGGATCTTTAGAACAAACAAGGTCAACTTGTAACTATCATAATAACAAACAAAATGTTTTTGTAAATATCATGAGCCCAAACAAGGTGTTCCTTTCTCTCTGGTTAATATCTCTTCCGTAATATTTCTCTACATCTGGGATTTCTGTGAACCGATCATGGCCTTGAGATTCTTGTGCTGTCTTCGTTTGAAAAGGAACTATTGATAACACCTTAATGACATATTTCTTTGTAGTCTGGTGAGTTTCTGTGATTACTTAATAACTGTTAAAGGGGGATATCCCCTAACATTTTGGAACTAGGGAGCCAGGTTTATTTTTTCTGTTTTTACTGTCTTATCTGTTTTCTTGGGATGGCGTAGGAGCCTGTCTCTGGGGCCTTTCCCTTATTATTTTCTGCCTAGCTGCATCTGCTTCTACCTCATTCCTACACCAGTACCATTCATCTATTATAGCAGAAGTTTGTGGTCTCAAGATGTCATAGACACCCTCTATTTAAAAACTAGCTTTCAGATTGAATTATATGACATTTTCTTAATTTTATTTCATTTCAATTTGGGATTCAGTGATTCTTTATTTTCATGTCAGTTTATCAGTGCCATTAAAATCATGTTCTTAGCAATTCTGTGGTGTTTTTACCTTCAGCCAAAACCTTGAGTCTTGCTTGAATCTCCTTTGGTCTTATGCCTATAAACAATAATTCACATATTCTATCTTCAGACTGTGTCTTGCATCAGCACTTCTCACTAACTCACCATTATCTTGTTGATTTTTTAACAGCAATCGCCACAAGGTATTTCTTTAGTTATGGAAATATCTTACATTTGCTGTCTCTAGTATAGTTGCTACCCACTTATGGCAGTTGAGCACTTGATATCTGATAGTACAACCAAAAAACCTAATTTTTAATTTCATTGTATTTAAATTAGTTTAAACTTAAACAGCCGTATAAGTCTAATGGCTACTGTATTATAGGAGGCATTTCTATATCTTTAAACTGGACACCATTGCCTTTTTTCTTTTTCACAAGACAATTTTTGAGGTGCATTTGCATATAATAATATTCACTCACATTAAATGTTCACGTTGATGATTTCAGTAACTTTGCTGAACAGTGAAACCATGACCACAAATCAGTTTTAGAACATTTTCATCGCATAAGAAAGATTTTCATTGCATAGATATGAGAATAAGATTTCTCATATCTATGTAGAATCACACTCAATTTCCAGCCCAGCCTCAGGAAACTATTGATCTAATTTCTGTTTGTAAGTTTGACTTTTCTGGACAGTTCATATAATATGGTATTATATCATAGGACTCATATACCTAACCTTTTCATTCCATGTGATGTTTTTGAAGTTCTTCCATGAGGTACTATCCATCTGTAGCTCATGCTGTTTTATTGCTAAATAATATTCTATTGTATATATATACTGCAGTTTGTATATCCAGTTACCAATTAATGAAACTTTAGGTTGTTTCCATTTTTTGGCTACTATGAATAATGCTTTTATAAACATCCATGTACACAACTATGTGCACATGTGTTTAAATTCCTCTGAAATTTATACATAGAATTGGAATTTCTGGGTTTTATGGTATTTATATGCTTGATTCTTCACAAAACTATTTTGCAAAGAGGCTACACCATTTTAAATTCTCATCACCAGTGTATGATGGTTCCCATCTTCTTATATCCTAACCAGTATTTTAATTATAGCCATTCTAATAGGTAGAAAATGATCTTATTGTAGTTTTTGACTTTCATTTCCCCATTAACTAATGATTTTGAGTATCTTTTCATGTTCCCATTAACTATTTACATATCTTCATCAGTAAAATGTTTTGTCCACTTATTTATGTATTTATTTTTAAGGATTTTATTATCTATTTGAAAGAGAGAGCATGAGAGAGTGAGTGGGCATAAGCAAGGGGTGGGTGGGACCATGGCAGAGGGAGAGGAAGAAGCATGCTCTCTGCTCAGCAGGGTCTTGATCCCAGGACCCCAGAATCCTGAATTGAGCCAAAGGCAGATGCTTAATTGAGCAACCGAGATGCCTTTATTTTTTTATTCTGTTGTTAATCTTACTATTATTGATGTATAGGGCTTCTTATCAAGTATGTGTTTTACAAGTATTTTCTCTATGAGGAAAACAAAACATATTTTGCCTTCTGTTTTTTGACACTACTTTGTATTTAACATATCCTAGACTCTTAGTAGAAATATACGTCATTTGAAGAAATATATTTAAAGAAATTCATGCAGAATAAATGTCTTTAAGATAATGGTTATGGCTTTTTTGTAATAATATTGTCAGGTTTTCATTGAAGGCAGTGTGTATTTCCTTCTGAAAGACTAGCTATTGATTATTATAATTAAAACATATGGGCAGCCCAGGTGGCTCAGCAGTTTAATGCCACCTTCAGCCCAGGGCCTGATCCTGGAGACCTAGGATCGAGTCCCACATCAGGGTCCCTGCATGGAGCCTGCTTCTCCCTCTGCCTGTGTCCCTGCCTCTCTCTCATTCTCTCTCTCTCTCTGTGTCTCTCACGAATAAATAAATAAATATAATCTTTTAAAAAATAAAATCTATAACATCAAATTATCTTATTAAGTTTGATGTATTCAAAGAAATTTAAATTTTGAAGCCATGCACAAGGATGTATTATCTATAAAATTATTTCAGTAATCCAAACAATTTTATTACTATTTGCTTTCTGAACTCTCTTTTTATAAACAAATAAAAATTGATCAGTATTCAGTAATGTACAAAACACTTATAACCTCTTGCCAACCTTTAGAAAAATTAGTATTATTGTCTTGTTCTTATCTTGCAGCTAGTTCTACAACTAAATCAATCTTGAGTTTGTTTTTAGCTTCCTGCCTACTTAGGTTTAGAACCAATCTATTATGAGCTGTCTGAGGTTCTTTTTTGGATCTTAAAGTAATCTCATCCCTAATGCTTTCATACAGTAGCTATTTAATCTTCTTCATAGAGTGAGGAGAATAACCTTATACTTTACTTTTCTAATAAAATGTCTCTTGGCTAAGAATTCCAAGTGAGAGAAGAATTGGGCTTTTTCATACAGGAATACCTGAAGTACACTTAATGTGTCCAGCTTATATGCAAACTGAATAATTTTTGAATTGCTAATTTTTATAAAATTCATAAAAATCAAAAAATAAAAAAAATTCATAAAAATCTATGCATTTTAATATATGAGAAAAATAATTACCATTTCCTCTGTGGAAAGTTGAAGAAAGTAAGTGGATTTTTGTTATTGTTTAATTGATTTCTTTATTTTTACTGCTAATAAGTGTTAACAAATCACTTAGACATTTTATATATTTGTTCTTGCACTTAAAATATGGAGATGACAATAGTATCTAGCACACATACTATTGGGAAAACAAAATGAGTAACGTATACTTGGTGTGCTATAAATTCTAAACTATTGAGCAAATACATGTTATATATTTCAAAACATTTGTTGGAAGATTTTGAAACCAATAGATTATTATGCATTTTATCAATTCATAGCTGTACATGGACACTGAATAATCATAAAGTTACACTAGGTTTTATGGATATGATTTATTTTTTCAATAGTAGTGTTTGTTATACAAACTAGAGGACAGAATGAAAAAAGAGAAAGAGAGGCAGAGAGGAAGGAACTTTATTAACTTATTTCATGATAATCAAAATATTTAAATGAAAGCAAAATTGTATAACAGATTGATACATTGATTTTTTTCCTCACATTTTGTTTGATCTCAGAATATATTTTTAGTTAACTTTTATTATTAAATGTTATCATAAAGTCCAAGCCCACTAAACTACTTATACTATTTCTACCTTTGTCAGAAATACACACACAGAGGTATAATGAAATTGAGTTGTTTTAAGAGTTTAACTATATAAGTTTGTATAGAATATTTCTCTCTCTGTGTGTGTCTCTCATGAATAAATAAATAAGATCTTTAAAAAAAGCTACACAATCTACAAGAACTTATAAAAACAAACAAACAAATCAGTCTCGTAAGTCCCTAGCTTTTTATACATTTTGTGAGTAGTACCTTGAATAGTGGAAATTACTCATCAGTTAAAAATATAGAAGTTTTTTTCATAATATTCAAAAGTTGAAAAATCCAATTAATTTTCTTGAAACTGAGTATTAAAGTACAAAAAATGCCATCTTATTTGAAAATGTCTACTAAAAATTAAACTCAGACCTTAAAGAGTATGAATTATAATTGATCAAAGCAGCATGCTATCGCATGTTTCAATTAAGGGTATTATTCCATAAATTGGCATTTTTAAACTATTTATTTATTTATGAGAGAGAGAGAGCAGGCGGAGAGAAAGAGAGAGAGGGAGAGAGAATCCTAAGGAGGATCCATGCTCAGTTTAGAGCTCAGTGGATCTCTCAATCCTGAGATCATGATCTGAACCAAAATCAAGAGTCAGATGATCAACCAACTGCACCACCCAGGCACCCCATAAGTCAGCATTTTAAAAAGTGTAAAATAGAGTTCTTTTTCTTTAAATAATTCACAGTGTCCCTAAACAAAATCCTTTGTGAAATTAACTCCTGTAGTTTTTACTTGATAACATATCTCCCAATTAAAACTGTCTAATAGATTTCTTAAACAATGAATATATGCCACTTTATATTCACTATAATGCCAAAAGTAGTTTCATAATTCTCTATATATAGTATAAATATAGTGTATATAGTATATGTGTGTGTGTATATATATATATATATTACATCTTTTTTTTTTTCTATTCGTCTGTTGATAGATATTTGGGTTCTTTCTTTAGTTTGACTATTGTGGACATTGCTGCTATAAACATTAGGGTGCAGGTACCCTTTTGGATCACTACATTTATATCTTTGGGGTAAGTACCCAGTAGTGCAATTGTTGGGTCATAGGGTAGTTCTGTGTTCTTTTTTTGGTTTGTTTGTTTTTTTGCTTTTGTTTTTGTTTTTGTTTTTTTTTAGTTCTGTTTTTAACTTTTTGAGAAACCTCCATACTGGTTTCCAGACTGGCTGCATCAGCTTCATTCTCACCAACAGTTTAAGAGGGTTCACATTTCTCTGCATCCTCGCCAACAATAGTTGTTTCCTGGCTTGTTAATTTTAGCCATTCTATGTCTATTTTTCTATATTTATTGGATTTTTCAAAGCTAACATCACAAAATGTATATTTAAAAATATTTACATATATCATATCTAGCATATATAATAAACTGTTAATTCTTTTAAATCATACTATTAATGATTCACTCAATTCATTCTAATCATTCCTCAAGAAAGATATTCTATTATGTTAAGTGAAATAAAATACTGTATTATGCTAATAACTAAACTATTTATTAGAAATACATTTTTAAACCAGTAGAGACTGATTTTTATTCAAAAATATGTAATTCTATATATAAGCCTATGTTCAAATTAGAAAATAACCTGTTACATGAAGAAGACAACAACATTTAAAAAAATTGATTTCCAGTTGAAAATGATTTGAGATCATCTTTAGAGGGCAGCATTTAACTAGGGAAAGAGGTATTTCAGCTCTAAGCAGAAGTTTGAGTATATATTAGAAATGTGAAATCTGACAGTTAAAACTTGATAGGATACTAAAATATAATTTATTCACAATTTCAATATTAGAAGAGGGGAAACAGTAGCCTGAGAGTAACCTAAATTTATAGTCTAGTTGAAAAATCCACTTTATTAAACATCATCAGATATTAAAGGCATTTTTTTTTTGTCAATTAGTTTTGGAGCAACATGGAGCAAATTTTCTTTACTCCTAGCAAGAAAGTACAGAGCAATAGTAAATGATATTTTAACAATAATATTTAACAGCAATTTTACAATTTGTACATAGTGTAATTTTTTTTTAAATGTACAAATAGAGAAGTAAAATAAATGAGGTATTTTGGGGCAGCCCAGGTGGCTCAGTGGTTTAACGCCATCCTCAGCCCAAGGTGTGATCCAGGAGACTGGGAATCGAGTCCCACATCAGGCTCCCTGCATGGAGCCTGCTGCTTCTCCCTCTGCCTGTGTCTCTGCCTCTCTCTCTGTGTCTCTCATGAATAAATAAATAAAATCTTTAAAAAAATGAGGTATTTTTTTATAGGCAAGTGAAACCAGAATTATATCTTATTTTAAAGTTTTATTTAAATTTCATTTAGTCAACATATGGTGTAATATTAATTTCAGGTGCACAATGTAGTGATTCAACATTTCTTTGGTGCTCATCACAGCAAGTATACACCTCAATCCCCATTACCTGTTTTACCTATCCTCCCACCACCTCCTCTCTGGTAACCACCAGTTCTTTTCTCTATAGTTGAATCTGTTTCTTGGTTCATTTGGTTTGTTTCTTGAATTCCACATATTACTGAAATCATATGGTATTTGTCTTTCTCTGACTGACTTGTTTCACTTAGCATAATACTTTCTAGTTGCATACACTTGCTTGCAAAGGGCAAGATTTCATTGTTGTTTTTTTTTTATGACTGAGTAATATTCCAGTGTGTGTGTGTGTAATCATTTAACTAATTGAGGGTAGTAAAAAAGTATTTCTTTTTTTTAATATTTTATTTATTTATTCATGAGCGACACAGAGAGAGATAAAGGCAGAGACACAGGCAGAGTGAGAAGCAGGCCCCATGCAGAGAGCCCAGATGTGGGACTCGATCCCAGGACTCCAGGATCACTCCCTGGGCTGAAGGCAGATGCTTAACCACTGAGCCACCCAGGCATCCTGTAAAAAAATATTCCTGCAACATTCTGTGCCCATGCTGTTAGCCATGAAAGCACACAAAATAATTTAGTATTTTAAAACATGGTTGAATTTAAAAGCTATATATATGTCTACATGATTCTAGCCAGTAATCTATTTGTACATTTAAATGGATCATTACAGCTAATTCGTAAAATGGAGACATTATTAGCACAGTGATTTTATTTGTTTTTATTTTTTTAGCACAGTAATTTTAAAGAATTGATATTTAACTCACTCTTTTGTCCATTTCTTTAATATTCAATTTCAAATTATATGGTTTTAAAGTCATTGCTTAATTATCACTGGTTACAGCAACTAGTGTAGTGTAGGGATATAAGAAATTAGACTTTATAGACAGTTATTACTGTTATGCAAAAGTCTGCATTCAGATGAAGTACCAGGGATGCATTCTAAACTAAATAAAGATGAAAGGGAGTTTTATTAAGACATTTATCTCCTTGAAAAAGCCAAAATCTTGGCCTTGGCAAGTTCTCAAATTTTTATTAACTGACTATAAAATGGGGATAAGCCTTTATATTGTCAAAATATCAATTTTAATGTGATGCATGGAAGATTCACTTGTGAAGCTTAAATTTTAATTGCATAATCTACTATCAAATTATTTAAAAAGAGCAGAGGTATCTTTCAAGTATATCTTATGCTTCTCTTAGATAAACACCCCCACAAATTATAATGTAGTAATTTTTTGGCATGGAATGAAATTTCAATCAGAAAAAAGAAAAGCATGCTTTTTTGTGCTCTTATGTCTATCCACAAAGATAATTTATTTCTTGTCAGATTATTATTAAATTACGTTACCTTGAGTGACTTATTTTGTTGTTAACTTTTTTAGGGTTATAAGTTGCTAAAGTTGCTAAACAATGCCAAATGTTTCTGTGAAATATTTATCCAGCCTGAAAAAATAAACAAGCTTTTATTTAAAAATAAAATATGTATCGCCAGTGAGGAAATAATAGTGATTTCTGATGAACAAATAAATAAATAAACTACAGTGAATAATATTTGAAAATTATTCTTTGAAAAATATAAAAACAACATAATCACTGTATGGTTGTATATTTGTCTTATTTTTAATTTGTCCCAACTACTTCATCAATTTTTTGAAGTGCTTGTTTTATACTAGATTATGTAGGCCTTGGTCATTACTCTAGAAGATTATGTTTCCAGAGAAAGGGAGTGTCGTGTAATGGAGATAATATTTATGATTGATTGATTGATTGATGATTTCTATAATTTAAAAACAAAGCTAGGTTTTATTTTGTTTTCCATTTGCTCCCAAATCTTTTACTTTTCCTAGCAATTATTTCACTATTTGAGGCATAGGAAAGATAGGGGAGTATATATTAACTCCTAAAGAAAAAAGATGGAGGATGAGCTTGAGTTCAGGAAGGGGAAGTAAAAGAAGCCACTTTTTTTTTTTTTTAAAGGTTCATAGTGAAAAGGGAGAAGAAAAAGTGAAAGGTTAAAGGAAGCAGCTAGTGAGATACATGTCCTGGCTTTACCCTTTTGTACAGAACCCTTTTGTACAAAAGTTTACAGATTTTTGGAAGCAAGTCAAATGCAGACAAGACATGTGCTCTGTTCTGTATTTGAAAATCACAGAGATCAGATCAGCTTGGATTCCTTTATCAAATAGGGGCAGATATAAGAAAAGGAGGTTATATGATGTTTAAAGAGTTTCTGAGTTCCTGCTCCTCTCTGTTGGCAAATGTGTGGTGTGGGAGAAGTTTCCATAGACCCTAGGCAAAGATTAATAATCTGTTTTTACTGACAGGCTTCCCAAGCAGTTAACCAGAATGAAACATACTGACCTAATAGTTAAGGGCTAGAAATTGAGCCATCGGCTTATGGTGAAACTTTGCTACCAGTGACAGCATCGGTGAATGTTGACCTGGGAAAATCCCTAGGTTCTGACTAAGGTAAAAGGATTTCATGGGCCACAGATTTCATCTGTAGGCACACATTTTCAGGAGAGAACAAATTAACCATACATACACAGTGGAAGTTAGCAAAGATATATGAGACAGTATGCAATTCTGAGGGTCCATATCACTTACCACTATAAGAATGCCTCACCATCATAACGGTCTACAGATTGGATATAAGAAACTCCTGTCAAATATTTAAGTATATTTGTAGAAATTTGAATTATGACACTGCAATTAATTTTTTTGATGTTGTATATTATAGTTTCTTTATAAAATTATAAGAATTACTTATTTTAAAATACAGGTCTATTCAAGAGACACAAAAATGGAATATAAGAAATAACTATTGATCAGATTTTAAGCAATATATGTCCATATTAGCAAGGAGTCAGAAATTACATTCTAAAACAATCCAACATCCCACCAGGTAGTCCTAAACATATTGAAAGCTATTAATTCAATTGATACACAGCCATCTACTAATCAGTTTTACAATTAAATGCATTTTTTAAATTAATGGCAGTTTCTTGAAAATAATATGCAGATTTACAAATACTACTTATAATCTGTAAAGTGAAACTGTTTAAACTAGATAAGGGAAAAGGAGAATTTAATGATGTTAGTAGAAAAAAATGATAGGGAATCTAGCAGTAAAAGGACACTTGATTATCATTGGTAATTACTGGATATAAGCGATGCATGTGAGGATATCTTTGAAAATGTGTAGATAGGGGGGACTGTAATCTGGAGGACCAAAATTAGGAAAAGGGAAAACAATTCTCCACCTAGAAATTGAAGTTACAAAGTCCTCTAGGCAGCTATGCAAAACAGTAATATATACACATATATATAATGTATATACATATATTTATATATAATTTTTTTTCTTTCATGATGTAAAAGAACCCTAGCCCTAAGAGAATTTTTGGAGATATCAGGTTAATATGAAATGCACCAGGATATGACACTCTGCTTAGAATATTAAGTAAAGAATACTAGTTTTTTTTTTTCCCTAGAATATTTATTTTTTATTAGAAACAATCACCTTGGGACTCCTGGGCGGCTCAGCGGTTGAGCATCTGCCTTTAGCCTGGAGCGTGATCCTGGGGTCTCAGGATCGAGTCCCGCATCAGGCTCCCTGCGTGGAGAGTGCTTCTCCCTCTGCCTGTGTCTCTCATGAGTAAATAAATAAATAAATCTTTTTAAAAAAAGAAACGATCACCTTATGTCACTTTATGTCAAAATGGCCATGTGAAAAAACACAGATGAAGTTTAAATAAACATAAGATAAATTTATAGTTTTATCAAATATCATTCTTCATTTTTATGAAATTTAAAATCCTTGATAATCTTGGAATTGAAATCTAATTTTCAGAAGGATTTTGACACTTTTATCTGCTCTCTTTTGCTGAAAAACACCTCAAGCTTTATAAGTCATACAGTTAACAATATCAGTTGACAGAAATGGTAGTATTTCAAAACTTGTGGTTTTGAAATTGTTAAAAGTGTGCCACTGTACATGTTGTTCACATTTTATGTATGTAGTATCATATTATACAAATACCAAGGTCCCCTGCCTATTACTTTCCTCCTTATTTTCTCATTATCTTTGATAATGACAGTGTTTGGCTATAGAAATTGTGGTTGCATAATGTGGTTAAGATGCTTTCCATGTACCTATTACTTGTTTCACACAAAATATGTATGTGAGCGATTTAGACAGTTCCATCTCATGGGATAGTGGTACAATCTTCAGATTTGGACACTTCATTCTCTTCCACAAAACTCTATTAAGTGAACATTTTTCTAATGTTTTAATGAGCGTACCACTGTGTGCCATATAAGAATTAATAATATCAATCTGGCAACCAACTCTTAGTTGAGTTTGGAAGATAGTCTCTGATAATTTTATTTCTTTGTTTCCCTCTTTAAGTATATGATAAACTTCATATAATCATGACCCATCATGACATACATTTGCATAAAAAGGTACAAATAGAACATGTCTTCATATCATTCAAGGAGGCCAAAACATGTTATGTTTTGAATTGATACATAAGGGCATGAACTTTTTATGTAATTTCATTTTCATGACACTTCAAGTAATTTCACCTAATGGCTATCCACTGAGAAACAAACAAAAATGTTCCCAAGTTTGTTTATATTTTCTCTGAAGTCATTGATGTTCTGAAAGACTGTCTTTAATTGCATCTTTATTCTATTCAGTTGTACTTATAATTTCAGTTATCCTAACTGTCATCCTTACATCACCAAAATATTGATCATTGCCTTCTTTACTGACACCTTTCTTCTAAATAACTCATATCTGGAGCTAGTGTTTTTTTTTTTTTAAGATTTTATTTATCTATTCATGAGAAACACACAGAGAGAGAGGCAGAGATACAGGCAGAGGGAGAAGAAGCAGGCTTCGTGCAGGAAGCCCGACATGGGACTCGATCCCAGGTCTCCAGGATAATACCCTGGGCTGAGGTGATGCTAAACTGCTGAGCCACCGGGCTGCCCAAGTGTGTTTTTGTTTACTTCACTCTGAGAAATTCCTGTGTTGCTGAAGCAAAGGACACAAGAAATTAATGTTCTACAAACCCTAGTGTGGTGACAACCGCAATCACATTCAGATAGTAAGGACTGACTTACATGGCCCACTCCAGTAGGGAAAGTAGGTTTGGCCAAGGAGATGAGAGCCTGAGTGGCCTAGAGCTGATAGTACTATGACTATCCATTTAAGTTCGTGGATTTCTTTCTTTGAATTCCATGTCACCATACTAATCTCCTATTGCTGCATTTTTTAACTTTTTTTTTTCATTACCACCTTCCTTAAACCAGTCTTGACAATTTTCTGTGTCTCTAGATTCAGCATTAGTGTCTCTTCATCTAGGTAATCCTAACCATTCCCATGTTTTCAAATTCCATCTATAATCCTTCTATTGATAGTATCAATGCTAGTTCCATTTGTGGGATTTTTTTTTGTTTATTTGTTTGTTTTTTTAATCCATATAGGCAAACACTTCAGATCTTCTTTTGGTATCTTGAAGTCAACTCAGATTCAGTCAAGATGAACTTGTTTTTTATCTATTCAAATCCTTATTAAGAGTTTCCTATCTGGGACAATGGTGGCATATAACCAGAGCCCCATATGCCACTCTTACATCTCCTGACTCCTTCCTTCCTTTTTTTTTTTTTTTTTTTTTTTTTGAGATTTATTTATTTATTTTTTTAACAGAGAGGGAGAGAGAGTACACAAGCAGGGGGAGTGACAGGCATAGGGAGAAGGAGAAGCAGGCTTCCCTTGGAGCAGGGAGCCCCATACAGGGCTCAATCCCAGAACCCTGGGAACATGAACTGAGCCACCTAGGTACCACCTCCTTCCTACTCTTTCCTTTTATCTAGAAGTTTCTATTTATTCCCACTGCCACTACTTCAAGCTTTCATCATATTTTTCCTATACTGTTGTAATAATCACCCAATTTGTTTTCATATGTCCACTTTTCTCAATTTTAATCAAGTTTTACAGAGTAGTCAATGACATATTTTTTGGATAAAGAGACAAAATGATCAATTCTCTGCTTTACAGTACTCTTTGACAGCTGTTATACTTAAGATAAATTCTAAAAAGAAAACAAAACAAAAACAAACCTTAATATAGTCTAGAAATCTTTATCTGGCTATTGTCTGCTCCTTGGACATCTATTGTCATATTGTGAATTCAAGGGTACTCTTGCTGCTTTAAATTTCTGGTAAGCAACAAACAAACTTCCCCTTTGTTTCCTTTACCTTGAGTATTATTCCATTAATCCTTAATTTTAACAACTAACCCTAGCTCATTATGGGTTCAGGTTCAAAGTCGCTTTTTCACAAATGTTTTCTCTGTTATTTCCTGTTTCTATGAAAGGTACTTTGAAAGGTACATATTATATGCTCTTATTTCAAATTGTTTTCCCTCTTTCTGTCACCTAAGACACCTACAAGGTTTTTTAAAAAATAATTATTGATTTAGTCAATTTATTCCCTAATATGCTTAAGTTCTACAAAAAAAGTCAGCTTGTTATCAATGTCAGTAATGGCAATTTGTCAAGCAATATTTAGACCATTTATTAATGGATAACCGATTTAATCATTTCACCTGTTTTTCTGCTTCTATATCAAATCTCAGTGAGGGCAATATAAAAGCATGCCATGGTTAAGATTATGAAAATTTTACTATAATTCTCACAATAATTTTGTGTACTATTTTGTATAATTAAGAATGACACAGAGATCACTTATTAGCAAATCATTTCTTTTTATTCTAATGGTGGAACTTCAGATGCCACAAGAGATCTCAAATTCAGTTCAATTTTGAAAACACAAACAAAAATCTAGCTGATCTTTGTTCTACTTGGAATCAGTTTCTGTCTCTGAATATAAACTCTATGAAAGTGCAAGTATGTTCATATTCCTAGAATTTACAATGGTGGATAATATATGGTAAATAATTAATAAATGATTACTGAATGATTTTAAGAATGCATTAACCCTTAAAGCATATTTTATGTAAAGTATATCTTTTTCTGGAAAAGAGAAACTATATGTGGCAAGTAGAGAGAAAAATAATAATGTGGTATAAGATTTGTCAGCTGCCAGGACTTCCAGAATTTATTTTTCTCCAGCATATCTAAGCAAACTTATAAAATTACATGCAATTTTACAGAATGGGAGAAGATATTTGCAAATGACATATCAGATAAAGGGCTAGTTTCCAAGATCTATAAAGAACTTATTAAACTCAACACCAAAGAAACAAACAATCCAATCATGAAATGGGCAAAAGACATGAAGAGAAATCTCACAGAGGAAGACATAGACATGACCAACATGCACATGAGAAAATGCTCTGCATCACTTGCCATCAGGGAAATACAAATCAAAACCACAATGAGATGCCACCTCACACCAGTGAGAATGGGGAAAATTAACAAGGCAGGAAACCACAAATGTTGGAGAGGATGCAGAGAAAAGGAAACCTTCTTACACTGTTGGTGGGAATGTGAACTGATGCAGCCACTCTGGAAAACTCTGTGGAGGTTCCTCAAAGAGTTAAAAATAGACCTGCCCTACGACCCAGCAATTGCAGTGTTGGGGATTTACCCCAAAGATACAGATACAATGAAACGCAGGGAGACCTGCACCCCATTGTTTATAGCAGCAATGGCCACAATAGCCAAACTGTGGAAGGAGCCTCGGTGTCCATCGAAAGATGAATGGATAAAGAAGATGTGGTCTATGTATACAATGGAATATTACTCAGCCATTAGAAATGACAAATACCCACCATTTGCTTCAACGTGGATGGAACTGGAGGGTATTATGCTGAGTGAAGTAAGTCAGTCGGAGAAGGACAAACATTATATGTTCTCATTCATTTGGGGAATATAAATAATAGTGAAAGGGAAAATAAGGGAAGGGAGAAGAAATGTGTGGGAAATATCAGAAAGGGAGACAGAACGTAAAGACTGCTAACTGTGGGAAACGAACTAGGGGTGGTAGAAGGGGAGGAGGGCGGGGGGTGGGAGTGAATAGGTGACGGGCACTGGGGGTTATTCTGTATGTTGGTAAATTGAACACCAATAAAAAATAAATTTAAAAAATTACATGCAATTTTAAGTTAAATACAAATAACAAACTATTTGTAAATATGAGAAATGTTTACAGTTAAATTGTTATGCAAGTGCCAAGAAAGCAAATGAACAAATATGAATCTCAGACATCATATCTTAATATATCCACATAAAAACGTCTAAATGGCTAAGATAGTATTAATTACAGATTTTTTATTTACAAACTTTTATTATTCTGTAGGAAATGTTTGAATTACTTATTATTATTTTTTAAGATTTTATTTATTTGTGGGAGAAAGAGAGAGCTAGCGAGAGAGAGCATAATTAGGGAGAAGGGGGAGAAGTAGTTACCTTTTTAAGCAGGGAGCCAGACGTGGGACTTGATCCCAGGACACTGAGATCATGACCTGAGCTGATCCACTGAGCCATCCAGATGCCCTTTTTGAAATGTTTAAATCATGGATCCCTGGTGACATCACTATGAGAATTCAGTATGAATGCATCAAACACAAATTTTCAAGGTCAGAACCTTTCTCTTTATGAACAGAAAAGAATAAGTAGAATAGTTTTATTTATTTATTTATTTATTTATTTATTTATTTATTTATTTATTTATTTATTTATTATAGTGTTTTAAAACCTGTTCCTTTTTAAAAAACTTTTTACAATTTGTATTTATTTATTCATGAGAGACACGGAGAGAGAGGCAGGCTCCGCTCAGGAAGCCTCACGCGGAGCTCAATCCCAGGACCCCAGGATCATGCTCTGAGCCGAAGGCAGATGTTCAACCACTGAGCCACCCATGTGCCCCATTAAAAAGCTGTTCTAAGAAAAACTTTAATGTTCAATGATTGCAAATATACTTTTAGTCATGACTTTAGAAAAAATGTGTACATGCAATATGACTTTCATTTTATTTTATTTATTGATGACTAATGAAATTTGATTTTTTTTTTCTGTGATTTCATCTTCCCTCTCTTTACCTTCTACTTCCATTTCAATCTTATGGATGGAAGACAATTGATACTGTCCATGACTTGGAAACCAACCAGTGTTCTGGAATGTGAATTAACCTTCTTAGTTTTAATTATCATCTTCTTTTTTTATACATATTTTGTTATTTTGAATACTATGACCTACTGTGTAAGGAAATAGTAGCATAATGGCAAGGAGACACTTTGCCAAACTGACATGGTCTTCAAACCACCAGGCACCAATTAGCTGTGTACCTTTAACCTTTATCACCATGATGGATTTGGAAAGAGAGCTTGCAGTCATGTTTGGGTCAGCAGCTCCTTCCCACCTATCTATCTTACTTTTCTCTCCATGTAAGTTTTGTTCTACAACTATTTAAACAATAAATAAGGAAAGTTCTACAGAATTTCCTCCATTTTAAATCACTTGCTTCTTAGCTTCTTCCTAGTGACCTTGGAATAACTTCTGTTACAATGACTGCAGAAAGTTCTACTTTCCTAAATCCATTATTTGGTTCTGAAATCCCCAAGTTGCATAGGAAGACATTTTGGTCCAGCTACCAAATAGCAGGGTCAAAATTCATTATAATATTCACTTCCCACTTCCTTCATAAGGAGGGAAGAAATATTGGAAAGTTGTAAGAATTATATATATAGTTAAGTATTGAGACTTTTGAGGAGGACCTTGTGGACTAAGGTACAGGCATGAGATAATATATGGTGTCACTGGTAGGACTTCCCAGTCCATATTAAATGGACATTGTTCCATTCTTAAATATTTGATTGCTATTTCTGGAATGTTTGTCAATATTCCTGTTAAAAACAGGGTAATTTACTTGAGTAGCTGAAATGATCTCTAATTATGCTTCTGTCCAGCTTGAATGTTAAAACATCATAGTTAATTCTTTTTATGATAAAAGAAAATTGAGAGAGTCATTATCATTTTGAAATAAGACCAGGACATAGATTTATAGTGGAAAAGAAAACCATTAAGTAGATGAGATCAATAGATGTCAAGTGTATGAGGGATTCTTGTGACATCTTAAAAAGAAAAGTGACTTTTAGCTGTAGACAAAAGGATTTATAAATGTAATCTAAAAGACCTGATTTAATTGACAAAGAAAATCCCAAATCCTGGAATGAGTATTAGATCATGAATTGCAAAATGCCATGTTCTAGCTTTAAAAATGTTTAATTTGTAAGTATATCCTAGGTCAAACTGAAGTTTGAATGTTTCTTCTAAAATATATTACAAAAAATAAATTTAGAAAGGGGGCACCTGCATGGCTCAGTGATTGAGCATCTGCCTTTGGCTCAGGTTGTGATTCCAGGGTCCTGGGAACCTGTACTGCACCTGGCTCCCTGCAGGCATTTTATCCCTTTTTATACTGCCAGATTAATTGTTTCTTATTTTGTTAAGAATTTTTCTGTCAACTTAATGATAGATGTGTATCAACAGTTTTCATTTCTTGCAATATTTTTAGTTTTGGCAGCAGGGTAACACTGACATAATAAAATGAACTGTGGGAATGACTTTTCCCTCCTAAATTTGAAAGAATTTGTTGACAATTGGTATTTTCTCCAATATCTATATATTTATAATTATTTTATAGTGACAACAATACTGAACATGAAATCCACCTTATTAACAAAATTTTAAGTGTATTTTTTTTTTTTTTTTTAGATTTTATTTGTTTATTCATGAAAGATCCAAAAAGAGAGGCAGAGATTCAGGCAGAAGGAGAAGCAGGCTCCCTGACTCAATTCCAGGAACCCAGGATTACTACCTGAGCTGAAGGTAGATGCTCAACCACTGAGCCACCCAGGCATCCCTTAAGTGTACCATTCTTGTTGTTGACTATAAGACAATGTTGTTTAGAACTTATTCATCTTGCTTAGCTTATTACTTAGAACTTTCTAGAATGTTGCCATGTTGCTTAACTGAAACTTTATGCCCATTAATTGGTATCTTCCTTTTCCCCCCTTTCCCCAGTCCCTGGTAATAACCATTTTACTTTGAGCCTATAAATTCTACTATTTTAGTTACTTCATATAAGTGGAATCACACTCTATATGTCTTTCTGTGGCTGGCTTATTTTACTTGGCATAACGTCCTCAAGTTTCATTCTTGTCATTCCATATTACAGAATTTCCTTCTTTTTAAAGGCTGAATAGTAATCCATTGTATGTATACACCACAATTTCTTTATCCATTCATGTATCCATATACGTTGTGGTTGTTTCTATATCTAAGCTATTATGAATAGTGCTATAATGATCATGGGAATCATAATATCATGTTGAAATCCTGATTTCAATTCTTTTGATAAATACCCAGAAGTCGAATTGCTGGATCATATGGTAGTCCTATTTTAATTTTTTTTTTTTTATAAAGGAATTGTCACATCTTTTTCCATAGTGGCTGCACCATTGTCCATTCCCAACAATAGTATGCAAGATTTCCAATTTCTTCACATCCTTACCAACATTTTCTGCCTTAAAAAAAAAAGTCATCAAGATATGACAAAAGCTGGAAACATCGCACTTCCCAATTTCAAAATATATCACAAAAATACAGAATCATTTCAAAACAGTTCCAGTATACCTGAGTGAATCA
This sequence comes from Canis lupus baileyi, assembly GCF_048164855.1. Classification (NCBI taxonomy): domain Eukaryota; kingdom Metazoa; phylum Chordata; class Mammalia; order Carnivora; family Canidae; genus Canis; species Canis lupus. The sequence continues at coordinate 23,469,362 of NC_132854.1, read as the reverse complement.
TTACACAATTAATTTTCTTTTCCTAGGATCCGCCCTAACTGAAATCCCCTTGTATCGCTTTGACCAGATTTTGATCATTTCATTTATAAACTAATCACTGGCAACGGGAACAGCACTACCGTGGTTATCTTTGGCAAAAATATGACTAAGTAGAGGAGGATGTATGCCTTTTCGGAGGTAAGAAGGTAGGAAGCGGATGAGTATGAGGAAAGCAGCTGTAAAGGTGACAGAGCTTCTTCCCATTTTAGGTTTTCAGCTGGGAATCTTTATAAAATGGCAGAGTAACAAGAGAAAAGCAAGCAATTTTTTTATGTGTAGTATACATCGAGTGGGGGAAACACATTGTGTGAGGCCAAAAGTAACTAAGATGGTGGCTTAATATTTAAATTTGCGTAGCATCTTCAACAAAGAACAATAATTTCATAGAGAAATACCAGGACAAAAACCAGTAACAACCATAAAAAAAAGTAGTTCCAGGCTTCCAATGGTGGTAAACTGCGGGAAAGTAAATACAAGGGAGGGAACTTGTTTGTGCAGATTCCCCATCACAGGCTAAGGCTAAGAATGTTTTTATTTCCTTCTACTACAGACAGGATACCTTTCACAAGAGTTTTATCTCTTGCTTTCAGGAAGCAAAAGGAGAGTCAGAGCATTCCTTTTGTATTTGCTGAATTTTAAGTGCCTTTAATTCAAAATAATTACTGGACAAAGTTGACTATTTTGGAGTGATATATTCTGATTTCCTTCACTATCAACACTTTCTAACTTCAACTATTTGATTTTTACTTTGGCCTACCTTCTAGACTCTTAGTGAGCATGGTCTGATTTATGGTCTTAACATTTTTGTGGTCTTATACATGTGCAAAAAGAACTAGCAAAACATACCTCATTAAATCCCATACTTCTCAAGACAAGCTATCTTTGAGAATCTTCTTTTCTCTAGATATAAAAGTCTGTTATTGTTCTCTCTCTTCATTCTGGCACTGCAAATTTACAAACATAGACACAAAGGGTTTTTTATTATTATTATTTAAATTCCAGTCAGTTAACACAAGATATAATGTTAGTTTCAGGTGTACAAGTTAGTGATTCATTACTTACATACCACACCCAGTGCTCATCAAGACAAGTGCCTTCCTTAATTCCCATCGTCTATTTAATCCCTACCTCTGTAACCATCAGTTTGTTCTCTATAGTTGAGTCTGTTTCTCCATTTGCCTCTATCTTCCTCTCTCTGTCTCTTTCCTGATTCTCATATGTTTTGTTTCCTAAGTTCCACATATGAGTGTGATCATTTGATCTTGTGTCTTTTATAGTTCTTAGATGTTGTTTTGATTGTGTCACTTAGTATGCAAACTGTGATCCTATTGGGCTAAATAGGGATAACCTACTTAAACTCTATTGGTTACAAATACTATTTATTAATAATAATAATAATAATAATAACAATAATAATTTTAATAACCAAACTTTACTTTTAGATCAGTTTTAGGTTTACAGAAAAATTGAGCAGAAAGTACAGACAGTTCTCATTGGTATGGTACATTTGATACCATTGATGAATCAATATTGATTCATAATTACTAACTAAAGTCCATAGTTTACATTAGGACTGCCCTTGAGACACCTGGGTGGCTCAGTGGTTGAGCATCTGCCTTCAGCTCAGGTCATGATTCCAGAGTCCCAGAATTGAGTTCCGCATCAGCCTCCCTGCAGGGAACCTGCTTCTTCCTCTGCCTATGTCTCTGCCTTTCTCTGTGTCTCTTATGAATAAAAAATAAAATCTTAAAAATAAGACAAGTCTTAATTAAAGTGCAATATCATGCATTGTTTATTATAGTATCTTACAGAACAGTTTCACTGATAGAAAATTCTCTGTGCTCTACCCATTCATTGTATTAATAGACCACATATTGTTTATTTATTCACCTATTGGAGGACATCTTGGAACTACTTATTTTTTTCAATTATGGATAAAAATACTATAAACATTCCTGTGTAGATTTTTGTGTAGACATGAGTGTTTTACTTGTTTGGGTAAATACCAAGGACCGGGATTACTGGATCCTATGGAATGTCTATATTTAGCTTTTTAAGCAATAGCTAAAATCTATAAAGAATTTGCCAAGCTGCCTTCCAAAGTGGGTAAATCATTTTGTGTTCCCATTACCAAAATAATGATTGTTCCTCTTGCTCCTCTTGTCAGTGTTTTGGATTTCAGTGATTATAATAGGTATATAGTGGTATTCATTTTATTTGCAGTTCTCTAATGATACACAGTGTTGAACTTCTTTACATATGCATATTTACTATTTGTATATTTTATTTGATGATATGTTGTTTTCTTATTGTTGAGTTTTAAGTTACTTATATATTTTGAATACAAGATTTAAATCATATATGTAGTTTACAAAACAAATATTTTTTTTTAGCAAGAAATAGACACTTTCTAAAATGTGCAAAAAGGAAATTTATAGAGATTACTGGGAGGAGAGGATATCAAGTGTCCATGGAATTTTGAGAGCCAGGTTTAGGAATATAGAACTGAAGGAGTGTTAGATGTCTGGGAAGCTTTTATAAAGTGTAAAAGCACATGACTTAGCATGCCCTTTATGGTATCCTAGCTCTTCAATCATTCCCTGTATCTTTATGTCCCAGTTAAAAATATTTAGCTTATTAGGTTTGGTTCATCTGACTCTTTCTGATAATTATGGAGTGAGGAAAATATTTAGTTATTTTTAAGCTTTGCTTAATTGATCAGCAAATTTGAAGAGATTCAATAAAAACAAATAAAATGTTATTAAGTGAAATACTGTTGGTTAGCCACCCCAAATGCTTCATCTTCAGGAGTTCATTTTAGTTCACATTTCTCCAAGGACTTGTCATTATCCTATCTCATAATTGTGTAATCTGTGGAAAAAATTAAAAAAGCAAAGGCAGCCAAAAGTTGCACATAAAATGGGTTTGGTGGAATAGGGACCGAATAATAGATGGCAGTCCTTTGGACCAAAACATGTTCATGTTTTTTCAAAATTTAGGAATCCATAAATAAATAAATTACTCAAAGTAAACGAATATAAATATATAAATATAAGCACAAATACACATTAACTTATATGTATAGTATATAATACGTGTGTCTTTTGTTACTCTCTTGCTCTTAAGTCATTTGATAGTATGAGAAGATCAGCCGTTCTTTTTAATGACCAAATTTCTTATGACTCAAAAATTTTTCTGCTGTAATACATGACTACAGTCATGATTTCTCCTCTTTGTCATTCCTTCATGATTCAAAGTACTGCAAGGTGTCTGACCAGCTAAGCATGCCATTTTAATAGGAGATCATCTAGGGTTGCCCTTGTTTAAAGACAATGTTTAATGCAGAGAGAAAATACTTCAAATAGTAATCAGGGTGCCATTTGAGGACTCAATTAAATCCTGGGCAGGAAAAAATGACAAATGCCCACTTAACCTAAATGAAGGGATGTGACCTAAGTTAGACAATAACTTAATCATTTAAAATTTTAAATGAACAGATTGATGTCAGAGCTAAGAAGAAAACTGTCAAAATTATTATATCTATATAAACTATCTGTCTGCCTATCTATCTATCTATCTACCTAGCTATCTGCAGTTTCCATTGCTTGTTACCCTAGATTCTGAACTATTTCTAAAATTCATTCTCCCAATTCTCAGGAAATGTTGTGTACTGCTTGCTAACTCTTACAAAAATTTGATTTTTATTATTTAATTATGCATAATTGATTTTTGGTGCTTATAACTAAAGAACTCTGGTTAATAATTTTGAAAAATGCTGCTTTACTGTTAATTGACTTCTTACTTTATTAGATATTTATTATGCTCTTGCTTTATGGTTGATTATTCCAAAATGTTAGGGCTTTGGAGTGGTCAAATCATGTTAAACAAAGACTTTTTGTTTTTTCATGAAGAATTTCAAGTTTTGTATAAGGTTGTTTGTATGTATAGCCTTAGGGGCACCTGGGTAGCTCAGTTGGTTAAGCAGCTGACTCAGTTTCTGCTCAGGTCATGATCTCAAGGATGTGAGATGGAACCCCTCATCAGGCTTTGCCCTCAGCGTGGATTCTGCTTGAGATTCTCTCTCTCCCCCTCACTCCACTTGCATGATCTCTCTGTCTGTCTCTAAATTAATGAATAAGATCTTTAAAAAAAAAGTTGTTTGTATGTATGTATAACAAGCCTATCTCATTAAAAAAATTATATTCTTCAGCTGTGAGAAACATTCATGTCTTTTGGAAATCTAGAACACAATAGAGTAAACCACAGTTTATTTAAATAAAAAGGTTATAATGTTCAAGAAAGATCTTAGCTATTATCCTCAGGTTAAGTTTAAAAATTACTATAGAGAGAGATTTATTATTACTGATTTAGTTCTTGGAGCAACTTAGTATTTTATACCAGCATATTTTTTTAAAAGAAGGAATGCATCTTTTTTTTGAAGACTGTATTCTAATGAAATTTGAAAGATATACAATTTGACTGAAACAACATCTATTTTCAATCCATTTTAGAAAATTCATAGTATAAAATAAAATAAATAAAATTTCAAGCTTTCATTTTCTTTTGTCATCACTCTGTTTCATGTTTCTAATTTTCATAGATGAAGGCAACCTTAAACAGTTGACATTTTAAAATGTAAAGAAATAAATATTTGCCAGATAGCTTTTTGTCCTATGTAAATCCATAATATGGTATTTTCTTTTCATTATTATCATTGAAAAAATAGAGAATATTTGTATTATGTAAATATGTAGTGGTAATTTATGCAGTTTTCTTTTTTTAAGAGATATTATTTATTTGAGAGACAGTGAAAGAGAGAGAGAGAGAGAGAGAGAGAGAGAGAGCATATGAATGGAGAAGGTCAGAGGAAGAAGGAGAAGCAGGCTCCCCACTCAGCACAGAGCCCAAAGTGGGGCTCGATCCCAGTACTACATGATCACGATCTGAGCCAAAGACAGATACTTAAACAACTAAGCCACCCAGGAACCCCTAATTTATGCAATTTTCTATAATACTTGTGTTTTAATTAGTTTAGACATACTTTATTCTAGATCTATGAAGTTTCTCATCATTTTATTTCTTCAACTTTTATAATTATACCCGGATTTTAAACATAGCACTTAAAACCTGTGAGTACTTGTGCTCTCCCCTAAAGTGTCAATTTCTTCCAGAATTGCTTTGTTTATGAGAACACAACATATGCTCAGTTTTCTCCCAGTAAGTTATATAAATATGACAAACTTGGGAAAAATTCTATAAGTACCACTATTCTAATTATTGTTATATTTATACTAACTTGTTTTGAACATATTGGATAATAAAGCATATTTTTTCTCATAAAAGTGATAATGATAAAATAGTTTAATAAGTTGTGCTCTAGAATATTAAACACAACCAAAAAAAGTTGAGAAAAGTATGATGAAACCTTGGATTTCTATTTTATTGCTATCCTTAGTTAACATAATGTCTTGGTTGTAATTAAAAGGACAACAATTTCATTACATAAAAGATGTTCTCTTTAAACAAGAATTATAAAATGATTAGAATGAAATGAAATTATTTATAAAACAACATACTGAAATGTGAATTTTTTTGTGAATATGTGTGTTGGCAATAGAGCCATTTTTAAATCAGTTTATAGGCTGAAATGAAACATTCAAAAATAATCATGTCAGTGTAAATATAATTGTTTCTTCTTAATTATTTTAATATGTATCATCTAATACTAAAATAATATATTGTAAATAATTTAATAATTTCAAGCAAGCTGTGAAACAAATGTATTTTAGATTCAAAATATCATTTAAAGTTATAGAACACAGAATTATGCAAAATTTAAATGATATATTTCTACAATTTGCTCTTTCACATGTAATTGTAGATAAAAAGACCTGGTTTACACAGTCAACTACTCATTTTTGTTGGTGCTGACACCCTATTTTTTAAATATTTTTATTTATTTATTCATAGAGAGAGAGAGAGAGAGGCAGAGAGAGAAGCAGGCTCCACGCAGGGAGCCCAACGTGGGACTTGATCCCGTGTCTCCAGGATCACACCTCGGGCTGCAGGCGGCGCTAAACCGCTGTGCCACCGGAGCTGCCCTGACACCCTATTTTTAATAGTGTAGGTATAGTGACATTGTATTTGCTGTTTTAAGCTGCCATAACTCTTTAAAAAAGCATTTGAATGTTCTTGTAATTTTTTTTTTCTTTTTTGCCTGCCTGATATTTCTAGTATCAAAAACTGCTGAGGCGAAACTTCTATTCTTCCCTTAGTCTCTGTGTTTTGGAAAAAGCAACTCTTAGGCTAGCCTCTAAGGCTGGTCATTTGACTGAGAACTAGCCAAATGGTACCTTACCTTACACTGGTGATAGTGAGTGTTCATGAATAGACATGAACCTGAAGCAAGAACTAACGGCAAAGGAGATTCAACACTAGTATATTGTTGGGGCAGCCTGGCAATGTGTTCCATTTTCTGTTGGTGTTCCAAAGAGAATGGGAGGCATTTGTGGAGCTGATGATAATCATTGCCAGAAGGGATCATCTGTCTCCTGGTTTTGCCAATACAAAGAATAGGAGAGCCAGTGATGAAGAAAGCAGATGAGACCCATAAAAATAATTTTGTCCTCGATCCAGTGGTGGCAGAAGCAGAAATATGTTATTCCCTTGGATTTTTTTTTTTTAGTTATATTGACCAATAAGTTGTCACTTTACTTAAATTAGTTTTTATTATAATCTTACAATTATAATTATTTTATTATTTAATAACATATTCACATATAATCTTGGTAGTCATTCTGAAAGTTGAGATTCCTACTCTCAGTTAAGTGCCATTCTTCAGCCTCTCTTCTTTTGTGGTACTAACAGGTATGTGCTAGCAAAACACCCCACTCTGTTAAGGTCTCTTCTGCTGTCAATATTAATCTGTGGAGAAGAGCCCCCAATAACTTCTTAATGCCCCTCCAAATCTCTTACAGCCTATGGTAGGTGGCTTATTCTCTCAGTCTTCCAATGGAACATAATCTCTGATGGGTCTTCTAGTCATACATACTGTATCCGGCAAGTAAGTGCCTATTTCTCTGTCACACAGTCTAGTGTTTCACCATTTTAATGGCAATTTAAGCACTTCATCTTCACTACATTTGGCCTGGGATGCTTTCATTTCCAGTAGGTTTCTCTTGTGGTTCATCATGGGGTTAAAGGCTGTGACTTGGGAGAATATTCTCAAGTCAACACATTTTTCTTTATCCAATTTTATCTAATCAACCTTTTTGTTAAAAATCTTCAGAATCAGGTCTCATAGCTAATGTCCCACCTTCTTCCAGTTCATCCTGGCTAGATCTTGTGGGTCTTGTTGGATAAAGCCTTTTCCTCTCTTACCAACCAGAGCATCCTCAGCTTAAGTATCGTGCAGTTCCATGTGAGATAAGCCTTAGTGGCCTAAGAGGGGAGATGGGAGCTGTTTCTAAGAGCAGCACATGTTCTCTTGTGAAGAAAAAGCTTCTGAATTTTCTTCCAGGATAAGGAAATACTAACTGTGAATATAAAGGTATAGGCCAAAAAATAAATAAATAAATAAAATAAAGGTATAGGCCAGTGTCTGCAAACTCAGAAGACTAAGAGGAATCTGGGCAGTCAATCTTTGGGGGAAGATCCTAAAATAGCTTCAGAACAGGTGTAAGAGACTCCAGTTTTCCACTCTAGATCCATGGCTCGGGAATAACACACATGCCTCCACTTAGTATAACTATCTCACACAGACTGGTGCAGTCCCTTCCTTCATCACTCTTTCACCATAGTGTGCCATGGGTAGTAGATGCTCCACTTACCACTACTAAGGAGGCCTTCAAAGTCAGCCTGCCCCTGAATTATTAAGCTCAGAAATCTTATCACCTGGAGAAAAAGTAGCAGGTCTATGAATACAAATGTCAAGGTAGATGTCCAGATTTCAGTTACTTAGTAGGGAATGTTACCCATGAAAAGAATGAGGTAGTCTTGGACAGAGTAAAATTTGAACTCAGATGCAGATCAGACAAAGATTAGCTATTTCAGTGGGAAGCTCTGAAACAGATTTTCCCTTTGGAATTGACAGAGTTGAGCTGAAATTGATCAGTACTTACAATCATAACTTGGTCGAAAGATGACCAGGAGGGGCAGTCCCTTGGGAAAGATGACTTTCTACAGCTGATGAAGTCCCTGAAAGAGCTGACATTTGGAGGCTGCCTTCTGAACACTCTTCCTGTAGGTAGGCAGCAAAACCTTGGAAAGAGATCTGTATAGACATCTCCTCATCCTTCCAGAGCCCAAATGTTTTATTCTTGTAAATATATATTTTTTTGTAAATTTATTTTTTACTGGTGTTCAATTTGCCAACATATACAAAAAGACCCAGTGCTCATCCCATAGAGTGTCCCCCTCAGTGCCCGTTACCCAGTCACCCCCACCCCCCGCCCACCTCCCCTACCTCCACCCCTAGTTCATTTCCTAGAGTTAGGAGTCTCTCATGTTCTGTCTCCCTTTCTGGCATTCCCCACTCATTTTTTCACCTTTCCACTTTGTTCCCTTTCACTATTTTTTATATTCCCCAAATGAATGAGACCATATGATGTTTGTCCTTCTGTGATTGACTTATTTCACTCAGCCTAATACCCTCCAGTTCCATCCACATCAAAGCAAATGGTGGGTTTTTGTCATTTCCAATGGCTGAGTAATATTCCATTGTATACATAGACCACAGCTTCTTTATCCACTCATCTTTCAATGGACACCGAGGCTCCTTCCACAGTTTAGCTATTGTGGATATTGCTGCCATAAGCATTGGGGTGCAGGTGTCCCGGCGTTTCATTGCAACTGTATCTTTGGGGTAAATCCCCAGCAGTGCAATTGCTGGGTCGTAGGGCAGGTCTATTCTTAACTCTGTGAGGAACCTCCACACAGTTTTCCAGAGTGGCTACACCAGTACCCATTCCCACCAACAGTGCAGGAGGGTTCCCCTTTCTCCACATCCTCTCAAACATTTGTGGTTTCCTGCCTTGTTAATGTTCCCCATTCTCACTGGTGTGAGGTGGTATCTCATTGTGGTTTTGATTTGTATTTCCCTGATGACAAGTGATGCAGAGCATTTCCTCATATGCATGTTGGCCATGTCTATGTCTTCCTCTGTGAGATTTCCGTTCATGTCTTTTTGCCCATTTCATGATTGGATTGTTTGTTTCTTTGCCGTTGAGTTTAATAAATTCTTTATAGATCTTGAATACTAGCCCTTTATCTGATAGACCATTTGCAAATATCTTCTCCCATTTTGTAGGTTGTCTTTTAGTTTTGCTGACTGTATCTTTTGTTGTGCAGAAGCTTCTTATCTTGATGAAGTCCCAATAGTTCATTTTTTGCTTTTGTTTCTCTTGCCTTCATGGATATACCTTGTAAGAAGTTACTATGGCCAAGTTCAAAAAGGGTGTTGCCTGTGTTCTCCTCTAGGATTTTGATGGAATCTAGTCTCACATTTAGATCTTTCATCCATTTTGAGTTTATCTTTGTGTATGGTGTCAGAGAATGATCTAGTTTCATTCTTCTGCATGTGGATGTCCAATTTTCCCAGCACCATTTATTGAAGATACTGTCTTTTTTCCAGGGGAAAGTCTTTCCTCCTTTGTCGAATATTAGTTGACCATAAAGTTCAGGGTCCACTTCTGGATTCTCTATTCTGTTCCATTGATCTATGTGTCTGTTTCTGTGCCAGTACCACACTGTCTTGATGACCACAGCTTTGTAATACAACGTGAAATCTGGCATTCTGATGCCCCCAGCTATGGTTTTCTTTTTTAATATTCCCCAGCTATTCGGGGTCTTTTCTGATTCCACACAAATCTTAATATAATTTGTACCAACTCTCTGAAGAAAGTCCATGGTATTTTGATAGGGATTGCATTAAATGCGTAAATTGTCCTGGGTAACATTGACGTTTCCACAATATTAATTCTTCCAATCCATGAGCATGGAATATTTTTCCATCTCTTTGTGTCTTCCTCAATTTCTTTCAGAAGTGTTCTGTAGTTTTTAGGGTATAGATTCTTTACCTCTTTGGTTAGGTTTATTCCTAGGTATCTTATGCTTTTGGGTGCAATTGTAAATGGGATTGACTCCTTAATTTCTCTTTCTTCAGTATCATTGTTAGTGTATAAAAATGCCACTGACTTCTGGGCATTGATTTTGTATCCTGCCACACTGCCAAATTGTTGTATGAGTTCTAGCAATCTTGGGGTGGAGGCTTTTGGGTTTTCTATGTAGGGTATCATGTCATCAGCAAAGAGGGAGAGTTTGACTTCTTCTTTGCCAATTTGAATGCCTTTTATTTCTTTTTGTTGTCTGATTGCTGAGGCTAGGACTTCTAGTACTATGTTGAATAGCAGTGGTGAGAGTGGACATCCCTGTCTTATTCATGATCTTCGGGGAAAGGCTCCCAGTGCTTCCCCATTGAGAATGATATTTGCTGTGGGCTTTTCGTAGATGGCTTTTAAGATGCTGAGGCATGTTCCCTCTATCCCTACACTCTGAAGAGTTTTGATCAGGAATGGATGCTGTATTTTGTCAAATGCTTTCTCTGCATCTAATGGGAGGATCATATGGTTCTTAGTTTTGCTCTTGCTGATATGATGAATCACATTGATTGTTTTATGAGTGTTGAACCAGCCTTGCATCCCGGGAATAAATCCCATGTGGTCATAGTAAATAATCTTCTTAATGTATTGTTGTATCCTATTGGCTAGTATCTTATTGAGAATTTTTGCATCCATGTTCATCAGGGATATTGGTCTATAATTCTCCTTTTTGGTGGGGTCTTTGGTTTTGGAATTAAGGTGATTCTGTCTCACAGAATGAGTTTGGAAGTCTTCCATCTCTTTCTATCTTTCCGAACAGCTTTAGTAGAATAGGTATGATTTCTTCTTTAAACGTTTGAGAGAATTTCCCAGGGAAGCCATCTGGTTCTGAACTTTTGTGTCTTGGGAGGTTTTTGATGACTACTTCAATTTCCTCTCTGGTTATTGACCTGTTCAGGTATTCTATTTCTTCCTGTTCCAGTTTTGATAGTTTGTGGTTTTCCAAAAATGCATCCATTTCTTCTAAATTGCCTAATTTATTGGCGTATAGCTGTTCATAATATATTTTTAAAATCGTTTGTATTTCCTTGGTGTTGATAGTGATCTCTCCTTTCTCATTCATGATTTTATTAATATGAGTCTTTTCTCTCTTCTTTTTAATAAGGCTGGCTAATGGTTTATCTATCTAATTAATTCTTTCAAAGAATAAACTCCTGGTTCTGTTGATCTGTTCCACAGTTCTTCTGGTCTCGATTTCGTTGAATTCTGCTCAAATCTTTATTAACTCTCTTCTGCTGCTGGTGTAGGATCTATTTGCTGTTTTTTATCCATCTCCTTTAGGTGCAAGGTTAGCTTTTGTATTTGAGTTCTTTCCAGTTTTTGGATGGATGCTTGTATTGTGATGTATTTCCCCCTCAGGACTCCTTTGCTGTATCCCAAAGATTTTGGATGGTTGTATCTTCATTCTCATTATTTTCCATGCATCTTCTTAGTTCTTCTCTAATTTCCTGGTTGACCCTTTCATCTTTTAGCAGGATGGTCCTTAACCTCCACGTGTTTGAAATCCTTCCAAACTTCTTCTTGTGATTTAGTTCTAATTTCAAAGCATTATGGTCTGAAAATACACAGAGGATGATCCCAATCTTTTGGTATCAGCTATTCCTGATTTGTGACCCAGTTTATGGTCTATTCTTGAGAAAGTTCCATGTGCACTTGAGAAGAATGTGTATTCAGTTGAGTTTCGATGTAAAGTTCTGTAGATATCTGTGAAATCCATCTGGTCCAGTGTATCATTTAAAGCTCTTGTTTCTTTGGAGATGTTGTGCTTAGAAGACCTATCGAGTGTAGAAAGCACTAGATTAAAGTTACCAAGTATAAGTGTATTATTATCTAAGTATGTCTTACCTTTGGTTATTAATTGATTGATATATTTGGCAGCTCCCACATTCGGGGCATATATATTGATGATTGTTAAGTCCTCTTCTTGGATAGATCCTGTAAGTATGATATAGTGTCCCTCTTCATCTCTCACTACAGTCTTCGGGATAAACTTTAGTTTATCTATATAAGGATGGCTACCCCTGCTTTCTTTTGAGGACCCTTTGAATGGTAAATAGTTCTCCAACCTATTATTTTCAGGCTGTAGGTGTCCTTATGTCTAAAATGAGTCTCTTGTAGACAGCAAATAAATGGGTCCTGCTTTTTTATCCAGTCTGAAACCCTGTGCCTCTTGATGGGGTCATTAAGCCCGTTCACGTTCAGAGTTACTATTGAAAGATATGAGTTTAGTGTCAGCATGATACCTATTCAATCCCTGTTTTGTGGATTGTTCCATTGGACTTCCTCTTAAAGAGGAATTTTAAGAGTCCCCATTAAATTTCTTGCAGATCTGGTTTGGTGGTCACATATTCTTTCAGTTCCTGCCTATCTTGGAAGCTCTTTATCTCACCTTCTCTTCTGAATGAGAGCCTTGCTGGACAAAGTATTCTTGGCTGCATGTTCTTCTCATTTAAGACCCTGAATATATCCTGCCAGTCCTTTCTGGTCTGCCAGGTCTCTATGGAGAGGTCTGCTGTTAATCTGATATTTCTCCCCATATAAGTTATGGATCTCTTGTCTCTTGCTGCTTTAAGGATCTTCTCTTTATCTTTAGAATTTGCAAGCTTCACTATTAAGTGTTGAGGTGTTGAACGGTTTTTATTGATTTTAGGGTGGGGGGATCTCTCTATTTCCTCGATCTGAATGCCTTTTTCCCTTCCCAGATTTGGAAAGTTTTCAACTATAATTTGTTCAAATACATATTCTGGACCTCTGTCCCTGTTGGCGCCCTCAGAAACCCCAATTAAACGTAGGTTTTTCTTCCTCAGGCTGTCACTTATTTCCCTTAATCTATCCTCTTGATCTTTTAATTGTTTGTCTCTTTTTTCCTCAGTTTCCTCTTTGCCATCAAGTTGTCTTCTATGTCACTCACTAGTTCTTCCACCTCTTTAACCCTTGTCGTTAGGACCTCTAGTTAGGATTGCACCTCTTTTAATTCATTTTTAATTTCTGCCTGATTAGATATAAATTCTGCAGTCATGAAGTCTCTTGAGTCCTTTATGCTTTTTTCTAGAGCCACCAGTAGCTGTATAATAGTGCTTGTGAATTGGCTTTCTGACATTGAATTGTAATCCAGATTTTGTAACTCTGTGGGAGAGAGGACTGTTTCTGATTCTTTCTTTTGAGGTTTTTCCTTCTAGTCATTTTGCTCAGCGCAGAGTGGCCAAAAATAAGTTGTATTGGGAAAAGGAGAAAAAGAGAGAAGGGAAAGGAGAAAAGAAAAAGAAAAAAAAAAAGAAAGAACAAAAAAGAGAGAGAGAGAAGAAAAGAAAAAAAGGGGGGGAGCAAACAGAAAACAGAAAACAAGGGGGAGTATCCTCTGATTCTGTATACTGTAAATCCCTCGACCTCCCCTGGAACTTTCCCAGTGTTGCTTGGTCAATAATTTTTTTTCCCCTGTCCATCTAGCTGGTTTTCTGGGGGAGGGGCCTGTTGTGCTGATTCTCAAGTGTGAGCACTTGGGGGAGCTGCTCAGCCTCCAGCCTGGTGCAGGGCTCCGTGAAAGTTGTTTAGCTGTTTATCCGGTGAGGCCACCGTAAGGCTCCGTGGGGGTTGTTTACCCCGTGAGGCCCCAGGAGGAACAACCGCAGTGGCGGGGCCAGCTCTCCAGCCCTCGAGTCAGCTCCCGCAGTAACTCGGGAGCTCTCGGTCTGCAGGGCCTGGAGGCTCCGGGGGCGGGACCGCTGATCTGCGCAGCCCGGGCCGCCCGGAGGCAGGAGCGTCCTTGCTGTCCTGCGCCCTCCTGGCCTCTGCCTGTCCCAGGGGAGGCCAGATCTTTGGCTGTGTCCCCGGCACCGCATGCTCCTGGGCCTGCGCTGTTGGATTCGCGCTCCCGCCCCGCAGCCCCCTCCGGGCGGAGCCGCTGCCGGAGCTGCCTCTGAGCTTCTCCCGGGCCGCGGGGCCGTGCTGCAGCCCTTTAGGGAGCTTGGCTGCGGGGTGTGGCTCGCTCTCCCCGGGGTGCAGGTGCTCTCTCTCTCTCTCTCTTTCAGTAAGAATAGTGACAATGCAAAATATTGATGTCAGGTAATTAATAATTCAAGGATTTCATTTGTATTATTTATTAATAAGTTAATACAGACGGCAATAAATCTCCTAAACGAGGTTTAAGGAAAAGTACAGAACAAATGTACTAAAAAGTAATGAGGCTGCTCATAAATATACCTTAAGATTAGCTACAAAATTACAGTTATGTAACACTTTCAAATATAAGTACTTTAAAATATTAACTAATATTAATAATTTTTTTTGTTTTAAATATTTTATTTATGTATTTAACAGAAGGAGAGAGTACAAGCAGGGGCAGTGGCAGGAAGAGAGAGAGGGAGAAGACCGACCCATCACTGTGCAAGGACTCTGGGTTTATGACCTGAGCCAAAGGCAAAAGCTTAACCAACTGATCCACACAGGCATCCCTGGATAATTGTTTTAAAATATTAAGAACTGATATAACTGGATGTTTTGTGTATTTATGGGAAAATAATACTAAAAAGTTGCAAGGAGCACTAAATAGGTCATGAAGAGCCTGGTGTGAATTTTATATTAATCAAATGTCCCAAAAGAAGAAATATTACATAAAAGAACTCTCAAAAAATATATAAACAACAGTACATTCTTTAGTGAAACATGATTTAAATAACCAGGTATATATTTAAATACATTTTTTTATAATTTTGTCATTCCCAGTCTTTAGCCTTGGATGAGCTCATCTTTCTGCTAAATAGAGTTTTAAAACCCTACATTGGATAGCATGTCAAGATTCCTTAATGTAGATCATTTACTTAATTACTTAAATGTGCATGATCTCATTTGATTCTTGTTAAGAAAAATACATTGAGTAGACAAGTCATTATCATTCTGCAACTTTTAAAAATGAAGATTTCAGATTAAAATAACTGATGCAAATTCATCAATTTAATAAATTGTGATGTCATAGATCAAACTTAGGACTTCCAAATTCATGTACTTCCAAATTCATCTTTTGATGTCTTATTGAATCTCTTTGTAGACTGATTTACTGTATTCAGAGTACTTATGTAAGATTAAAAATAGATTTTCACTTGGTTAGTTTAGATAGGTTGCTAAATTTTGCCATTATAAGATTGACTATGAATTCATATATTTATTAATATTCTGATGAATTACTTTTCAGGGATCATGTGATAGCTATTCAATTAAACAATAGCATAACATAATCAACAAATCTTATGGTTTTAGTAGTAGAACATGTGAAGTCCTGAAATAAATCCTAAAAGAAGTGACTCTGTTCCCTATTTAAAATCTCTTCTATCCACAGCAATCAGATAGCAAAAAGAAATAAAAGGCATCCAAATGGGCAAAGAAGAAAGAAACTTACTATTTGCAGATGACATGATACTTTATATAGATAACCCAACAGGAGAGAGAAAAAAAGAAAACCTAAAATACTCCACTGAAAAACTGCTAGAATTAATAAAGGAATTCAATAAAGTTGCAGAATACAAAATCAAGGTACAAAAATCTGTTTTGTTTCTTTTTTGAAAAAAAAAGATTTTATTTATTTCGAGAGAAAGGGAGAGTGTACTCAAAGAAAGGGAGGTACAGAGGCAGAAGGAGAGAGAGAATCTCAGCAGACTTCACTCTGAGCTCAGAGCCTGATATGGGGCTTGATCTCATGACCCAGAGATCAGGAACCTGAGCCAAAATCAAGAGTTGGATATTTACTTGACTGAGCCACCCAGGAACCCCTGTTGCATTTCTATATACCAATAATGAAGCACCAGGAAGAGAAATGAAAGAATGAATCCCATTTATAAATTGCACTAAATATCATAAGATTCCTAGGAATAAACCTAACCAAAGAGGTAAACGATTTGTATGCTGAAAACTGTAGAATGCTTATGAAAGGAATGGAAGACAACACAAAGAAATGGAAAAACATCCCATGCTCACGGACTGGAAGAACAGGTATTGCTAAAATATCTGTACTACCTAAAGCAATCTATACATTTAATGCAATCCCTATCAAAACACTACCATCATTTTTCACACAGCTATAACAAACAATCCTAAAATTTGTATGGAAACACAAAAGACCTCGAATAGACAAAGCAATCTTCAAAAAATGAACGAAATTGTCTAGATAGATAGATAGATATAATGAACAAAACTGGATAGATTTAATATATAATGCAGTATTGCTCAGCTATAAAAACAGAATGAAATCTTGCTATTTGTAATGACATGAATGGAGAATAGAGAATATTATGCCAAACAAAATAAGCCTGTCAAAGACAAATACCATATGATTCACTCATATATGGAATTTATTTTTTATATTATTTTTTTTGAGATTGAGAGAGTGAGCAAGCAGGAAGGAGAGAGAGAGAGAAATAGAGAGAGGGAGAGAATCTCAAGCAGGCTCCATATTCATTGGAGGATCCCAATTAGAGCTTGCAAAGGAGCTCCCAAAGCAGCTCAAATGCAGGGCTCGATCTGAGAACCCTGAGATCATGACCTGACCCCAAACCAAGAGTCAAACGTTTGGTGGACTGAACCACCCAGACACCCATCTTGTGTGTGATTTAATAATAATAATTTTAAAAAATGAACAAAGGGAGAAAAGAAAGAGAGGGAAGCAAACCAAGAAACAGATTCTTAGAACAAACTTATGGTTACCAGAGGAAAGATCAGTGGGGGAATGGGTTAAAAAATGATGGGGGTTAAGGAGGACACTTGTAATGAGCACAGGGTGTTTTACAGAAATGTTGAATCACTATATTACACCTGACACTAACATTACACTGTATGTCAACTAACTGGAATTTAAATAAAAAGTTAAAAAATAAATTTTCACAAGATTTTTCAAAAAACTACCTTTCTTTTTACTATGTTAGAGAATAAACTATTTTCCTTCCCTTTCTTTATCTTTTAGCATATATTTTTGTGTGTGGGGTGTGTTTGTGCAATTTGTATTACCAGATTGATCAGCACATACTAAAAAATTAATAATAATATGATGTTAATTTAGTAATATGAAAATAAGGAAAGGTTTATAACCAAAAAAATAGCTTTATTTCAGCATTGAAATTAAGCAAGATGGGTCTTATGGCTTCCTTGGTGCAATGAAGTACACTTTACTTATCTAGTTGTATCTCATGTAATTGAATTAAGAGACTGAATACACAATGGACAATGGCCACATCACATGTAAAAGCAGAACTTTGACCCACAGCCTACAGCAACTTGCCAGGAAAACAAACTCCTTTATCTGTAATAAAGAACCCAGAAAGCCAGTCTGCTATTCGTTTGACTTGCAGAAGTCAGCTTGCTATCTTTAGTGACAGTCCAGAAAGCCAAACAATAACTTCTGTAACACTTGGTTCAAAATGGTCAGGATTTATTCATAACTAATAGTTACCCTAAATTTGTCCCCACTTCCAGTTTAGGATTAACCAGAGCTAGAGAAATATGTATCCCTAACCAATCATATAGAATTCCTGCTTCTAGTTAGCTCCAGCTTTCCCAAGCCAGTGGCCTTCAAATAGGACATACTTGTAGCATTTCTTTCCTTCTACTGGGAAGCCTCTCCACTCCTCTGACTGGCTTTGAGTCTCTGTCAACATACATATGACAGATGACTCTTTTGTTAGAGTAAGCTCAAAATAGACTGCTTTTTCATTTGGTTTGTTATTATTAATATATACAGAAGTTTCTGGAAATAGAGATTCTCATTCTCCCTTCAGACTATTTTAAACCCTCTAATCATTATTATAATACCATATAGGGCAGTGACAAACTAGAAGTGGTTAGGAGCACTCCACTGGAAGTAACTTAGAAAAAAGGCAAAAACAAAGTAAGGAAATTGCCAGTTGTCTATAGCTTAAAGCCTATTTGTTTGTCAGTGATTGGTTGTCCTTGGATTTTGATTTTGTAACCTTGAGTCATTTACAGGCTTAGATTTTGGTTTGCTTTACATAGGCTGCTAGGGCATTAAAAATACTTCACCCTAATGGTCACCTTGTTTAATTAATTTAATAGTAGGAGAGAATAATTATATTTTAAATTGATTATTCTACATAAATCAAATATATTGAAGCATATATTTATGATTTAGAAAGTATTGTGTGATCTAACACATTGACCTGATTAGTAATTGTGGGGAAGTAAAGAGGTGCTGACCCCTCTTAAAAAATAAAAGCAAGACCAAGTCTTCTTGAGAGAATAATATTCATAAACTGAAAATACAATTCAAAGTAAAATCATGATTTCAGATAAGATTAAGACTTCAGTCAAAAGAAATGCTAGGACCATGGCAAAAGATGATAATACAAAATATAATTGAATGTCACAAAGGAAGATAAGCAAATATAAACTAGAAGCTGAAAATTTTGAAAGAAATTCAGGAGATTAAATATGAAACTCTGGAACTATTTTGGAATTTGCTTTTTGAAGTTTACTTTGGGGAATTGGTTAGCTATTTTTGGCAGTGTTTCTCAGAAAGTTTGACCAGAATTAGCCTGACCAGAACAGCAGAGACATGTAAATATGTATGGAGACATATCTTGAAAGTCAAAGAGGAAGCCTAAGGTTATACATTCTATTTATAAAACTATTTGAATTTCCCACTCCATTTCATGGGATATTAAAAGTTTTTTTATAAAAATGTGTCTTCTACGTTCTAGCAAAGCACCACTCACCTGTGGTAAAAACAAACAAAAACTAGATTGAGATCCAAGGATTTTCAGATACTATCTGATAGAGTAATCAGGATCTGGAATATACTAGGGAGTTAATGTTTATTCGTTGTTTTGATGACATTTAAATGCACTGGATTTTGTTTATAGACACAACAAATAATGACAAGCAATTATATTTGTAACAGCATAGGGTCTTCAATAATTACTGATTTCCTCTGAGAACTCTCATTGTTCAGATATGGTAAAATTTTAATGTTTTTAGAAAAAAAATCCATATTTAAAAACTCCAAATAAATATATACAATATTTGAAAAAACACTTATTATTTGAATTATAAATACATAATTTAAAGGAATTCCCCCAAAGGATGCAACCTTAGAACTTTATAACACTTCAAAATTTTCATATTAAGAATCAAGAAAGGAGCAAACCAGTCAAAAACTGCTAGATTAATGGAAGAGATTGAAGAAACTCAAAGTTCGTTTTTGTTTTGAGAAAATTTCACTACTTAAATTCTTGGAAGTTTTCTGAAACTAAAGATGTTATTCATAAACTGGCATGTAGGAACAGCCAAACTGTTGCTGTGAATTTGAAGTTGGTTGAATTTTTTTTTCTCTTTTAAAGACTATGTTTAAGAGCAGTTTTGTTTATAGAAAAAAGAAATCGAAAGGAAGGTAGAGATTTCCCATATACCTCTTGCTCCACACCTGCATAGCCTCCCCCATTATCAACATCACTCACTAGAGTGATACATTTATTAGCATGGATAAACCTACATTGATACATAATAATCACCCAAAGTTTATGGTTTACTTTAGGTTTCAGTCTTGGTATTGTACATGCTGTGAGTTGAAGCAAATTTATAATGACATATATCTATCATTATAACATTAAATAAGAAAGAAATTCACTACCCTGTTTGCTTGTGTTCTGCCTATTTGTCTCTTCCCTCCCATACCCAACCTCTAGCAACCACTGGTAGGTATATGTGGGTGTGTGTGTGTGTGTGTGTGTATGTGTTTGTATAAAGATTTTATGTATTTATTTGCAAGACAGCATGCACAAGCAGACAGGAGAGGTAGAGAGAGAGGTACAAGCAGACTCCTGTGGGGAGCATGACACTGGTGTCAATCCCAGGAACTGAGATCATGACTTGAGTTGAAGTCAGACATTTAACCGACTAAGCCACCCATACACTTCAACTACTGATATTTTTATTGTCCCTGTAGTTTTTCCCTTTCCAGAATGTCATACAGTTAGAATCATGCAATAAATAGCCTTTTCACATTCATTTCTCCCACTTATTAATATGCATTTATTTTCTCCATGTCTTTTCATGAATTGATAGACTATTTTTTAAGTGTTAAATAGTAATCCATTGTTTGAATGTACCAGAGTTTATTTAGCCATTCACCAACCAAAGGACATCATGCTTACTTTCAAGTTTTGGCAGTTATGAAAAAGCTGCCATAAACATCCACATGCAAGTTTTTGTGTATATACAAGTTTTCAGCTCCTGTGGATAAATACCAAAGAGTGTGATTGCTGGATCATGTGCTGAGCTTGTTTTATTTTCTAAGAAACCACCAAACTATTTTACAAAGTGGCTATAACATTTTACATTCCTACTAGCAGATTTCAAGATTTTCTGTTTTAATACATCCACATCAGTATTTGGTGTTGACAATACGCCGGATTTTAGCAACTTTAATAGCTGTGTAGTGGCATCTCATTGTTTTAATTTGCATTTCCCTGATGCATTAAGATGTGGCGTATCTTTTCATGTGCTTATTTGCCATCTGTATATCTTCTTTAGTGAGGCATCTGTAAGGTCTTTGACCCATTTTTTTCATGAGATTGTTTTCTTTTTGTTAAGTTTCAAGAATCCTTTGTATATTTTGATAACAGTCCTTTATCAGATGTGTCTTTTGCAAATATTTTCTTCCACAATATGGCCTGTCTTCTCATTTTGTTGATACTACCTTTCACAGAGAAGTTTTAAAATTAATGGGGCTTTTAGTTTTTCTTTTAAAGATTTTATTTATTTATTCATGAGATACAGAGAGAGAG
Source organism: Canis lupus baileyi (assembly GCF_048164855.1). Taxonomy (NCBI): domain Eukaryota; kingdom Metazoa; phylum Chordata; class Mammalia; order Carnivora; family Canidae; genus Canis; species Canis lupus. The sequence goes on along the minus strand of NC_132854.1, from coordinate 23,448,382 downwards.
AGAGGCAGAGACATAGGCTGAGAGAGAAGCAGACTTCTCTCAGGTAGCCTGATGTGGGACTCGATCCCTCACCCTGAGATCATGCCCTGAGCCAAAGGCAGATGCTCAACTTCTGGGCCACCCAGGCATCCCTTTTTTTTAAAAAAAGATTTTATTTATTTATTTGAGACAGAGAGAGAGAGAGAGAGAGAGAGAGAAGGAGAGCATGGAGGGAGAAGCTGACTCCCTGATGAGCAGAGAGCCTGATGGGGCTCAATCCCAGGACTCTGAGATCATGATCTGAGCCCAAGGCAGATGCTTAACCAACTGAGTCACCCAGGGGCCCCTGAGGTTTTTAGTTTCAGTAAAGTCTAGTTTATCAGTTATTTTATGGATTGTACCTTTGTTATCATATCTATAAAAGTATCACAATACCCAATCTAGATTTTATCCTATGTTATCTTCAAGGAGATTTGCACTTTTGCATTTTACATGTCAGTCTTTGATCTCTTTTGAGTAAATTTTTGTGAAGTGTGTAAGTTCTATATATAATTTTTTTTTTTAATATATGGATGTCCACTTGTTTCAGGCCATTTGTTGAAGAGATTGTGTTCCATTGCATTGTCTTTCTTCCTCTGTCAAAGATCAGTTGGCTATATTCATGGGTGTATATTTCAGCACTTTCTATTTTGTTCCATTGATTTGTGTATCATTTTGTCAATAACACACTGTTTTGTTTGGTATAGATTTATAGTAAGTCTTCAAGTTCGGTAGCATCAGTCCAGCAACCTTTTTCTTCTCCTTCAATAATACCCTAGCCATTCTGAGTCTTTTGCCTCTACCCATAATCTTTAGAAACAATTTGTCAATGTCTACAAACTAACTTGCTGGGATTTTGACTGAGTTTGCATTGAATCTATAGATCAATATGGAAAAAAAAAAACCTGACATATTGACAATATTATGTCTTTCTGTCCACAAACTTGAAATATCTCTCCATTTGTTATTTGATTTTATTCATCAGAGTTCTGTGGTTTTCTTTATATGGATCTCATATGTATTTTGTAAGATTTATACCTAACTACTTTCATTTGGGGGGCGGGGTGCAAATAGAATTGCTTTATGTTTCAAATTCTACTTGTTCACTCTTTGTATATAGGACAGGAATTGACTTTCATAACTTAATCTTATATCTCACACAATTGGTTTCTTTGATTTTTTTTTTAATTTTATTTATTTATTTGAGAAAGAGAGAAAGAGCAAGTGAGAGTGCCAGCCAGGAGGGGAGAGGCAGAGAGGGAGAGAGAGAGAATCCCAGGCAGGCTCCATGCTTGACATGGGGATCTATCTCACCACCCTGAGATCATGACCTAAGTTGAAATCAAGAGTTGGATGCTTAACTAATGAGCCACCCAAGCACACCACATAAACTTGCTTTAATCACTTATTAGTTACAATTATTTTTATTGATCCTGTCAGATTTTCTAAGTCTACAATTACATCATTGATGAGCAAGGACCGTTTTATGTCACCTTTCAAGAAGTTACCTTACCGTCTACCTGATTATAGTGGGAAAACTTATAGTTTCTCCCCATTAAGTACGACACTAGCTGTAGGTTACCTTTTTTTTTTTTTTTTTTTTTTTGTAGATAGGCTTTCTCAACATGAGGAAATACCCCCATTATTACTAGTTTACTGAGAATTTATATCATGAGCGGGTATTGAATTTTTTCAAGTGCTTTCTCTCCATCTATTGATAGAGTCATGTGATATTTCTTTTTTAGTCTGTTGATGGAATGGATTACATTAATTAATTTTTAAATGTTGAACTAGCTTTGCATACCTAGGATATAAACTGCTAGTTTGTGGTGTATAATTTCTTATATGCTTTTTGAATTTGATTTGCTGACAGTTTGTTGAGGATTTTTTCATCTATGTTCATGAGAGATGCTGGTCTGTAGTTTTCTTTTCTTATAATATATTTGTCCGGTTTTGGTATTAGATTATTGCTGGCCTCATAGAATGAGTTAGGAAGTATTCTTCCTGCTTCTATTTTCTGAAAGAGATTGTGGAGAATTGGTAAAATTTATACCTTAAGTGTTTTGGACAGTTTAACAGTTACCCATTCTGAGCCAGGTACTTTCTTATTTGGAAGGGTATTATTGATTATTCTTTTTTTTTTTTTTAATAAATGAAGGCCTATTCATACTGTCAGTTTCTTGAGTGAGTTTTGGTAGGTTGTATCTCTCAATGAATTGTTCATTTCATCTAGATTATGCAATTTTTGAGCATAGTGTTGTTCATAGTATTCCTTTATTTTCCCTTTAATTTTTATTGGATCTTTAATGATGACTCTTCTTTCATTCCTGATATTAGTAGTTTGTGATCACTCTCTTTTCATAGCTCAGCTAGAAATTTATTGATTTCATTGGTCTTTTCCAAGAACCAGCTTTTGTTTTTATTGCTTTGCTCTATTTTTTTCCTTTTCATTAAATTTTAATTTTCATTTCTTTTTTTAACCTGTCTAATAAGCATTTAAAATTTTTACAAAATTAAAGGTAAATGGACACTAGTATGTCTTTCTGGGAAAAAAAACAAAAACAAAAACAAAAACCCTTCCTGAACTTAATGGAAATTTGTCAATATCTATCAAGCACAAATGGGGGGGGGGGCAACCCAGAAATTTAAAAACATAATTTTTAATTCAAAATTTAAAAAATAGGGTAAGTAGGTTCATGACTGTTTTTAGTGAAACATGAGCCCTGAAAATATTTTATTATTAATATTCATGGATAAATGGCAACAAGATTTTGTAATGGTATAGAAAATGTAATTCTATATGTATGATATCACTCATATAGCATTTTTGTAATGAAATAAATTCAAAAGGCTAATTTTTCACATTTATTTTAGACACATTTTATTTTCCCCTTTCCAAATTTTCTTTTGAAGCGTATATCTTAGTTTTATGCTTAAGGAAGTTATAATTACTTTTCTGAGAAACTTAGTAAAGGTAGCTCAGATCCTCAGCAGGATGTAGTTTAGAAATCAACACCATTTAGAAATTAACGTTGATTCTCTGACAGTAAAAAAAAAAAAGGATCTAGAAAGATATATGGCAAATTTTATGCAGAGATTGTCTTCAGGTAATGTGATTAACATTTACTATTTTGTAATTTTATATAATTTTTCTAAGTATATTTATTGGTTATGGGCAACATTTGTAATTTAAAAATGAAGGAATATGTGTCAATAGTATGACAAGAAAACAAAAACCTGTTCACTTCATGAAATTAAAAATATGAATTACTATAAAATAAAAATTTATAAAATCCTTAATATTGTCTTTCAGAAATCTAATATTAACAATAGGAAATAAAATTAAATGACATATTTATACAAATATTTAATTGTAGTGGATGTTATTACTAAAGAAAAAATAATTGGACCTGAAAAGTCAGGATTTTAGATCTTTAAATATCACAGTGTCTTCATTTTATTTCCACTTAAACAGATGACATCCTCTTCCTCTAGGTGCTATACACAGTAATTTATGGGCTAATGTGTCTTAAAATCAACTTATCTCTCGATAGATAGATAGATAGATAGATAGATAGATAGATAGATAGATGATAGATAGATTTGCCAAAGAGTATAAATGTGTTCAGTTGGGGGCTATTTGTGTGTGTGTGTGTGTGTGTGTGTGTGTGTGTTTAATCTGAAAACAAATGTTGGAGAGAATGTGGAGAAATAGGAAGGCTTGTGGACTTTTGGTAGTAGTGCAAACTTTTGCAGCCACCAAGGAAGACAGTATAGTGTTTCTTCAAAAAGTTAAAAATGAAACTACCTTATGATTCAGTAATTGGACTACTGGATATTTACCCTCTCCCCACATACAAAAACACTAATTCACACATACAGCCCTCTCTTGTTTGCAGCGTCTTTATTTACAATAACCAAATTATTGCAACAGCCCAAGTGCCCAACCATAAAAGAATGGATAAGCAAGAGGTGGTGTATGTATAGAGTAGAATATTATTCAACCATAAAAAAGAATGAAATCTTGCTATTTGCAACAACAAGGATGGAGCTAGGGAGCAGTGGGTCCCTCCCCCAGAAGATCAGCACCCACTCACTGCATGTCTCCCCACCAGAGAGTTTTGAAGGGCCTCACATCTGGTGGAGTTGGTGTTAGGTCTCATTTCATAAGCAGACTATAGCACACCTAGTTAAAACTTGCCACGTTCATGCCAGGGAACAAACACTGCCCATATCAGGCAAGGAAAACCTCTGCAGATGACTGGCCTGAAGCGTAGAACAGCCAAAACACAATATGAGCCTGAGTGCAGCACTCTTGAGTGCAGCACTCTTGAAACTAACATAAGACTGCATGTTAATTTTACAAGAACTAAAACTGAAGAATTAAAAAATCCAAGCATCCAAATATGAAAGATTATCTAGATTTCTTTTCATTTTTATATTTCTTAAGTTTTGAAAATATAAACAGTGTACAAAGACAAAATACTTATGTCCTTTTTCAGAAGTATTAATAATTATAAATAATTATCATCTAATTATCTGTACCACTTAATTAACAAGTTGATAAAATTTAGAGATTATATTATATTTAATAGCACATAAGATTTTATACATATTCACAAGGACCAAAATAAAGTTTTATTTTTATATATTTTACTTCTATTTTTACTTCTAATATTTATTTTTACTTATTTTTACTCTTAATTTTTACTTCTAATAAACCTCACAGCATCTCATGCAAGCTCCCTGCATTTATATTGTATAATATTTATAGTTTGTTTGCTTGTTTATTGTTTCAAGTTTTCATTTAATTTCCACTTAGTTAACATACCGTGTAATATTGGTTTTAGCAGTAAACTTCAGTGATTCATCACTTACGTACAATACTTAACTAATGCTCACCATAACAGGTATCCTCTTTAATACCCATCACCCATTTAACCCATCTCCTCACCTTCCTCCCCTCCAGCAACCCTGAGTGTGTTCTCTCTAGTTGAGTCTGTTTTATGGTTTACCTCTCTTTTTTCTTTGCCAGCTATGTTCATCTGTTTCATTTCTTATTTTTCATATATGAGTGAAATCACATGGCATTTGTTTTTCTCTGATTGACTTAGCTGTTTTCATTGTTCTTTAGACTTTATGTCATCAGTTGAAAAATACATGTGCACTCTGTATCCCAGAGAAGAAAAGACTCTACAAATTAGACTGTATAATACTGTCAATTGCAATATACATCTAGGTTTTAGATGTTAAAATGTGGAATAATTTAGATCTAATAATTAATGAAATAAGTTATCTCATCCTCTTCCAAAATGTACTTCTTTCGATGTCCTGCAAAAATTCAGTTTCTTTCTAAAATAAAGTGTGTTTTTCATTGTGAACCATAATATGATGATGGTTCAGGCACATTTTGTCCCAACACACGTAGTGGTATGAACACAAGCCTGACATTAGACTACATTGGCACAGATCCCAAGTCAGTCACTCATTAGTTTTATGACCTTGGTAGATTACTTAGCCTCTATAACCCATTGTTGTTGTTTAATCTATATACATGGACATAATTTCATTTACTCACAAAAGTGTACTGAGGACTAAAGATAACTGCTTCCTTCAAAATAAGAGCTACTCCTCAGGTACATGAAAACTTTTTAATGATTATTTGGCAATGGAAAGAATTAGGGAAATAAATTTCCAGGATTTCAAATACATATGTATATTTTTATTATAAGTATATATAATACATATATAGTATATATTATGTTATATACTCAATAATTATCTGCCAGAAACTCTCCTACCCATTTCTTTTCTACATTTAGCTGCCATAAATTGTAGCTTATACCCTGTCTTTACAAATAAGGAATGCTTCTAACCTTTTTGTGGTGCTGTGTTCTGGGGAGTTAAAAGTAGTCACAGAAAGAATTTTAAATGTTGATATATTATCAAAAAAAATGAACAACACTAATGATTGAGTAACAAGTTATTTTTTGTAAGTTAGGTGATTTCCCTTTTTGTTAGTTTATTTTAACATATTGAAGGAAGACTTCATCTAAGATAGGTCAAGAGGATACATTCTGATGATAGATTATTATATAATTTTTGACATATTAACCCTGGTGTTCAGAATAACATGTATGGATGACATGGATGACATGTCTATACTCTTGCTTTTTTATCCATTATTCATTATTTTCTTAGGAACTTGTTAATATTTCTAAGGATGATGAAGGGTATTAAATTGCTAAGACATTTTACTGATACTGCACATATTTAAAGCTCCAATTAAAAATTTTTAATGTTACTGTTGCTAGTAAAGCAGGAATTTTAACTTGTCATTCTCTATTTCTGAATGTAATAACAAACTTAATACCATTAAAAATGTTTGCTAAGTTAAAATTACAAAGAGAAAATTATTAAGAAGTCTTTTAGAGAAAATGTTAACAAGAACACTGATGTAGTAGTACTTCTCTTTGAGTTATTTTAATGTAGTAAGTCCTAAGTAAATGGTAACCATTATTTTATTTTAAGACTATTTTATTTTATGTATTTGAGAGATAGAGGGAGAAAGAGAATGAAAGCAAGAGAGAGAGAGAGAGAGAGAGTGCATGAGAGGGGTGGCAGGCAGACAGAAGCAGACTCCCTGCTGAGCAGGAAGTCCAAAGTGGGGCTCAATCCTGGGACTCCAGGATCATGACCTGAGCTGAAGGCAGATGCTTAACCAACAGAGCCACTGGGGCGCCCTGGTAATCATTATTTTAATCATCAGTAGTAGTAATGATTGTATGAATAGAACTGTTAATTATAAGACTAAAATTTCGGTTTTGAATTATTATTCTAATTAATTGCTCATCTCTCATATTTGCATCATTGTACAGGACTAGACTATAGCATAAATGACCAAAAATATTCACTAGATAAATGATTAAGTGGGTGAATGTCCAAATAAGTAAACAACTTCTGGAACTTGTAGTTTCAGAATTGGATATAATAATCCTTGGCATTTATTATCACAGTATGTTCAGGCTACTTGTTTCACTATAACATAGAAGTATGTGAGAATTGAATAATACATCTTATCATGTCATCTTCAAGAATAAGGCATAATAGGATATATTAATTAATATACCTTTTAGAGAAAGTCCCTTTAATTCATTCTTCTCATTTAGTGATAGATTCCCCCCCCCACTAGTTCATTATATTGATCTACATTTCTCATGGTAAGTACGTACTAAGTGAACACTTGCTTAGCTTTGTGTAATATATGTGGCCATACTTTAGGCTAAGTTAAGTGACATAGAGAGAGAGTCCTCCTACATCCTTCTACTATTTTACCAATATCTTAGAAAATATTTTATAAGGTTATTAAACTGTTTAGATCTTCAAGAAAATAATCTGTTTTATTGAAACAACAAAAGAACTGTTGCCATGGTCAAATTTTTGGAGAGTGCATGCCCTTCTTTGTGAATCACAATACATGTTAGAAATGGAATATTTCATGTAATTCTGGTAACAAATAGATATGCTTAAATTTCCTTACTATAATGTTTCTCAAATTTACTGATTATGTAATGACTATTATTATGTTAGAATTAATATTTTAATAGGCAGAATCTGAGGACAAAAACTGTATATTGCCAGAAATAATACAAGAATTTTAAAACTAATTTATTATGTAAATAATCCAGCCAGGGAGCTGCCATGATATAAATCATAAGTGATGCTCTTGTTCATAAGGAAACAAAATGATGTTTTATTACAAATCAAATATTTCAGCTCTGCAACCTTTAGCCAGTTGTTTAACATCTTTACCCTCTGTTTGCTCCTACCTCAAAAAGCTATGAAACAGAGCAAATGCCAGAGTGAATCCAAAAAAACAGAAGTATATCCACACATTGTGAATCTAGTGAAGTTTTACAGTGATTATCATGGAATGAATTCTGAAATATAATTGCTTCTTTTACATTCTCTTGGGAACTTGAATACACATAAGACTTATTAAGTTCTACATAAGTTCATTTTAAAAGTTACTATTCTTTGCTATGTTCATAATAAGTACATTCATATTTTAATAAAGTTTAGAAATTCATCTTTCTCATATTATACCCACTTAGCTTTGCATCTATCATCTATCCATCCATCCATCTGTGATCTGTGTCACCTACCTTATCTATCCTTTTATATTTTTATAATACAGATGAACAAGCAATTGAATTGTCTTTGCAAAATTAATATTATAGGTTGACATCCTTGTTGAAACACTCTTTGAAGATTAAAGAGCACTACATGAATTTCCTTTTTTTAAATGTGTCAGATCATATTTTAAAATCTTGAGTTTTTACTTGTTTTTCTGTCATGGAGCTAAATAATAAGCTAGAAATTGCTGTGGTGGGAAATATAATGTCTGCTGTGCCATTCAGCTTAGAAAGGAAATCACCTGTGGCTAGTTTGAAGTTCGTTCCTGAAATAGATGGGAATCTGTCATCACCTGCCTGATGTTATAGAGGCCCAACAAATCCTTTTATCTCAGCTGTGTTAGTGAGACGGCCTTTGTTTAATCGTGATGAGAAAGGATCCCAGGGTAAAAGGGAAATAGGTTCCCTGCAGAATCGAAGCCTCCAAATGGCCATAAAAAATGTATGCAGGTAAACATCATTTATACAATATTGCTTTATAGCAGATTATAGGGCTCATGTTGTGTGCCATAGACTCCATGGGGGAATCAGGAGGAAAACAAAGTTTCTATTTCTTTGGAAGCCATATCAGGGCAACACAGCTAAAACAGTTGCTAGAAGTAATCCCTGAACAGAATTTGAAATTACATTGCTTTAAAAATGAACAACAAATACCAACCAGTATAAAATTTGGCACGATTTTCTAGAATATATACATTTTAGATTCTAAAATGATCAATTATATATACCAAGAATAAATCTCTGTGATTTTTTTTCCAAGGGAATGATAAAACCATTTACATTTAAATAAAACATGTGTAGATAGTGTTCTAGGAGTAAAAAATATATAGAGAGATGCAGATATATGAAACATTTTTAAAAATCATATTTCCATCTTATATTTATTACTTAATAATTCATCAAATATTACAAAATATAATAATTACTCTAGGTAGACAGAGTAATTGTTTTGAAATGAAAATGTCTATGTAATTGTTTTTGTGTGTGTGTGTGGGTGTGTGTGTGTGTGTTTTCCAGTAGAGTTACAGAGGTTAGGGCTAATAGATGGTGGCCAAAACTACAATCAACAATAAAGCTTAAATTATACAAAAAAGGGAGAATATTTCCACATGCATAGATGTCAGGATTGGAGAATTGTGATCAAAAATGCACATTTAAGAAGCACAATTCATGACAGTTGCATTACTATAATTATGATGAATAAAAATGTTGACTCTCTGAGTTCTTCTTTTCTTGTATTATTTATTTTTTCCCAGTCTTGTTATTTTACAAATAAATGAATCATTTGTTAATATCATCATAGTCACTGCAGACTTGAAAATTTTAATAATGAGTCTCCAAGAAAAAGGATACCATAGTAATATTTTTAGAATAACATTTTCAGCAGCTCACATGGAAATTAAAATTAAATCTTTTTCAATATTTTATTTTGTACAAAAGAATCATACTTGTCTATAATGTAAAATATAAATTTATAGAATGAAACCTATCTTATTCTGAGCCATCAAGATATTATATGATAATAAGGATAATAGTTTTCATTGCAATGAAACAGATAAAATAGTCATTCAAATATGTAACCAATATAATTGAATTGAATGAAAACACACATTTTTCTGAAAGTCAAAATTTGATACTGACTCTAGGTCAAATAAAGAAAAATGGACAAGTGAGCAAACAATATGCAACTAATCCATAACTTCAATGCCTTTAAAACCAATGTGAAGAATTCACAAATATGTCATTTACTATTTAAACTGAACTGCTACCAAACAGCTACCAAACAGCCTCATGGTATATTGGTGATATGGAAGGCAATTAGAAGAAGGAAAATCTGAAAGTATTTTAAAAGTGATTTGTTAGCCAGAAAAGACACACATGCCTAAGAAAAATATCTATTTTAAGGCGACTAAATTTAAAAGTAATAATGTATGGTCTTAGAAAACCATACATTTTCATTCTTCTGCATGTGACTGTCCAATTTCCCCAACACCATTTATTGGAGAGATTGTCTTTTTTTCCATGGGATATTTTTTCCTGCTTTGTTGAAGACAGTTGACCATAGAGTTGAGGGTCCATTTCTGGGTTCTCTATTCTGTTCCGTTGATATGTGTCTGGTTTTGTGCCAATACTAACTATACTGTCTTGATGACTACAGCTTTGAAATAGAGCTTGAAGTCAGGAATTGTGATGCCACCAGCTTTGGTTTCATTTTCAACTTTCCTTTGGTTATTTGGGATCTCTTCTAGTTCCATACAAATTTTAGGATTATTTGTTCCAGCTCTGTGAAAAATGTTGATGGTATTTTGATAGGGCTTACATTGAATGTATAGACTACTCTGGGAGGTATAGACACAGCAACTTCTGGCTAGATATGTCTACAAAAGCAAGGGAAGCAAAAACAAAAATGAGCTATTGAGACTTCATCAAGATAAAAAGCTTTTGCATAGCAAAGGAAACAGTCAACAAAAACAAAAGACAACCTATAGAATGGGAGAAGATTTTTGCAAATTTTGTATCAGATAAAAGGTTAGTATCCAAAATCTATAAAGAATTTATCAAACTCAACAACCAAAGAACAAATAATCCAGTCAAGAAATGAGTGAAAGACATGAACAGATCTTTCTCCAAAGACTTACAAATGGCCAACAGACACATGAAAAATGCTAAATATCACTCAGCATCAGGGAATACAAATCAAAACAACAATGAGATACCACCTCGTACTTGTCAGAATAGCTAAAATTAACAAGTCAGGAAACAACAAATATTGTTGAGGATGTGGAGAAAGGAGAACCCTTTTACACTGCTGGGGGGAATGCAAGCTGGTACAGTTACTTTGGAAAACAGTATGGAGGGGATCTCCGGGTGGCTCAGTGGTTTAGCGCCTGCTTTGGCCCAGGGCATGATCCTGGAGTACTGGGATCGAGTACCATATCAGGATCCCTGCATGGAGCCTGCTTCTCCCTCTGCCTGTGTCTCTGCCTCTCTCTCTGTGTGTCTCTCATGAATAAATAAATAAAATCTTAAAAGAAAAAAAGGAAAACAGTATGGAAGTTCCTCAAGAAGTTTAAAATAGAGCCACCCTATGACCCAGCAATTGCACTACTAGGTATTTACCCCAAAGATACAAATGTAGTGATCCGAAGGGGCACTTGCGCCCCAATGTTTATAACAACAATGTCCACAATAGCAATAGCCAAACTATGGAAAGAGCCGAGATATCCATCAACAGATGAATGGATAAAGATGGCATATATATATATATATATATATATATATATATATATATATATATAATGGAATATTACTCAGCCATCAAAAAATTAAAACTTGCCATTTGCAACAACCTGGATGGAACTAGAGGGTATTATGCTAAGTGAAATAAGTCAGTCAGAGAAAGACAACTATATGATATATCACTCATATGTGGAATTTAAGAAACAAAACAGAGGAACATAGAGGAAGGGAGGAAAAATAAAACAAAATCACAGAGGGAGACAAACCATAAGAGACTCTTAAACATAGTAAACAAATTGAGGGTTGCTGGATGGGAGGGGAATGGCAGGGATAGGGTAACTGGATGAAGGGCATTAAGAAGGGCACAGGATGTAATGAACACTAGATGTTATATGCAACTGATGAATCACTGAACTCTGAAACTGATAATACACTATAATTAATTGAATTTAAATAAATAAAATAAATTCTAAAAAGGTAATCAAATAGACATTCAACATATAATTTTCAGGAAAAACCAATTTTGCTTTGTTTTTATATGATCTCCAACATAAAGATGGTCTGCAGAATATTACACCATCATAAATAAATGTAGAGTATTATTCAGAAGGTACAAAACACAGATAATTTGATAGATATAATATGTATAATCATGAACTAAAATCAGGATAATTTATTTCATTTTACTCAAGCTGTTTTTCACACGTTTCAAAGTAAGATAAGAAATACCATGTTTCATAGAAAATATCTTTAAATGTAAATGTAATTAAGGACTAAAAAGTAGCATGAGAAAATAAATAACAACAATATTTGATTTCCAGAGAGAGGGAACTGGACACTTAAGAAAAAAATTCAAATAAAATTATTAATATACTTAATACCAAAAAAGTTTAATATCATTAAGATACTCATAATACTACATTTTTACTTTTAAGGCATAGAGATAAAAAGCAAAACTTTTGTTTTATTTCTTCTTTTTGAATTTATTTATTTTATTGTTCAATTTGCCAACAAAATAATAGAATAGAATAGAATAGAATAGAATAGAATAGAATAGAATAGAATAAAGAATAACACCCAGTGCTCATCCCATCAAGTGCCTCCCTCAGTGCCTGTCACCCAGTCACCCCCACCCCCCGGCCACTTCCCTTCCTACCACTCCTAGTTCGTTTCCCAGAGTTAGGAGTCTCTCATGTTCTCTCTCCCTTTCTGATATTTCCCACTCATTTTTTCTCCTTTCCACTTTATTCCCTTTCACTATTTTTATATTAACCAAAGGAACGAGACCACATGATGTTTGTCCTTCTCAGATTGACTTATTTCACTCAGCATAATACCCTCCAGTTCCATCCATGTCGAAGCAAATGGTGGTCATTTGTCGTCTCTAATGGCTGAGTAATATTCCATTGTATACATAAACCACATCTTCTTTATCCATTCATCTTTCGATGGACACCGAGGCTCCTTCCACAGTTTGGCTATTGTGGACATTGCTGCTATAAACATCGGGGTGCAGGTGTCCCGGCATTTCATTGCATCTGTATCTTTGGGGTAAATCCCCAGCAGTGCAATTGCTGGGTCGTAGGGCAGGTCTATTCTTAACTCTTTGAGGAACCTCCACACAGTTTTCCAGAGTGGCTGCACCAGTTCACATTCCCACCAACAGTGTAAGAGGGTTCCCTTTTCTCCACATCCTCTCCAACATTTGTGGTTTCTGCCTTGTTAATTTTCCCCATTCTCACTGGTGTGAGGTGGTATCTCATTGTGGTTTTGATTTGTATTTCCCTGATGGCGAGTGATGATGCGGAGCACCTTCTCATGTGCTTCTTGGCCATGTCTATGTCTTCCTCTGTGAGATTTCTGTTCATGTCCTTTGCCCATTTCATGATTGGATTGTTTGTTTCTTTGCTGTTGAGTTTCATAAGTTCTTTATAGATCATGGAAACTAGCCCTTTATCTGATATGTCATTTGCAAATATCTTCTCCCATTCTGTAGGTTGTCTTTTAGTTTTGTTGACTGTTTCTTTTGTTGTGCAAAAGCTTCTTATCTTGATGAAGTCCCAATAGTTCATTTTTGCTTTTGTTTCTCTTGCCTTCATGGATGTATCTTGCAAGAAGTTACTGCGGCCAAGTTCAAAAAGGGTGTTGCCTGTGTTCTCCTCTAGGATTTTGATGGAATCTTGTCACATATTAAGATCTTTCATCCATTTCAAGTTTATCTTTGTGTATGGTGCAAGAGAGTGGTCTAGTTTCATTCTTCTGCATGTGGCTGTCCAATTTTCCCAGCACCATTTATTGAAGAGACTGTCTTTTTTCCAGGAGATAGTCTTTCCTCCTTTGTTGAATATTAGTTGACCATAAAATTCAGGGTCCACTTCTGGATTCTCTATTCTGTTCCATTGATCTATGTGTCTGTTTCTGTGCCAGTACCACACTGTCTTGATGACCACAGCTTTGTAGTACAACCTGAAATCTGGCATTGTGATGCCCCCAGATATGGTTTTCTTTTTTAAAATTCCACTGACTATTCGGGGTCTTTTCTGATTCCACACAAATCTTAAGATAATTTGTTCCAACTCTCTGAAGAAAGTCAATGGTATTTTGATAAGGATTGCATTAAATGCGTAAATTGCCCTGGGTAACATTGACATTTTCACAATATTAATGCTTCCAATATATGAGCATGGAATCTTTTTCCATCTCTTTGTGTCTTCTTCAATTTCTTTCAGAAGTGTTCTGGAGTTTTTAGGGTAGAGATCCTTTACCTCTTTGGTTTGGTTTATTCCTTGGTATCTTATGCTTTTGGGTGCAATTGTAAATGGGATTGACTCCTTAATTTCTCTTTCTTCAGTATCATTGTTAGTGTATAGAAATGCCACTGACTTCTGGGCATTGATTTTGTATCCTGCCACACTGCCAAATTGTTGTATGAGTTCTAGCAATCTTGGGGTGGAGGCTTTTGGGTTTTCTATGTAGGGTATCATGTCATCGGCAAAGAGGGAGAGTTTGACTTCTTCTTTGCCAATTTGAGTGCCTTTTATTTCTTTTTGTTGTCTGATTGCTGAGGCTAGGACTTCTAGTACTATGTTGAATAGCAGTGGTGAGAGTGGACATCCCTGTCTTGTTCCTGATCTTCAGGGAAAGACTCCCAGTGCTTCCCCATTGAGAATGATATTTGCTGTGGGCTTTTCGTAGATGGCTTTTAAGATGCTGAGGAATGTTCCCTCTATCCCTACACTCCGAAGAGTTTTGATCAGGAATGGATCCTATATTTTGTCAAATGCTTTCTCTGCATCTATTGAGAGGATCATATGGTTCTTGGTTTTTCTCTTGCTGATATGATCAATCGCATTGATTGCTTTATGAGTGTTGAACCAGCCTTGCATCCCGGGGATATATCCCACGTGGTCACGGTGAATAATCTTCTTAATGTTTTGTTGTATCCTATTGGCTAGTATCTTATTGAGAATTTTTGCATCCATGTTCATCAGGGATATTGGTCTATAATTCTCCTTTTTGGTGGGGTCTTTTTGATGACTGCTTCAATTTCCTCCCTGGTTATTGGCCTGTTCAGGTTTTCTATTTCTTTCTGTTCAAGTTTTGGTAGTTTGTGTTTTTCCAAAAATGCATCCATTTCTTCTAGATTGCCTCATTTATTGGCGTATAGCTGTTCATAATATGTTTTTAAAATCATATAAAACATACAAATATGTTTGTATTTCCTTGTTGTTGGTAGTAATCTCTCCTTTCTCATTCATGATTTTATTACTTTGAGTCTTTTCTCTCTTCTTTTTAATAAGGCTGGCTAATGGTTTATCTATCTAATTAATTCTTTCAAAGAACCAACTCCTGGTTTTGTTGATCTGTTCCAGAGTTCTTCTGGTCTCTATTTCATTGAGTTCTGCTCGAATCTTTATTATCTCTCTTTTTCTGCTGGGTGTAGGATCTATTTGCTGTTTCTTCTCTAGCTCCTTTAGGTGCAAGATTAGCTTTTGTATTTGAGTTCTTTCCAGTTTTTGGATAGATGCTTGTATTGCAATGCATTTCCCCCTCAGGACTGCTTTGCTGTATCCCAAAGATTTTGAACGGTTGTATCTTCATTCTCATTAGTTTCCCTGAATCTTTTTAAATGTTTCCTTCATTTCCTGGTTGACCCTTTCATCTTGTAGCAGGATGGTCCTTAACCTGCACATGTTTGAAATGCTTCCAAACTTCTTTTGTGATTTAGTTCTAATTTCAAAGCATTATGGTCTGAGAATATGCAGGGGACGATCCCAATCTTTTGGTATTGGTTAAGACTTGATTTGTGACCCAGTATGTGGTCTATTCTGGAGAAAGTTCCATGTGCACTTGAGAAGAATGTGTATTCAGTCGCGTTTCGATGTAAAGTTCTGTAGATATCTGTGAAATCCATCTGGTCCACTGTATCATTTAAAGTTCTTTTTTCTTTGGAGATGTTGTGCTTAGAAGACATGTCAATTGTAGAAAGCTCCACATTGGGATCCCTGGGTGGCGCATTGGGATCCCTGGTTGGCGCAGTGGTTTGGCGCCTGCCTTTGGCCCAGGGCGCGATCCTGGAGACTCGGGATCAAATCCCACGTTGGGCTCCTGGTGCATGGAGCCTGCTTCTCCCTCTGCTTGTGTCTCTGCCTCTCTCTCTCTCTCTCTCTCTGTGACTATCATAAATAAATAAAAATTAAAAAAAAAGAAAGCTCCACATTGAAGTCACTAAGTATAAGTGTATTATTATCTAAGTATGTCTTACCTTTGGTTATTAATTGATTGATATACTTGGCAGCTCCCACATTCGGGGCATATATATTGATGATTGTTAAGTTCTCTTGTTGGATAGATCCTTTAGGTATGATATAGTGTCCCTCTTCATGTCTCACTACAGTCTTCGAGATAAACTTTAGTTTATCTGATATAAGGATGGCTACCCCTGCTTTCTTTTGAGGACCATTTGAATGGTATGTGGTTCTCCAACCTTTTAATTTCAGACTGTAGGTGCCCTTATGTCTAAAATGAGTCTCTTGTAAAGAGCAAATCGATGGGTCTTGCTTTTTTATCCAGCCTGAAACCCTGTGTCTCTTGATGGGGTCATTAAGCCCATTCACGTTCAGAGTTACTATTTAAAGGTATGGGTTTAGTGTCATCATAATACCTCTTCAGTCCCTGTTTTTGTGGATTGTTTCTTTGGACTTCCTCTTTGTTTTAGAGAGTCCCCATTAATATTTCTTGCAGAGCTGGTTTGGTGGTCACATTGTCTTTCAGTTTCTGCCTATCTTGGAAGCTCTTTATCTCTTCTTCTATTCTGAATGAGAGCCTTGCTGGATAGAGTATTCTTGGCTGCATGTTCTTCTCATTTAGGACCTTGAATATATCCTGCCAGCCCTTTCTGGTCTGCCAGGTCTCTGTGGAGAGGTCTGCTGTTAATCTAATATTTCTTCCCATAAATTTAGAGATTTCTTGTCTCTTGCTGCTTTAAGGGACTTCTCTTTATCTTTGGAATTTGGAAGCTTCACTATTAAATGTCGAGGTGTTGAACGGTTTTTATTGATTTTAGGGTGGGGGGATCTCTCTATTTCCTGGATCTGAATGCCTGTTTCCCTCCCCAGATTAGGAAAGTTTTCAGCTATGATTATTTCAAACACATATTCTGGACCTCTGTCCCTTTCGGCGCCCTTGGGAACTCCATTTAAATGTAGATTTTGGGATCCCTGGGTGGCGCAGCGGTTTGGCGCCTGCCTTTGGCCCAGGGCGCGATCCTGGAGACCCGGGATGGAATCCCACGTCGGGCTCCCGGTGCATGGAGCCTGCTTCTCCCTCTGCCTATGTCTCTGCCTCTCTCTCTCTCTCTCTCTGTGACTATCATAAATAAATAAAACTTAAAAATAATGTAGATTTTTCTTCCTGAGGCTGTCATTTATTTCCCTTAATCTATCCTCAAGATCTTTTAATTGTTTTTCTTTTTTCCTAAGTTTCCCTCTTTGCCAGCAATCTGTCTTCTTTGTCACTCACTTGTTCTTGTACCTTGTTAACCCTCATCATTAGGACCTCTAGTTTGGATTGCAACTCATTTAATTGATTTTTAATTTCTGACTGATTAGATATAAATTCTGCAGTCATGAAGTCTCTTGAGTCCTTTATGCTTTTTTCTAGAGCCACCAGTAGCTTTGTAATTGTGCTTCTGAATTAGCTTTCTGATATTAAATTGTAATCCAAATTTTGTAACTCTGTGGGAAAGAGGACTGTTTCTGATTCTTTCTTTTGAGGTTTTTCCTTCTAGTCATTTTGCTCAGTGCAGAGTGGCCAAAAACAAGTTGTATTGGGAAAAGGAGAAAAAGAGAGAAGGGAAAGGAGAAAAGAAAAAGAAAAAAAAAGAACAAAAAAAAAGAGAGAGAGAAGAAAAGAAAAAAAGGGAGAAAAAAGAAAGAACAAAAAAAAAAAGAGAAAGAGAAGAGAAGAGAAGAAAAGAAAAGAAAAAAAAAGGGAGGGAAGCAAGCAGAAAACATTAAACCAGGGGGCGTATCCTCTGATTCTGTATATTGTAAATCCCTCGACTTCCCCTGGAACTTTCCAGTGCTGCTTGGTCAATAACTTGTTTTTACCCTGTCCGTCTAGCTGGTCTTCTTGGGGAGGGGCCTTCTGTGCTGATTCTCAGTTGTGAGCACTTGGAGGAGCTGCTCAGCCCCCTGCCTGGTGCAGGGCTCAGGAAAGTTTAACCTGTTTATCCTTTGGCTGCAGGAGGAACAACTAGTGGCGGTGGCCAGCTCTCCAGCCCTGGAGTCAGCTCCCGCAATAACTACAGACTCTCAGTCTGCAGGGGCCTGGATGCTCTGGGGCTTGGGATGCCTATCTGCACAGCTTGAGTGGCCCAGTGGCAGGAACGTCCTTGCTGTTCTGTGCCCTCTTCGCTTCTGCCTGTCTCGGGGGGAATGCCAGATCCTGGGCTGTGTCCCCCTGCGCCCTGGGCTCCAGGGCCTGCGCAGCCCCCTCCACGGGGAGCCACCTCCCGAGCCCCTCCCCCAAGCTGCAGCCCCTTAGGGAGCTTGGCCACACGGTGTGGCGCTCTCCCTAGGGCACAGGTATCTGTTAGTGCCCCAGGGAGCCTGAGGGCATCCCCGCCCCTCCCGGGATCCTTTCCAACTCCCTGTGAGCGCCTTTCCCTCTAGGAAGATTGGTGAAGCTCCTGCTTCTCTGGGAGGGAGCGTTCCTGTCCTGGGGACACTCGCCTCGGCCTCAGCCCAGCTCCTCGCGGGGCCCCTCCCCCTTGGATGCCTTTTGTTTCTTTATTTCTTTTTTCCCGTCTTCCTACCTTGATAGAAGCGCAAACTCTTCTCACTGTAGCGTTCCAGCTGTTCTCTCTTTAAATCTCAGGCCGAATTCGTAGGTTTTCAGGATGATTTGAAAGTTATCTAGGTAATTTGGTGGGGACAAGTGACCTGGGGTCCCTAGTCTTCCGCCATCTTGCCCCTCCCCCAACAATCAAAACATTTGAAATCATTTTACTTTTTTAAATTTGTTATACAAAATTTTCAAAGTAGTAAACATGTAAGAACATATACACAGAACCATAGCCCAAGTGCAATACACCAGTTATGATTGCTAAAAGAATCAATCTATAATTTGTGATCCACAGTGCTTATAGCATTTTGCATTTACTTTGTATGCTAAATTAGGATTTTACAATTAGAAGGAATATTAGTGATTATCAACCTCCTACTTTTATACATATAATGAAGCTGGGACTCATAGTTTAGTGGTTGCTGATGATAGTAGTAAAATATAGATACCAGTGGCCTTTCCAACACATATCAGTACCCTTCTTTCTGTCACAAATCTAGTACAATTTTTTTTTAGAGAGGTAAGTAAAAACTTATTTTAAATATTAAAATAAATATTTTGGAGGCTTATTCAAAAGAATAGACACATAGATTTTAATCCAGGATTCATAAATATATTTTCTTGATATACTGTCATATAAAACTCCTTTCCTATAGTCTGTTAACTTTTTTGAAGCAAAAGATTAAAATAAAAATCATTTCTATTAAAAAACTATATTGATCTTATATGTGTATATATATATATATATATATAGGTTTTAATTGATTTGTGTAATGTTTGAGAAGTATGAAGGACTATATATTTATGTGGATTTTGAAAAATAATTACAAAATATACATTGTTAGCCCACCATCTAACCCAGGAACTATTTAATTAATCCCATTATGAAAGTGGCCACCGTGTTCCTCTCTAAAGTCTTTTCTCTGAGAATTTTAATAGTTGTCTACATCTGACTGTGTTTTATTAAGTCTTAGTTCCCCTGGACTTTCACAGGAATGTTTGACTACATTTATTCTTCATGGATCTTTGTGGGTTTGGAGGTGTGTCTGTCTATGCATGTATTTAATCAGGTAAAACCTGAAAAATCGCCTAATTATATTTTAAATCAATAATTGTTTAGAAATGTCAATTACTTTCTTCTTAAAGAAGACCACTTGAAATTCATACTAATGAAAAAAGATTATATATCCTCAAAACTCAGCTAATGTTAATAAGAACTAAAAACCATTTAAAGTCTCAGAACATTTTTTAAACTTTCTTTTTTTTTTACTTTGTTTTTTAATCAGCGGCCTCCATTACCTTTACTTCTAGTGGCATGATTGAAAGTGTACCTGAACATAGCACCTTTTCAATAAATGCATTAATCAGGGCACCTGGGTAGCTTATTCAGTTGGGCAGCAACTCTTGGTTGATCTCATGGGTCATGAGATTGAGCCCTGCATGGGCTTCGAGCTCAGTGATAGTCTGCTTGAAGATTCTCTCTCTCTCCTTCTCCCCACCCACCCACTGCTCTCCTTGTCTCTATCTCTCCCTCTTTCTGTATCTCTCTAAAATAAATAAATAAATCTTTAAAATGAATATGCAATAGATCATTTGATAATGGATGGTGATTTCACACAAAAGCATTATAAATACATGTTGACTGTTAGAAAAAATTATAGTACTTATCTAATTTTATTGACCTGTCCAATCAATTCTTTTGCTACCACAGAGTACTACTAAGCAGTAGTGCTACATAATTACATTAGTACTCTTTTTTTAAAGATTTTATTTATTTATTCATGAGAGATTATATATAGAGAGAGAGGCAGAGACACAGGCAGAGGGAGAAGCAGGCTCCATGCAGTGAGCCCAACATGGGACTTGATCCTGAGTCTCCAGGATCAGGCCCTGGGCCTAAGGCGGCGCTAAGCTGCTGAGCCACCCAGGCTGCCCAGTATTCTTTCTGTTTCAAAAAATAAGAAGACATTATGTAGGCAGTGTTTCTGTACTATTGCATTCATTTTTGTTTTATTATAGTATTGAGATTCATTGTTAAATTTCAAAAAGTAATAGATTTGAGAGACCATAAGCAGTCATAGCCTCAGCTTGCCCACCTCAATTTTATTGCCTTTCTCCTCTTATTGTTTCCTATGTAATATTCACCCTTACAAGCAGTCAGTGACAGGAAGAACCAGATTAATTGTGCCAAACTCTGGGTTTCACTTATTTTATCACAATCATGTGATCATCATGCTGAGAAAAGAACTTGTTGGGAAAGGAGTGTAAATTCCCTTTCAACAAGGCTCCTATTTACCCTGCCCGGTGTTGCTTCATATGATACCACATGAACATCTGAGTATCTCCTCTGGATGCCATTACTAGTTTGGAAAAACAATCTTATTTTATAAAATGTTGCAGATGGTATATTTCTAAAGGAAATATAGAACATATTTTTTTTTCCTGAAGCAAGTCAATATACTTAATGTTGGAGAATTATGACTTCTGAAAGTATTTTTTGACTAACAGTACAGGTTTTCCTGCCACTCAAAAGTTAGAGTGATCCTATGAAACTGTTAACCAAAATGGTGTGAAACAAAGAGGCAATTACAATTAATTTACATGAAAAATGTTTTGAACTTTCCCAGACTCAAAAAACAACATCTCCTAGGCTTTCCTGATACCCTAGGACACATCTTGCTAACAGATGCACAAGATAAATTGAGATAAAGCACAGACGCTCAGAGGCAGTTCAAAGCTATGGCAGCTTGATGTCGAGATGCTGAGTGTAGTTCCAGGGAAGGAGCTGGCAGGGAGAGGGTGCTGCCCACTTTCAGTGCTTGGGGTATGCACTGCCTCTAATAGCTCCCTGCAAAACAAATGCTAAACAGTATTTTGGCTTTTCACCTTTTTATAAAAGTGAAAATCCTTTTTGCATTGCTTTAGGTTAGCAAAAACAAGTATTAATGCAGATCTTTTATAAAAGCAAAGTGGCTTTGAAAAGGCGGGGATACTTTGTATATATATAAGTAATTGCATGAATGTATTGAGCAAAGCAATAAACATTTGCTGAGTGTTTATTTTGAATAAAGCATAAATCTGGTATTTTGAGAGTAAAAAGTACAAATAAGACATAATATCTGTCTTTTTCAGAAATCACGATCTATTAAGGAACCCACAAACACACTCTCTAAAATATTAAACTTATCAAACCTGTAAATTGCTAACCACCTGAGACAAAGATTATTAGAAAATATTTTGAGTGGTGCCTGGTTGGCCCAGTCAGTTAAGCATCTGCCTTCAGCTAAGGTCATGATCCTGGGGTCCTGGGATCTAGCCTTGCATCAGACTCCCTGCTTAATGGGGAGTCTGCTTTTGACTTTGCCCATCCCACTGGTCGTGTTCTCCCTCTCTCTGGCTCTCTCTCAAATAAATAAATGATATCTTAAAAAAAAGAAAATACTTTGAATATTTTTATCCAATATTCAACTAAAAGTCCTAAGTAGAATATTACTAGAATAACATAGCCCTGATATTTTTAATATTTTATTTTGCTTATCATTGCTAACTGTGTAATGATGGTATTAAATGTATACAAATAAGAAATCGTTTTTAAAATTCACATGGATAAATCTTATAAAACTTAAGGTAAGTACATGTTATATAATTCTATTTACATGGAATGTCCCCAATGAGCAAATAGATAGAGACAGAGACGGTTTTTATGATTTCTTAGGCCTAGGGATTGAGGGAATGGCAATTGATGGGCACATGTTTTCCATTTGGAGGGATGGAAATATTCTAGAATTTATTGTGATAATGGATGCTAGCTCTGTGAATAATCCAAAACTTCTTGGATTATATACTATAACAGGGTAATTGCATGATATAAAAATTATACCTCAAAAAAGCTGTTAAAATTTATCTTTTATATTACTTCCATTATGGGAACCTCAAACAGCTTTTCAAATACCTTATATAAAACAGGAAGTAAAAGAAGTTTTTCATATAAATTATTTAGTCTTTCCTTTTCCTATCATCATCATTGCCATTGTTGTCTCATCATTATTTTCAAGATTATTTTCAATGAAGTTTACCAACAACTTCTGTTAATTTTAAGCCTCATTATAAAAAGGAAAGTGATAAAGCATATTAACACTTTTGAGTGTCTTTAAGACAATGCATATGGTTTTAAGGAATCAGGAATGACTCAAAATACATTAACACTTATTTCTGCTTAGTTCTTGCAGTAACCCATTTGCAGTTGTTCCATTATTTCCTTTTCAAATATCCTTTAACTCTTCTTTTTTATTTATAAAGTGAGATTTTCTCGAGGTATTCACTCTTCTGTCATTTGATTAAGGGTAAAATGATATTATCACCTTTTTCAGAACATCTCTGGATTATTTCAAGCAAATTACTTCATGGTTTACCTTCATAACAATAAGTCCAAGGGTTAAAACATGCCTTAATGTATTACTATTACCCAACTGAACAGATTTTCCACCCGGAACAGTTAGTATTCTAATATTCTCTCTTATTTAAGCAGAATAATTTATTAAAGTCTATTAGCCCATAGGATTTTTGGGAACATTTGATGGTATGAAATGAGCTTTAGAAGTATTGTAGCCAATAGCACTACCCAAATTACACTTTCTAATAACTCATATCAAGAACCTGACACCAGAGTGGTTTGGTAAGGGCCCTATACTCACTACTGCAAGCTCTTGGTATAAATACAGGTTGTTTTTAGAATTTCTCCTGCTTTGCCCTCTGAAACTTACATCTCTTAAGATAACTTCTGGATGACATCTGCTGGGCATATGACTTCTTGTCAATACAATCTTTGAAATCACTGAGCACATGGATCTTTCTTATTTATGGAACCCAAGTTAAATGCCTTCTGTTAATGATGGTAAAGTGGGGATAGAGGCAAACATTTTATAATATCAAAATCCTATGCTTATCAGTGCATGCATTTGCCCTTGCCATCTGTATTGACACACATATGCCCTAGTTTAGGCATGACTCTACTTTTAGACGTTCAATTCAGTAAGATAACATAATTCATTTTCATTCTAGCCAATTTGAGTTAGAATTTATATTGCTAGCCCACAATGTTACCCTGGCAATTAAAAGCTTAGAAGTACATGTGACAGGGTCACGATAGGTCCTTCCAAAAAGAAACTGAAGCATTCATAAACAAAGCCCAGCATAATCAGCTTGTGAGATATATTATTTCCCATTTTACAGAAGAAAGAACTAAGTTTTGAAGTTGGGAATTTGTTTAATCATACACATAGTAATTACAGCTTGGTTTTCTCCGTTTCCAGACTATGCTTCCTTTTTTTCTCCTAATGTTCTCAATAATGATAGCATGGAAATGAAAAATTTTGATACTTTTGTTATTTGGCAGCTGAGTCTATCATGGCAAAGTCCTGGTGACTATAATTTTTATTTCTATTGTCTCATTACAATGTTTACATTTCATTTCCTATTTCATTAGAAGTTCCATTTTCTGATACTATTTTAAAGAATTTTAGAATCATCTATGTTTAGTACTTCTTGCCCCACTCAACATACTTTGTTGAACATGTATAACCTAACTGGATTTCAGAATATCTGTCATAAGGAAACTGTTTATGACATCTAATATACTATTTTTATAACAAACATTTCTTTCCTGAAGTACTTTCTTTTTCTTTTTCCGTTTTTTTTTTTTTTTTTTTTAGACAAAGAAAGAGTAGGGGCAAAGGGAGAGGGGAGAGAGAATCCCAAGCAGGCTCCATACCCAGCATGGTGCCTGGCACTGCACTTGATGTCACAACCAGGAGATCATGACCTGAGCCAAAGTCAAGAGTGGGACACTGAGCTGACTGAGCCACCCATGAACCCCACTTGAAGTACTTTAGATAATACTTTGGAGATGGATATTTTCTCTTTTTACAATACGGCTGAGGATGAAAGTTACTTTACAATGTGTTGTTCTGGATTATATACATATATATTTTTTCATTTTCATCTTATTTCTTGGGTAATATATATGATTTTTCTCAGCATGCAGACTAAAACGAGAAATTGTGTTATTTTTAGTTGTTTCTGTGATGCTGAGATATCACCAGAACCCTAACATAAGTTTTCCTGTATCAGTAGCTCTCTCAAATCTGACTTCCTGTCAATTGTCTTGACAATGTGAATGCTTCAGTTACATATAAACCATATAAATATTAATCTGCGTTTTTTCCACTCCAAAAAGATATCAGCAACGTTGAATGAATGGAAGCATCATTGGCTTTTTTCATTAAATTAGTTTTCCAGGGCAGCCCAGGTGGCTCAACAGTTTAGCGCCGCCTTCAGCCCAGGGCCTGATCCTGGAGACCCGGGATCCAGTCCAACGTCAGGCTCCCTGCATGGAGCCTGCTTCTCCCTCTGCCTGTGTCTCTGTCTCTCTGTGTCTCTCTGTCTCTCTCATAAATAAATAAAATCTTAAAAAAATATTTAAATTAGTTTTCCAATATTAATGTCACACATAGAGAGTCCTACACACCATTTCTCTTTAACATACAAAAACAACATGTTTTAGTATAGGCTTCTAAAATGTATATGTTACAACTTTATGCACACTTGGATATCTAGTCTCTGATACCAAAAAATGCAGAATGAACAACAGACAAAAACAATTCTGGATCGTGCTAAGGCCATGAGATTTCTTCTCCACTCATTCCAGTTCTGAGTCATTCATGAAGAAGGGAAATTGCCCTGGTCTGTATCTCATAGCCAAACCAGAGGTGACAGATTGCTCTGGTTAATTAATTGCAGTGGCTGTTTAGCCTAGCAATTCATTTTATAGAATGCATCAGAATACTCTCAGAGGAGCTCTGTAGACAAATTAAAAAAAAAAAAAAAGAGTGTAGTCAATACTTGTTGATTATAAGAAACTACCTTAAACAAATGTCAATATAAAAAAACCTTAAAATATATATTTTCTCAGAATCTTCTTTATTGTGTATTTTAAAATTGAGTTTTCGTACTTAAATATTTTGGCAGATGGTGGTATTAGATTTTGAAAATAAATGAGCATGACATGGTTGAATTTTTATTTCTAATTAATGCATATGTAATCAATCCAATTAAATTGATTAGAAACATTAAATTTACTTAGAATTAAACATGACATATAAATTATTATCTGCTCCAGTACTTCTTATGGATGACTGGCCTTTTCACTTCATATTCGTGATTCCATAAGGATTTGTTGGTATTTCTTTGGCAAAGAAATATATACCTATAGTCTGATACCAATGAAAAATTACCTCAAATATTCATTTTTTCACCAACTTATAATTATGTACATATTTGTGTAGGAAAAAATACTTTCAACCATACTATTGTTTATCCTGAACTGAGTTATAGAGAAGTAGGCTAAAATTTTCTATTGGATAGTAGATCCTGAAAATTATGTGTTCAATGAAACTATCATTTGTTGGCTAGTATTTGTTGGAATTTCTGTATGTATTTTTAGATACTTTGATATAATCACAAAATATTTTAAAAAGATGTCCAAAAATGAAAATGCTTTTGTATTCATTTGTTCACATCGAATGTATATTGTCTTCTAATAATTCTAATTATGTAAAAATGTATTGTCTGAGTTTTTTTTTTTTATTTTTTTAAGATTATTTATTTATTTATTCATTCATGAGGGCCACAGAGAGAGACAGGCAGAGACACAGGCAGAGACAGAAGCAGGCTCCATGCAGGGAGCCCAACTCGGGACTCGATACTGGGTCTCCAGGATCACGCCCTGGGCTGAAGGTGGCGGTAAACCGCTGAGCCACCTGGGCTGCCCATGTTTGAGTTTTCTAAATAATTTTTCTTTGGTTATTGTAAATCATTCATTCATGAAGGTGGAAGACATTATTATATAAATTTAATGCTTACTTTAACTAATAAAAATTTAATTTTTGTCTTGCAGCAAAAAGACTAATGAGCCTCGACTGCTGTCTGTCAGAAAATGTGAAATAATGACAGTATTTACTGCAAAGATGGATTGGATAAGTATAAATTATGAGTGAGAAAACAGACTTTTTTTTGTAACATTTAACAAGTCCAAGTAGGTTTCCTTGTTAAAATTATCAAATGAGTGAAGGGTAAAGCACAAAATATGAAGTTTATATTCCCAAAGAAAGAGGAAATGTACACTCAAAGTTATCATTTTACTATAAGCTGGAGCTACTGTTACTTCTAAAATCATTAGTCAATGAAGAATTAAACACTCAATTCACATGCAAATATAATATAGTAAAGACAATACATGTTATGTTCCTATTAGTTTATATCCAAATCTCTAGCTTAAAATTTTATACGGGTGTTACTTTTAGAACTAATTATTAATAATAATGACTTTTACAGGAGATAAAATTATTATATATTTTGACAATTTGTCTAACAAAATAAAATTCGTACATTGAATTCTGACTTTATATAAAGAGGCAGTATACATACTTGTTAGAAGTCCTAGAGAGTAGACTAGAATCCAGACCTGTATGTACATTCCTGCTTTACCACTAACCAGATCTATAACTTTGAGCAAAGGTCTCTGGGTTTGGTCCTATTAATCAGGATAGTAACAGTATCTATCATAGGTTCTCTATGAAAATTAAATGGGCCAGTATTTTTGAACTTTCCTTTTTTAAAAAAGTTTTTATTTATTTATTCATGAGAGACACGGAGAGAGAGAGAGGCAGAGACATAAGCAGAGGGAAAAGCAGTCTCCATGCAGCAAGCCCGATGTAGGACTCAATTCCAGAACTCCGGGTTCATGCCCTGAGCCGAAGGCTGACGGTCAACTACTGAGCCACCCAGCCACCCCTCTTTTTTCTTTACTTCCCCATTAAAGAAACTTTTTGGTTATTTTTTTATTCTAACTCCTCACCATTACATTTTTATACTGTGGGTGTATTGTATATTGGCTTATGCATTGTTGCCCTTTGGAGGATCAGAAATCACCATAATAACTAAGATATGTTTCTCTCTTTCCACTCTAGAACTAGTTTCTGCCTGTTAGGTTGATATTGCCCTGGTGAGAATGCAAAAAATGAACCAAATTCTTATTGAATGTTTAAATTGTTATCACTCAATATATTAAAACATGTTAGATACTATTATCATCATTATTATTTATATGGGCCATTGATACAAATTTATACTAAAGATCACATTGCATATATATTTCATTGCAGTGTTTTGATTAAAACATTTAATGTATATGGTAAGAATTAACAATTTTACTTAATTTTTAGTGATTCTAAATATGTATTTACAGCACTTTCTTTTTTTTACTTTAGAGGCAATGATAATATTTAATCCACACTTAGTAACAAATTTATTAGTTGTGGAGACAAGTGATAGTGCTATAATAAAATGCCAAATCTAATTTTAGGGTGACTAAAAGTCTTAGTAAAGAGTGAATACATTCTGTGCATTCAGACCAATTCCACTTTGGCATTATTTAGGAGTAATGTCCATATCATAAAGACATAAAACCACAGCTCAGAAAAATATGTAAGGTAAAAAATACAATAAAAAACTGTCATCTGGGGAACCTGGGTGGCACAATCATTTGAGCCTCAGACTCTGGATTTCAGCTCAGGTCCTGATCTCACGATCATGAGATGGACCCCTCGTGCTTAATGTGGAGTTTGCTTGAGATTCACTCTTCCTCTCCTTCTGCTCCTCCTGCTCATGATCTTTCTCTCTCTCTCTCTCTCTCTGAAATAAATAAATAATATATTTTTTAAACTATTATTATGCATTTTATTTTACTTTTTTGTAAGATTTTATTTATTTATTCATGACAGACATAGAAAGAGAGGCAGAGGCAAAAGCAGGCTCCATACTGGGAGCCCGATGTGGGACTCAATCCCAGGACTCCAGGATCGCACCCTGGGCCAAAGGCAGGCGCTAAACCACTGAGCCACCCAGGCATCCCTCCATTTTTCTGAGTATCTAAAGGATCAACTTGTTATGTCAAAAATACTACCATTACTACTTATTAGAAACATATTATGTTAAATCTATTAGTGGAATAAAATATATTTTTATTTACATTCAATTACAAAAAATTTAAAATGTGGTGTTTTTATAAGTAGTTCATATTATTGTTAAAATATGTTAATTTAATAAGGTGTGGAAAAATTTGTACTATAATAAAATAAAATATAGAAATTAAATGAATACATAACCAAAGGATATTTATCCAACTGCTTGCCAAACTATTGAGTAATGCATTTCATTTTCCAAAGTTTAGGAATGTCACACATCCAACTACTAGTTTTGACAAAATACTGATTTCTGCACTTGTAAGCGTCCATCCATGGATGAATGGTTAAAGAAATTGTCAAGCACATAAACACACACACACACACACAAATATTATAAAGCCATAAAAAACACAATGAAAACTTGCTGTTTGTGACAGCATGAATGGACCTTGGGGACATGATTTTAAGTGAATAAGTGAGATAGAGTAAGAAAAATACATATGTTCTCTTTTATATGTGAAAAGATAAATGAATAAATAAGTAGATAAATAAATAATTAAACTACCAAAAAAGCTCATAAAAACAGAACAGATTGGTGGTTGCCAGAGGCAGGGTTTGGAAGAGGGATAGAAATGGATGAACTAATTTTGTTTTTGTTTAAATGATCGAATAAAAATGAAAGATGTTAAATGATCTAAAAACGAAAAAAATAACGTGTTATTTTGTAGTAGGTATTCTTATCTTTAATAGAAGTAGACATTTTATTATTAAAAATTAAACCTTAAAAATAGTAAATTGTAACATAATTGTCTTAGTAACCTTTTTTGTTACATTACTACATAAAAATGAATACTTTTTATAAATACAAATTTTCAGGATATTTTTATTTCTGGATAAGAGTAGAGCCAGTGTTAACCTTAAATCACTTTTACTTGTCAATTCTAATATTATATATCTCTATAGGCAAGGTAACTATATATACACTACATATATATGTATAGTAACAAAATTTTGTTCTGAAAATTTTACATTGGTATTAGCATAAGTGGCTATAAGATAATGTTATGTGGGGTCCATTTATTTGTGATAAGTTTTTATTAATATGTAATGACAATTCTATTTAAACCCCATTGTATATAGTTATAGTAAAGCTGGTCAAAAGTTACGCTACAACTTTATAGTTTTCTTTTAAGAAATAAACCAGCTTAATCAGGAAAATGGGATTAAACAAGTAAAAAGATTAAGAATATTCAGTGAGTGCCCTTTTCATTGACCTCTCACCCTAGAGTAGTAAAAAACAGTAAGTGGTAAGTAATGAACATTATATAAATAATAAAAATTATACTTCTTATTTATTTATTTAGTCAGTTTTTTTTTGTTTTTTTGTTTTTGTTTTTTGTTTTTTGTTTTTTTTTTTTTTACTTTACTTATGGTTAAATAAAATAGAAGAATTAAAATTTAGCTCAGAACTTGGCTGAGCTCACCTGGGAAGAATAAATATTCTTTTTTTTTTTTTAGATAAATTTATTTATTTATTCAGAGAGACACACAGAGAGAGGCAGAGTCATAGGCAGAGGGAGAAGCAGGCTCCCTGTGAGGAGCATGATACAAGACTCAATCCCAGGACTCCGGGATCATGACCTGAGCCGAAGGCAGATGCTCAACCACTGAGCTACCCAAGTGCCCCAGAAGAAAGATTCTTAATAGATTATGAAATCTACAGGTATGTCTTATTATGTGGAAACAGCAGTGTCCAAGCTATAGGCTTAAAAACACACTTCGATGCTTTGACTCCAGGTCCTGTTTTACATGTGTTCTTTTTTTTTTTTTTTTTTAAGATTTTTATTTACTTATTTGAGAGAGATAGAGCAAGAGAAAGCATGAACAGGGTAGGTGGGGGAATGGACAGGGAGAAGCAGACTCAGGGCTGGATCCTGGTAGACATGTCAGTTTCCTGTAGGCAAAAAGAGAGCTACATATTAACTTTCCAAATATATGAGTATCTAAAAAATGTCTATCATTCCCTCCTGCTTCATTGATCATTTGGTTTCCAGATAATTTTTTTCTAAGCACAGTTGAGGCTTTCCTCAAGATTTCTGGAGATCTTATTTGGTGATGAAATGTCTCATGCCAAGGTTTGATCACATTTCTTTACTAGTGACTTTCTTTATGACCTCAGATTTTTTATTTTTCATGAGGCTGTGACTTCATATGGATTTCCTTGCATTCCTTATGCTTACACTTACATATTCCTGCACATGTAAAAAATTGTGCCTTCCTCTACTGCAACATTAGCTCCTATTATTTCTTTAAATATTCATCCTTTAAATTTTTATTCATCTACTTAAGACACTCTCCAGCTCAAATCACTTCTGAGGTTCCATGGATAGGTTACTAAATCTCCTGTGCCATATGCATTCTAGGCCCTGGATGCCTACTCACTACTTTATCCATAAATAAACTCCATGATTTTGTATGCATTTAACCTCCCAGAAAGTTTGAGTGGGAACTTATCCTAATGCTTTCCTATACCTTTGGATGTATTAGGATATATTTAGGAAGTGCTTTACTAAATCTTGTTTGTGTACTTCTCTTCATGGTCTTTCAATTATGTATGTGTTAGTTTCAATTTAATTCTGCCTCTCTCCTAACTTTATATTATTCTCCATGTAGTTTAATCTATTCCCATGTTACTGATGAATGTTTAAATGCTGATGCTAGCTAAACTCTCCCTGGGTCTTTAAACTTCTGTATCAGGTTCCATCAGAGATACACATAGAAATTATTTTTAATGACTAGTGAAACGATCCACTTGTTTTTGCTCTAGCCTATAATCTTGTAGTTAGTTTTGGTTTATTCACAAATTTCCATTCTATTTAGCACGTGTACACAGAGAATACATTATCTTTATTTTCTATAGATAATCACTTTCACCAAAAGGACTGAAACATCAGGAGATAGTGTATGGAAATATTTGCCAATTATTAAGTTTCTTTCTTTTTTTAAGTTACATTGTTTTTTTCCCCAAAGATTTTATTCATTTATTAATAAGAGACAGAGAGAGAGGCAGAGACATAGGCAGAGGGAGAAGCAAGCATCCCCTGGGGAGCCTGATGTGAGACCCAGTCATAGCACCCCAGGATCGTGCCTTGAGCTGAAGGCAGACGCTCAACCACTGAGCCACCCAGGCATCCTACCAATTATTAAGTTTCCATAGTGAGTTTTGAAAAGCTTAATCTCAGTACACACCTTCAGTATTTCTTATTTTTACTTTCCATACTCCTTTCCTAGATGCCACTTGTATATATTTGGGATTGAGATAAGGCCTTGCATCAACTTGGAGGTTCAAAGCTGCATGAAGCTCATCAAACTGCTTTCTAGGACATCCCCTGACTTTTCTGCAGGATTACTATCCTAAGATAATACCTTGCCATCCTGTGTTCTTACTTCTGGCAGGCAGCTCGTGAACTTGTGCTGTCTTGCATTGGCTCACTAAGGACCTAGTCCTTTGCTGATGCTGCCTCAACTGTCTATTGCAGGCACAGCAAATGCCAAGTCTTCC
Source organism: Canis lupus baileyi (assembly GCF_048164855.1). NCBI lineage: Eukaryota > Metazoa > Chordata > Mammalia > Carnivora > Canidae > Canis > Canis lupus. The sequence goes on along the minus strand of NC_132854.1, from coordinate 23,415,998 downwards.
AGCTATCTATCCCCTGGATTTTCTTTTTATCATGTGGCTTTTGTGGCAGAGTGATTTTATTTCTCATCATGACTGCCCCATGGCAAATCCGCTTGCTCTCTGAACAGCTACTTCCATGTGCCTCAATAGACTTACAAAATCTTTCAATTCATGCCATAACACAGAAGCAGTTAAAAGACATTCGGGGGCAGGAGTTCAGAACTTACTTCTGCTCTAGTGTTTCACACCATTTCTTTTGCTTCAGTTAACAGCATTCCCTACGTTCTCAAAGGGAACCTTCTGAAGCATCTCCTTACACAATCCCAGCAGTAAAGTAGTGAAAAATGTTCTGCATCTACATCTTGCATCTCCTACAATAGTTTTTCCACCAGATGAAAGGCAATTCTAATATGCTTGCATTCTGAGACATCTGGGTGGCTCAGTGGTTGGGCATTTGCCTTCTGCTCAGGATGTGATCCTGGAGTCCTGGGATGGAGTCCCACATTGGGCTCCTTGCATGGAGCCTGCTTCTCCCTCTTAACCTTGTCTCTGCCTCTCTTTGTGTCTTTCATGATTAAATAAATATTTTTTAAAAAAAATATGTTTGCTTCCTAACCATTTCTCTTCTATTATTCTTATGCATTCTATTTCTAGTCATATTAGAACAGAAAAGATACTTCATCTTTTATTTGCTACAGATGAAACTCATTTGGTATGATGTTTTCTCCTTTAAGATAAGAATACTTTATGGCATGTAAATCATAATAGAAAGGAGTATCCTCAAAGCACTCTGGAAGACACACTATGATCTGACATTAGTACTCTTTGCTCTTGATATGGGAGCTTACTGAAAGAAAGGAGTAAGAGTTACTGAGGATAAATTTATATTGGTTTACTGTCCCTTCTTTATCATGTATGTTATATAGCTTGGGCTCCCTGGATGCCTCGTTATCTCATTCAGTTAAAAAACATATATTGTCTATTTGTTATACTAAATAACTCTTGAATTATTCAATCTATTCCCGCTTCAGGTTTGTCCCCTGAGTTACTTCAACATCCTCCCAACTTATTTTTAAGTCTATGGGATTTATGTCACTCTAATTATGTATATATTGTAAGAAAAATCTGATTGTTTTATTTGCCTCCTTAGACTTGGTTTTAAACTCCTTTATGTGATATAGTCCAAATACTGAATTGAAGTTATTGAGGTCCTATAGTAACTTCCCACTGCTTATCTTCTTATACTTATCACCTTTATCTTTAGACCGAAATCTGATACCAAATTTCCTTTGAATTTTCTATCATACGTCAGTTTGATTTGCTCTTAGGCTGTCAAACATGCTGTTCCATCTACTGGGATTTTTTTTCTCCTCACCTTTCTTCACTAAATTCTCACTTTTTAATCTTTCAAGTCTCAAATTAGAAGTTACTTGCCTAGAAAGCTAATCTTATTGGTGTGGCTTAAGGTTCTTATCCATTCATTTTTTAATGTTCTCTATTTCCCTAAATAGCACATGGAGAATTATTGTAATTTCATGGCACATCTCTCTTTTTTCTCTAACTCCAACAAAAGATGTGCTTACTTACCATTCTTTTTCCATAATAAAGGTGGATCATATAAATGACACAAGTATATTACCTTTCCTTCCAGTATTGCATTTATTTTCTTTTGCTAGAGTTCATCTCATTCATCTTCTTAGGCCATATTTATACGTATCTTTGTGTAAAATAATAATTCAATGTTGACTTACCTCTATATTTCTATACTTCCTACACATTTTTCAGGCTGCATTTTAGAAATAGATTCCTAATAATATACTAATTAGTGTATCATTATAAAATATAATAAGGTATCATTCTCATACTGTATTATTGTATAGGTTTTAAATAATGTATAATTACTCTCAGATGGTGTTATTGTATAGATTTTTTAAAATAACGTATCATTACTATTAACACTGTATTATAATAGAGTGTACCAACTGGCATTACATTTTTTAGTATAGTATTTAAAGTTCATGGAAGTTTTGTTTAGGTAGAAGAAAAATATTGTAATTTATTTTTTATATATGAGGAAGATCAGATTCAGAGCAAGTAGATGATTTTTTTAAAAGGTTTATTTATTTTAGAGAAAGAGAGAGAAGGTGGGAGGGGCAGAGGGAAAGGGAAAGAATCTCAGGTAGACTCCACTGAATGCAGAGCCCATGGTGGATGTCTCTGAGCTCCCACGTCTCTGAGATCAGACCTGACCTGAAACCCTAAGTGACTGCACAACTCAGGCACCCCAGAGAAAGTAGATGATTTACAGAAGGTCAAATAAATATTCATTGGTGGAAGAAGAACTCAAACGCAGATTTCCTGACCTAAGTTGAATATTCCTAATTTACTTTATGTTTTCTTTATCATTTTCAACTTCCTTATACTTGCTATTTAAATAATAAATAAAATTATGTTAGAATCAAAATTTTCCTCTTTAAGATAATGAAGAAGAGAGAAGATTTTATTACCTGTTATGGTGGGCAAGGATGGGTGACAGAGATGCCAGCTTGTGCCATGTTTTAATTGTGTATATCTCATATCACCATTACCACATTATAGAGTTATGCTTCAATTTTCATTTTAGGAAAATTTAATTTTCATTTCCACTACCTTATGTGATTGCACAACATCTGTGCATGTACTGTGCCTGTTGAAATGAGAAAAATTATGATAGGCATATTTAAACAATTTTCCCAAAACTACACTAGTAGTAATTGGGAGTGCTGAGATTAGCACTTAGACTACTTAACTCCATTTCTAGTGCTCGTTTTTACTGCACCATGCTGTTTCTCTAGCAATTTCATAAAAGAGGAAAGTGAAACTATAAAGAGGGATGTAAAATTATAGTTGAATTGGGAGATGTACATTTACAATTCTGAGTATTTAACTATCCAAATTACTTAACTTTCTTTGTAACTATTTCCTTATTTGCAAATTATGGAAAAATATGAAATCCACAAGCCTAAAATGCATAGCACTCCTAGCACAGAGTCTTACAAATATTAGATTTTCAATAAATACTAATTGTCATTTCATTTGCTATTGCTACCTTTATCAGTAATATATAAAAAGTAGAAGACTTTTTGACAAACAAAAAGAGAGAAAGAAAAAAAATAACCATTTTTTTCCTACTTTATTCCTTTATATTTTTTCTTTCTGTTTTGTATATCCCTTCTAGATTTGCATTTTTCAGGCTATAACTTAAGAAACGAATGAGATGTGAAGTGGAAAATAAAGACTAAAAAAAGGAAATGAGAATGGAGACAAAATCCATCAAAAGTTATTGATATTGCTTAAAAGAAAGAAAATCAATCCAAGCTCTCACTAAAATATGCATTCACAACCCCCCCCCCTTTTTTTATAAAGAACAATTTTGAGCAAATATTGGTCTACTAGTCTCAGTTTAATATGAAAGGTTAAAAAGAATCATTCTAGTTTATAAAGACCTTACATTTGTACTTTCCTCAGTTATTTAAAAAAAGATTTAAGATACTCAACTTTTAAAAATTAGAATAAACATACCACCTTTTATTATCAAAATTAATGCAGGACCTATGATGTTATAACAGTGGTACTGGAGGTATGCCCTGTATAATGACTGATGCTGATGAGTTCTGAATTTGTCAAACATGAGATAAATCTACAGATCCAAATTTCATGATGTTAACTGGATAGTATATTATTAAGATGATTCTGATACCAGTACATGAATGAGTAGACACGGTGTCTATTATTTATTACTGTGTCTCCAGTAACTGTACAATTTGAAAAGAGTATATTATCAAATACTTTTTAAAGGAATGAATAACTAGGAGTGCCTGGGTGGCACAGTCTGTTAAGCATCTGACTCTTGGTTTCAGCTCAGGCTGTGATCTCATGGTCATGAGATCACAGTTTTTTTTTAATTTTTTTTTATTTATTTATGATAGTCACAGAGAGAGAGAGAGAGGCAGAGACATAGGCAGAGGGAGAAGCAGGCTCCACGCACCGGGAGCCTGACGTGGGATTCGATCCCAGGTCTTCAGGATCGCGCCCTGGGCCAAAGGCAGGTTCTAAACCGCTGCGCCACCCAGGGATCCCTAGAGATGGGTTTTTATAGGGATTTTTAGAGGACGTATTTGGAGAGTCACTATGATTTCTGAGCTCATACTTTCTTTGTGAAACCCTGTTCTGCATAGTTCTCATGCTGTGGTATTCATATGGCAGGTACACTCTCTTCAAAATCTGTTAAAAACAGATTTCCAACAACGTTATAGTACTGTCATTTCTACTTTCTACCTCTGCTAGCTGCTTTTCCTAAAGCATTTAATCAGTGAAAGGATGTGTGATAAGCATTCACATATACTCTATCATTTAAATTTCACCATTACTTGCAGGAAAGATGATGTGATCACCATCTTACAAATTAGGACACCAAAGCTAAGATGGTTTAAAAACTTAGCCAAGGTGACATAGTGAGCAGAAGCTATTTGCTTTATTTAAAGTGAGATCAATTTGATTGCAAAACCTGCATCATTAATCCATTGGGCTGCATTTACACTTTTACAGTATAAATCTTCCTATAAATTTAAGTCATCTTCATCTTAACTGCTTAAATTCCCAGCCATATTTTTATACTACTACTTCAAAATGTTTGCTTTGTGTATTTTTGCATAATCTATTTTTCAAAGATAGTACAAATACTTCAATAAATATATTTTAAAATAACATAAGAATGGCATATATTCTGAGCCTTGCTTAATCTTAAAATTTAATATTTCATTTATGTGCATGAAAATTTTCATGTTTTTTCTTCTCAACCACCTTTGGTGAAATGAATTTTAGATTTTCAGAATAAGATACTATCTACTGAATAAAAGTTGCATTATTGCAAAATACATTTTAAATAAGTTACATTACTGCAACTTGATAAATAATATTAATTTTGTACAAAACTATTCATGAATGTTCACTTTAACTTTTGGTTGTGATTTTATATTTTATTGATATTTTTTTGTATTCCTGCCATGACAGTGCAAAGTATTGCTAAATTACTTCCAAGTGTCAGCCTAAATTGTTATTTTTTTTTCTGAAAAATGTAAGTTATTACTATTTGAACACGTTTCTGTCTACAATTTGCAAAAAAGTATTTAGTTAATGGAACCTTGGATATTTTCTTCTGCTATATCTGCTGTCTCCTCTGAACTAGGAAAACTATTCATATGTTGTATCAATTACAACTTATCTAAGGTAAAAGCCTTCATCTTTCCAACAGAAATATCTATAAACTCATCTGAACCAGACTGTTGTTTTTCCCTCTGTTAAAATGGGAGATGTTATTTTTTTATCTTATCTAGTTATTTTCTGTATCATGCCCTCCCTAGCCATCTCCAAATCCTCACTTCTCCATTTATGCTTAATTCCTTGTGCATCATCAGTTTTTCTTAATTTTTGAAAATTTTGATTAGTATATAATGATGATTGAAATTCTCCCATCTTAAAATTGTTTTAAAAAGTGTACACCTTAATGTCACCTCTCCCATTACTTTTTTTTTCATTTTAGACAATCATTTTTGAAGTAAACACCAGTCTTTACTGACTGCAATTTCCAGTACCCACCAAATTAACCCATTTTGAATCCCCATTACTCCCTTAAATCTCCATGTGGTAAAATCAATGACCTTCATATAACCAAATCCAGTGAGTATTTACTTGTTATTGTTTTGTCACCCAGTAGCATTTGAAGCCTTTTGGAAACCTTCTTCTTTTCTCTTGGATTTCTTCTATTAAAAAATATATTTTTTCCTCATTCTGTTAAAACATCTCATATTTTGACCACTTAAATTTGGAACATTACAGGAGTCACTGTTGGTAATTCTCATATTCTTCATTTGTATTTTGTCCTTGATAGTCTTATCTGTGTGGATTTTAGAGGATATTGGTCAACTGATAATTTTAAACAAATAACTCCATTTCAACTTCTCTAGAACTCCTGGTAAATATATCTATAATCTTTTTACCATCTCTGTGCAAACACTGGCTAGATAAATGAAAAAATATATATACAGGTGGTGATTTGTGGTTCAGCATGTTAGCAACTTGGAAGTTGCCACTCTGTCCGAACAAGTAAAAATCTGAACCAAAAAATCAGCTAGTTTTAGATCCATAAGAAAATTGAAGTCACAGGAAAAATCACTGCCCTTTAAATTTGATCAACAAGTAGGCAAGTACAGAGAATTAAAATTTAACAGGATAGAAGTCCATGAGTTGCAAACCTTCACAGGAAAGAGTGCTGAAGTAAGGAAATCTAAACAATGACTGAAGAATTACTGGAAGTTCAGTGTGAACAACTCTGAGAGAGAATTCGAGTATAACTTATCAAAATTTGTGAGGATACAGCAAACATTATATAAAGGGAAATTTATAGCATTAAAGTCATGTATTAGAAAAGATGAATTATCTAAAATCAATAATCTAAGCTCTCCTTATCAGAAACTTGGAAGAGGAAATTAAATTCACATTACACGTAAGGAAGGAAATAATAAAAGTTAGAGTAGAAATCAATAAAAATGAAAATGGGAAATCAATAGAAATTTAACAGAAAATCAATGAAACAAATTACCACAGAAATAATAGTTTGAAGAAGCATCTATTTAATATCTCATGGTTTTGTGGGTCAAAAATCAATGAAACCAAAAACTGGTTCTATGAAAACATATATAAAATCAATAAGCCTCAAACCAAGATACCTAAGAAAAAAGGGAGAGAATACAAATTACTAGTATTGGGGTTAAAAGAGTGGACATTATTACAGATCCCATGGATATTAAAAGAATGCAGAAAAAGCATTTGACCTAATGCAATGCTCTAGGAATGCAAGGAACTTTCCTCAACTCAAGAAAGACTATTAAAAAAAAAAATCTACAGCTAACTGTAGATCTTAACTGATTAAGATCAGGAATAAGCCAAGGATGTATTTTCTCACCACTGCCTCCCAGCATCATATTGGAAGTCCTCGTTATGGAATGATACAAAGAAAATAAAAGGTATACAGATTGAGAAGAAAGATAAAAACTGTGTTTTTACATAGACGACATAGTTATCCATGTAGAAAATCTGAAAAAATCCACAAAAAGACGTAAGATAAATAAGCAATTATAACAAGGTTGCAGAATACATAAATATCCACACATCAAATGTTTCTATATACCAACAATGAACATGTGGAATTTGAAGTTAAAAAAACAGCCATTTCTATTAATACCCCCCAAAATAAAGTACTTAGGTATAAATCTAACAAAACATGTACAAGATCTATATAAAGAAAACTTAAAAGACTGGTGAACAAAATCAAAGAACTAAATAAATGGAGAAATATTGCATGGTCTTGGATAGGAAAATTCAATATTGTCAAGATGTCAGTATTTCCCAACTTGATCTATAATTCAATGTAATTCCAATAATAATCTTATCAAAAAGTTGCCAATATCAATAAACTATTACTAAAATTTATATTAGAGAGACAAAAGACCCAGAATAAGCAACAGAAAATTGAAGAAAAATAGAGTGGGGGGGACTGACACTACTCAACTCAAGACTAAATATAAATTGAAAGTAATAAAGTCAGTGATATTGGCACAAAAATAGACAAATAGATCAATAGAACAGAAGATAGAGCCCACAAACAGACCAATGTAAATATAGTCAATTGATCTTTGATAAGGAGCAAAGTCATTGCAAAGATGGTCTCTTTAACAAATGATGCTAGAACTATTGAATATTCAAATGCCAAAAAAAAAAATCTAGATACAGCCTTTACATTCTTCACAGAAATTAGCTCAGAGTGTACCACAAACTTAAATATAAAACACAAAAGTATAAAACTCCTAGAGGATAACACAAAAGAAATCTAGATGACCTTTTGTTTGATGATGGCAAGTTTATAACACCAAAGCTACAATCCATGAATTAAAAATTATTCAGCAATACTTCACTAAAATGAAAATTGTTTTTCTCTGCAAAAGATATTGTCTTTTGTGAAATTACTCTCTATGATATGATAATGGTGGATATATGTCATTATATATTAGTCCAAACCTATAGAATATACACCAAGAGTAAACCCTGATGTAAACTATGGACTTTGGGTGATAATGATGTCATCAATTGTAACAAATGTGAAACTTTGGTGGAGGATTTAGATAATGAAAGAGGCTATATGCACATGTGGTGGCAGCAGGTATATGGGAAATCTCTGTGCCTTCTGTTCAATATTTTGTTAACCTGGGACACCTAGGTGGTTTAGCAGATGAGCATCTGCCTTTGGCTCAGTGTGTGATACATGTGGGGTGATATAGTCCCACATCAGGCTCCCTGCAAGGAGTCTGTTTCTCCCTCTGCCTATGTCTCTGTCTCTCTCTGTGTGTCTCATAAATAAATAAATAAATAAATAAATAAATAAATAAATAAATAAATAAAATATTTTTTAAAAAATTGGTTAACCTAAAACTGCTCCAAAAATAAAATGTATTTTTTTAAAAAGTTTTACTTATTTAAGAGAGAGAGAGAGAGCATGCATGAGCGAGTGAAAGGGAGAGGCAGAGGGAGAGTAAGAGAGATAATCTTAGACTCCCTGCTGAGCACAGAGCCTGACCAGGGTGGGGAGTGGAGGCAGGGATGGGGGGGTGGGGTTTGTTCTTACAACCCTGAGATCATGACCAAGAGTTAGATGCTTAACAAACTTAGCCACACAGGTACCCCTAAAATAAAGTGTATATTTAAAAAAGTGCAAATGCACTGCACTGGTTTCTCTGCTCAAGTTCTCAGAAGTCCACAAACAAGGTGTTGGCCAGGTTGGATTCTTATTTAGAGGTTTTGGGAAATAATCCATTTCCAAACTCATTCAGGTTGATGCCACAATTTAGTCACATGTTTTTATAACATGACCTGCCTGGTTCTTTGCTGACTGTCAGGAGATTGAGAGGCATTCCTCTGGCATTCCTATTCATATGTTCTCTTCATCCTCACCATGTATAGGACTTCTCAGGTTTTCAATCTCTGACTTCTGCGCTGACTCTAAAAGCCAGCTTCATGTGATTAGATTAGTTCCATGTTGATAAAATCTATTTTAATTACTCAAAGTCAACTGAGTAGTAAGCTTGATGGTATCTGTAAAAATCTTATTTTCCATGATATATAACATATTCACAGACATGCTATTTCATCAAGTTCAGAGTCCTGGGGATTATGTTGAGAAATCTTGGGAAGTACTTTTAGGATTCTGCTCATCACATTTTAGATGTGTTATAATTTGGAGATGTCTTTTTAATAGCATATAACTTGAATTCTTTATTTTTTAAAAGATTTTATTATTTATTTGGGGGGGGTGCAAATGGCAAGGACAGAGGAGGAGGGAAAGGAAAAGGGAGAGAATCCTTAGCAGACTTTGCACTGGGCATGAAACCCAACAAGGAGCTCCATTTCACGACCCTGGGGGCCATGATCTGAGCCAAAACCAAGAGTTGGACGCTTAACCGATTGAACCATCCACATGCCCCTATACTTCGAATTCTTAAAGAAATTTGGAAAAGCTCTATTTAAATGATATATTTACCCAACTTAACATCAACAATTATCAATTTATTGCATCTCGACTCCAAATTCTCTTTTTGCCCATTCTATGAAAATGGATCAAGTCCATTAAGTGTTTTTTCTTTATCAATGGAAAGCACTAGAGAAGCCTGGCAAGAGGTAGGGGTTTTGTTCCTTGGTTCCAGTATGCTTGCTCAGCAGGTTCCTACAGTGTGTGACTTCCTCAGCACCTGCCTCCTGTGGCAAATGTAACTTCCCCAGTCCCAGGTTACTTGGGCACACTACTTTCCCTGTCCGCATATCATATATTGCCTGGCAGCCAGCAGCTTCTAATGGCAGCCCTTAAGCCCTTTTCTGATGGAGACACCTCTCCACTCTTTCCTATAGGATGGTTTTTTGGCATGTGCTGGAGGACATGTTCCCAGCAGGTCCTACTAATACAATGTCTTCTCAGCATTCAATGATTCAAGGCCACACCTTCTCCAACAACTATCTGGATTTCAGTTGAGGGGCGACAAGGTCAGAGTTGTCTCTTTTCAGTGCTTATCTCAGCCTATAGTAGTAGTGGCTACTTCTTATTCCTTCTATTCCTGCATTTTTTTAGAGTTCTACTTCCTCTTACTGGCCAATCCCTTGTTAGTCTAATCTCCTGATATAATTTATGTTTATAATTTCCATGTTTAAATTACTGTGTAGTTACTCCTTCCAGATTGGACTCATACTGATAGATTTACTAACACTAAAAATACTTTAATATGGGGTGCCTTGGTGGCTCAGTTAGTTAAACGTCTGCCTTCAGCTCAGGTCATGATCTCAGGGACTAATTGATTAGTTTCAAGGAATTTAATTTTACATTACAAAAAGAGTAATACCCTTCCAATGGTTTCTAGGTATTTTATATAGGAAAATATTCAGATTTTTTAATTATTTAAATTCCAGAAAAAATAAATCTGCAATAAAGCTTTTTTAAAATATTAATAAGAAAAAGTAAATGCCAATACATTTGAAACCATTGAAAATACATACAGCTCTTCAGAAACATTCAAATAACGACTACATAAAATTTCAACAATGGGTTTCTTTAATAATTGTTGCTTTCCAACAATTTTATAAATATATCATCTCTTTCAGATTATACCTTTAGTATCTACCTATATATTTATAAGCTTGCATATTTCAGTAGCTCCTCAAACAGAGTCCACATCTAAGCAATTTCCATGACTACATATTACAAAACTACCTTCACGGTTGTATCATTTATCATCATCTATCAGCAAAAGTATTTCAGTAGTGCCTGACAAGTCTCTCAGCCTCACTCTTGCCCTTCCTCGTCTGTCGTCCACAAAACAAGAGTGATACTGCCCTTCCTCAACATGATTTGAAAGCAAGATCAGAAAGGCAGATATTTTTCTTTCTTTTTTGTGTGAGGAACTCCAGTTCAGGAAGTTTATACTTATTGAACAACTGAATGTACTTCTAGTGCAGTTTTAAACAATGTGGTCTCTGGGTATCATGGTGACCAAAAATTCCACTGTTCCATCCTCTCTCAAGCACCCATCTGCCTTCCGATTGTTCTGAATTATGTCCATGGCCTTCTAGTCTAGAGACATAGTGTTTACTTTTATGGAAGGATAAACATCAAGCAAATGACAGTGGAGAAAGAAAACAAAATAACTGGGTTTAAGAAAAAAGAGCTAAAAAAGAGAATGTCTTTTTTTTTGTATTTTTTATAAGCATTAATTTTCAACTCTAAAATTTAATCTGTCAAAATAAGGATGCTAATCAATGAGGTAGGGACATGAGAAAGTTACAGATTAGAAAAGAAAAGCAATTTTCGGGCAGCCCGGTTGGCTGAGTGGTTTAGTGCCGCCTTCAGCCTAGGGTGTGATCTTAGAGACCTGGGATCCAGTCCCAGGTTGGATTCCCTGCATGGAGGCTGCTTCTCCCTCTGCCTATGTCTCTGCCTCTCTCTCTCTCTCTCTCTCTCTGTGTCTCTCATGAATAAATAAATATTTTTTTAAAAAAAAGATTTTAAAATTTTTAAAATTTTTTTAATTTTTAAAATTTTTAAAATTTTCTTTTTCCTTCAATTTTCTCAAATATAATTACTTAATGAAGTAATACATCATGCAGTAAGCATACGTTGCTATGATGTAATAATATAAAATATTTTTATATATGGGACACCTGAGTGAAAGAGTTGGTTAAGTGTCCAACCCTTGGTTTTGGCTCAGGTCATGATTTCAAGGTCATGAGATGGAGCTCTGCATCAGGCTCCATGCTTGGGATGGAATTTGCTTGAGATTTTCTCTCCTCTGCCCCTCCCACTTATGGTTTCTCTCTCAAAAAAATAAATACATTTTTAAAATAAAATAAAATATTTTCATATATGAATTTTATTCATGCCAGTGGGACTTTTTTTTTAAAGATTTTATTTATTTATTCATAAGAGTCATAGAGAGGGAGAGAGGCAGAGACACAGGAAAAAAGAGAAGCAGACTCCATGCAGGGAGCCTGATGTGGGACTCGATCCTGGGACTCCAGCATCATACCCTAGGCTGAAGGCAAGGGCTCAACTGCTGAGTCACTTAGGCATCCTGCCAGTGGTACCTTTAAATGAATCATGTCACAGGGGAAAATATAAATAAAGGAGATATTCAAGATAATCATAAAAAATTGTGCTTTTTAAAAACATAAATGGGCTTTTCTTTTGATACAAGATTATCTGTATTGTACTATGATATCTAAGTTCTCTGAATTGATAATAACATTTTATATCTAGTTTTTACAGTAAAAAAGCATACAATTAATTTTTTTTCACAAGTAAACATGATTTCAGGAGTCACCTTATAAAATAGTGTATTAAGGAGTGTATGATCCAATGTGGTAACTCCTAATTTTATTACAGTGATAATTTCAAAATAATCCTGCAAAGAATATCTATGAGAGGATTATACTTGAAGTAAACTTTCCTATTTATTTTTTAATATATATTCTTTATGTCTCTCTTCATGATCAAATTTATTCCACTGTTTTTCTTAGTGTGTTATGTTTGAAATATTTTTACAGACTACATTTTGTTTTTCCTTTGAGTAATTTTAAATACATCACTGTAGCAGTAAAGACTCAAGGTCAGGTATCGTATCACAGAACAAATTCATAGATAAAAGTTAAATACCTAACTTTTCAGAGTTCTCTGTATTAGATAAGATACACTGTGACAACTGAAGAAGTCAAAACAGAACATTGTATATATGATCATTTCAGTGTTTTAGTAGAATGATAGAATGACTTAAAATATTACTTCTGAAAAGCAAGCTATATTTTATTGGTTTAATAGTGTATAAAATTAGTTTCAAGTATTTGCCCTCAGTTTAAAGTAGGCATATATTGGAATCTAACATACATCTCACCTACTGTAAAAGCAAGGTGCATTTTCTTCATAAATTTTAGAAAAATATTAAATTGTATTTACTTATAGCTCATAAGCTTATATACGGAGCAATTGAGACTGTGAAATGCATAGGAGAGGAATTTCATCAGCCACAGGAATAATAGCATTTCCTTTCTATCTCTGCTTATCTTGGATTAAAATAGTGCCTGACATTTCCAGTCTGATCATGGTGACAATGCCAAGTTCTCAATGTCCTCATATGACAAATCATTACAAGTATGGTCGATATTGGTAGTAATGACTAATAAGTTTTAATTAATTGATTTGATTATTAATAAACTAATTATATGACAATATAAATTGATTTTTTATTTTACTATAAAATTGATAAGAATATATTTTAAGTGCATTTAAAGCTGATCCTTATTTTTTCCCTTTTGTGTGCTTGATTACATATACAACCTAGTTTTATTTTACAAGAAATGCCTCTTACGAAGTTGACATTAATGTTAATTGAATCATTTCATCTAATCCTTTGTGTATCATGCTGAAAGTGTTGCTTTAGTGACAAAAGCAGTCAAAACACTAGAGCTAATGTGTTTTTAATTAACTCAGTTTGTTATTTTGTTTCCTTAAATTCTCAAATATTTAAATATAACAGCATCACAAAGTAATTAGAGATTTAGAATATAGAGACCTGTTTCCAATTGCTGGATGCAGTATAATCACCTTGGAAATGAAATCTGACAGGTGCTATTTCTGGTTAGCATCTTGAAATGACATGTCAATTCCTAAAAGCTTATAGCTCAATATAAAAAAGGATTTAGAATTTTAAGAAAAATAAGTCAGTCAGTGGGATCAAATAAATAAATAATGTTATCTCCAAATTTTCCATCTCATTTGCCTTCTTTCAGCCTTCTTTTTTTACCTTTTTGCTGAGATGGGAAAAACACTCTAGTCTGGTATACTTTCTATTTTTCCTTACAAGGTTTGCTATTTTCTTATACTTTTAAGCTTGTATGCCATCCCGTGTGTGAAATGTAATTCCATATGTACATACTGAAATTCTCTCTTAGTCCGTTAGGGCTATTATAATAAGAATACCATAGACCAATGAAATAGACCATAGAAATTTATTTCTCACAGTTCTTGAGGCACGGAAATCCAAGACCAAGGAAATGGAAGGTCTTATATCTTCCTGGTTCACAGATGGCAATAGCTGTCTTCCTGCTGTCTCCTCATATGGCAAAAAGGATGAAGGATGTCTCTGGGAACTGTCTTATAAGGACACTGATTCCACACATGAGGGTTCCACCTTCACCTCATCACTATTTGAAGGCCACACATCCAAATGCTAGCATATTAAGAATATGAATAGATTTCAATATGTGAATTTTGAGAGACACATCCAATGATATTGAAAATGCTCATAGGCAGATAGAGATGTATACAGGGATTCTGCAAAGCCCCTAGAAAAATCACAGGGAAACTTATAGGTTTAAGTAAAATGCTATGCTCTCCTCTGCCACTAAATATTCTAAAATATAAAAGTTTTACCTGCTTTGCTACTAAGTTTTGTAAGAAATTGAAATCCTGACCATGAGGCACAAAGTAACTATGTTCCTAGATATCCCTGTCATGAACCAGCTCTCATCTGGTTCACCAAACCATAACATCAGACATGAGCAACAATAATCCCCTGTAAAATGTCCACAATTTTGTAAGTAGACTTTTTTATTAAATGTTCCCCTAATTACTCAGAAATATACAAATATGGCAGACTCCTCAATGATTCTTCTGTTTCTGCTGGAACACTACTAATAAGTTTTAAATTAGATATAACTCTAAAATTCAACAGGAAGTATATTGACTTATTGTATATAGGAGTTCAGTCCCAGAATACTCTACCTGTTATATTCCTAGGTTAATTGTAATTGTATTAATTATGCATTACAGGTATTTATATACATTATATAACAACTATGAATTTCTAGTTTAATTTACTGTAATTTTATTTTAATTCTTTTGGTGAGTTTTTCCATACTGAATTGTCTTCTGTTAATGTGTATCTCAAAGAAGAATGTTGATTTTTATGTATGATTTTATTATTTATACATAAATTTGTGGATGTTGATACAGTTAGAAATTCAGTTTGATTTTAAGTATTACACTGTTGGTAATACCAAAGATGAGTTGATGAATAATTTCTCAATATTTATTTTAAAATGTTCAAGCATAAAATGTTTCCAGAGTTGAAGTACCAACAAAAGCAGGGATTACATTTATATTAATAATATCCAGTAAAATTGAAGGCTTATAGTATATTTGTAAACACACTTGATTCCTCTAACACACAATTTAAGAATTAAACAAGAAATAAAATAGAAAATACATATAAACCGGGCTGCAACAAAGATAGCATATATACTCATGTTATAACTTTTGCCTTCATTGGCAAAAATGAGAGATTTTTCTTTAACTAAATTGAAACATTCTGGGAGGCTAGATCATGAACATAGAGCAGTGTGATGAAATCCTGGATAATCACAGCACTATTCCCAAACATCCTCAAACTTGAGGTGCTCATGTGTTGCCATGGCTAATGCAGCACATGCTTGAAGTAAGTCAGTTAAACAGCATTCTTTCACATATAGGGTGGAAAATAAGTTTTGGGTAGAGGTGAAGTAAATTAAGAAACAATGTTGGGCTATTTAGAAACATTTTTTCCTCTGATTTGGCTGCCTGGATGTCCGGGCAAAATTAAGTCAACTTTGAATATGCTGAACAAAGCCGATATTATTAAAAGGAAAAATATGACCATGAATTTCTCTTAATTCTGAATGTCAGAGTCAGTGAATTTTTCAAATGAGCAATTCAAAATGAAATAAAAACTAACTGAAATATGAATCACACATTAAAAAGAAGGAAATCTTGACATTTGTGACTACCTCAATGTAATGGAGGAAATGATGCCAAATGAAATAAGACAAAAAACCACAAATATCTAGTATCACTTACATGTGGAACCTAAAAAAAAAACAAAACAAAACAAAAAAAAACGGTTGAACTAATATGCTAGGGGGTATGGGAAATGGAAAGATATTGGCCAAAGGGTACAAACTGTCAGTTATAAGCTAAATACGTTCTAAGGAACTAATGCATAGCATGATGACAATAATGTGTAACAGTTTATTGTACACTTGAAATTTTAGGATTGTTTGTTCTAGCTCTGTGAAAAATGCTGATAGCATTTTGATAGGGATTGCATTCAACATGTAGACCATTTCATGTAATATAGATATTTTTTTTTCTTCTTTTTTTTTATTTTTTATTTATTTTTTTTTATTTTTATTTTTATTTTATTTTTTTTTTTGTAATATAGATATTTTAACAACATTTGTTCTTACAGTTCATGGACATGGCCTGTATTTCCAATTCTTTGTGTCCTCTTTAATTTCTTTCCTAAGCGTCCTATACTTTTCAGAGTACAGATCTATTAACTTTTCGGTTAGGTTTACTCCTAGGTATATAATGGGTTTTGGTGCAATTGTAAATAGGATGGATTTCTTGATTTCTCTTTCTGATACTTCATTATGATGTAGAGAAAGGCAACAGATTCTGTACATTGATTCTATATCCTGAAACTTTGCTGAATTCGGGTATCAGTTCTAGCAATTTTTTTTTGTGGGATATTTCAGGTTGTCTACCTAAATATCATGCTGTCTATTAATAGGGAAAGTTTGACTTCTTCCTTGCTGATTTGGGTGCCTTTTATTTCTTTTTGTTGTCTGATGATGAAACTAGGACTTCCAGTACTATGATAAATAACAGCTCTGAGAGTGGACATCCTTGTTTTGCTCCTGACCAAAGAGGAAAACTTCTCCATTTTCCCAATTAAGGATGATATTAGATATGGCCATGTTAGATATATTAGCTAAGGCCATATTAGATATTATCATATATGGCCTTTGTATGTTGAGGTATGTTCCTTCTATCCCCACTTTATTGAGGGTTTTTATCAAGAAAGAATGCTGTACTTTGTCAGATGCTTTTTCTGCATCAGCTGAAAGCATCATATGGTTCTTTTCTTTTCTTAAGGTATTGTATCAAGTTGATGGATTTGTGAATATCAACCCACCCCTGCAGTCCAGGAGTAAATCCCACTTAATTGTAGTAAATATTCCTTTAATGTACTATGGATTCAATAAGCTAGTATTGTGTTGATAATTTATACGTCCATGTTCATCAGGGATATGGCTTGTAATTCTTTTTAGTAGGGTCTTTTTCTGGTTTTGGAATCAAGGTAATGCTGGCCTTAAAGAATGAGTCTGGAAATTTTCCATCCATTTTGATATTTTTGGAATATTTTGAGAAGAATAGGTATTTTCTCTCTTTTTAATGCCTAGTAGAATCCCCTGGGAAGGCATCTGGCCCTAGGACTTTTGTTTGTTGGGAGACTTTTTTTTTTTAATTTTTTATTTATTTATTTATGATAATCACACACACAGAGAGAGAGAGAGAGAGAGAGAGAGGCAGAGACACAGGCAGAGGGAGAAGCAGGCTCCATGCACCAGGAGCCGGACGTGGGACTCGATCCTGGGTCTCCAGGATAGCGCCCTGGGCCAAAGGCAGGCGCCAAACCGCTACGCCACCCAGGGATCCCTGTTGGGAGACTTTTTAATACTTATTCAGTTTCTTTGCTGGTTATGAGTCTGTTCAAAATTTCTATTTCTTCCTTTTTCAGTTTTGGTAGTTTGTATATTACTAGAAATTTATTCATTTCTTTCAGATTGCCCAATTTGTTGGTATATAATTTTTCCCAATGTTCTCTTATAATTGTATTTCTGTGGTTTTGGTTGTGATATCTCCTTTTTATTTTATGACTTTATTTGTTTGGGCCCTTTTTCTTAAGTTTGGTTAGGGGTTTATCAATTTAATTAATTCTTTCAAAGAACCACCTCTCAGAAAGGGAGACAGAACATAAAGACTCCTAACTCTGGGAAACGAACTAGGGGTGGTGGAAGGGGAGGAGGGCGGGGGTGGGGGTGAATGGGTGATGGGCACTGAGGGGTGCACTTGACAGGATGAGCACTGGGTGTTATTCTGTATGTTGGCAAATTGAACACCAATAAAAAAATAAATTTATTATTAAAAAAAATAAAAGTTAAAAGAAACAAAAAAACAAAAAAACCAAGAACCAGCTCTTAGTTTCTTTTTTTTTTTTTCTTTTTTTTAATTTTTATTTATTTATGATAGTCACACAGAGAGAGAGAGAGAGAGTCAGAGACATAGGCAGAGGGAGAAGCAGGCTCCATGCAGGGAGCCCGATGTGGGATTCGATCCCGGGTTTCCAGGATCACGCTCTGGGCCAAAGGCAAGCGCCAAACCGCTGCGCCACCCAGGGATCCCAGCTCGTAGTTTCAATATGTTCAACTTAGTTTCTTGTTATTGTTTCTATATCATTTACTTCTACTTTAATCTTTATTTCCCCTCTTCTGCTGGCTTTAGGCTTTATTTACTGTTCCTTTTCTATTCCTTTAGGCGTTAGGTTAGGTTTTATATTTGAGACTGTTCCTGCTTCTTGAGGTAGGCTTGTTTTGAAATATATTTCCCTCTTATGACCACCTTTGCCACATTCCATAGGTTCTAGATTGTATTCTGCTGCTTTAGGATGAAATGTTCTAGGGATCCCTGGGTGGCTCAGAGGTTTCTAGGGATCCCTGGGTGGTTCCACCCAGGAGCTTGGATTTTACAGTGAAACATAGCAGAAAGTCAGCATCCAGGTTAGCTGCCCTCAGAAAGTGTCTCTACTCCTATGCTAATGAAGCCATGTCTCTTTGGTCTCCTGAAGGCAGTGCTGTCAGTCCCAAATGCACTCCAAGAGGGGAAATTTTCTCCCAGTGCAACCCGGGGTATCCTCAGAGAAGCTGTCCTCTGCCAGCCTCTGCCATCATTCTTTACAGGAGAACCACTAGGTCTGCCAGGCTCGACACTGACAATGGTGCAGACTTCTAAAATTTTAGACTTTCAGCTCCGCTGCTTGTGAAAGCTTTCAATAATCAGCCCCTTTCATTTCCCCAATTTTATTTTTTATTTTTTTTGTGCAATCCCTTGCATGCTGCTTCCTCTCTTATTCTCTCTCTCCTCCTCAGAGCTCCCTCTTCTCTGCACCACCCATGATTCTTTTCTTCCTCAAATAACATCACCACGCCTCCTACCTTCCATGATGTGGCCTCCTCTTTATTCTTCTAGTTGTGTAGTTTGTTCTCTCCATCATCAAATCAATTTCCTGGCTGTTCAGAATGATTGGATAATTATCTAGCTGTGTTGGAGAGAGGAGGCAAGCATAAGGTCTTCCTCCTACTCCTCCTCTCTCATATGACTAAATGTGTACATTTAGAAAAACTTACTCCATAAGCAGTTGGTAAAATCTGCTTATAAAACAATCTAAACCTTGTCCTTTTTTGAGAAGATGTTTAAATACACTTTCAATGTTCTTCATGGTTCTTGGTTTATTTGTGTCATCTGTCACTTCTGGAATATGATTTGAATATTCAGTTTTCCTCAAGAATTATTAACTTAATCAAAGCCATTAATTTATATAAAGTTATTTTTAATTAATTCTATTCTATGTTTCTTCTAATTTGCTTAATTTGTTTTATTTCAATAATTATGTTTTTAATTCCCAAAAATGTTTTTGATTCCTTTTTTATAGATATACTATTTGCTCCAAACCCTCTGATGATAATGGTAATACTTATTTCAAAGATTTCCTTTTTTTCTACTTGATCTGATATATATCCTTATGTATGCTTTCCTTAAATATATATATACCTTTTGATTCTGTGTGCTAATTTTTTAAATCAACTTAGGTGGTCATTATTAGGCAGCATATTCTTTCTTTTGGGAAGCTTTTTTGTGGGGAGTTGTGTAATGTTCTCTTGCTTTGATAAATGTAAGCAGGCTATGGGGGAATTCTTGCTTTTTCAGGTCTCTTCTGCAAGGTTATTCTGAGTTCTCTCTGGTGTTTTACACTGACTTGGGAACATCTACCACTGGAATTTTTTCTATTCTATTTATTTATTCATGAGAGATACACACAGAGAGAAAGAGAGAGAGAGAGAGAGAGAGAGATTGAGAGAGAGGCAGAGGGAGAAGCAGGCTCCATGCAGGGAGCCCAATAAAGGACTCGATCCTGAGACTCCAGGATCATGCCCTGGGCTGAAGGCAGGTGCTAAATTGCTGAGCCACCCAGGAATCCCCTACCCCTAGCTTTTTTATACAGAGTCATTGCTACTGTCAGAGAAGACAGCACAACCTGGTGCTATACTATCTTTGACACATCACCTTCTCTCTAGTTTGAGATGCCTCTCAACTTAATGTACCTGCTGCTTCCAAGGGCATATTATCTCAGTGATGTTCCATCATCACCATCTGGTTTGTCAGAACATGGTTTCCTACTTCATTATGGTCTCATTTGTTTTCCATTTATTTTTTGAATTTTAGATTTCCATCTAATCTGCAAAACTATTTTAAACACCACTTATTCTTATGAACTTGTTATTGATACATTTAACTAGCATTATTTATTTTATGTCCTCTTTTGTTCTCACATAAAAATCTGTGACCTTTACAAAATCTTTTTTTTTAATGCTGATTGAATTTTGTAGGAATACCAACTATATGATCCAATTACATGTAATATCAGGCATACTGAGAGCATTAGTCCATGGTGTTAATTCCCTGAACCCTGAAACAAATAATTTTATTGTACTGATGAAGGAATTAACTTCAGAGAATTTAAGTGACTCATATATTTTACATATTCTATCAATGATTGAGCTACAGCCTTATCCAGTAGTTTCCTAATTGTGTATGATATGCTTTTTATTCTTGAAGAACAAAACAACCTGGTTCCATATCTGTGTCTAGGAAAGACATCCAAATACAATTCAGTTCTTGAAGTGGATATTAGATTATCATTCTTTTTATATCTCATCAAGTCCCTTTAATGGGCTGCATTAGTGCATTAGCCAATTCACTTCCTTCTACTTATGTGCTTACATCAAATCACATACTCCCACACACATTTCATTGTTCTTTGAAGTACCAAATAAAATAAAACAAAATAAAATTGAACAACATAAAAATAAATTATTTTCACAAACAGAGAAAAAGACTTCACTTTACCTATAGGCCAGACATTTTATTACTAGCACTTAAACTAACCAAGTTCTGATTATTTGGCACAGAGCATTTCAGATGAACAGCAAATTCCTGTTGATAATCACCCACAAGGGGCTAATATTATCCATGAATGGTGTAACTACAATTAATGGGGTCAATTCTGTGAGACTTCTACAGAAATAATAATTTTAATTGTGATTAGTACAGTGTGTTGTATATATTAGATCAACAAAATAGCAATAGTGCTGATTTTAGTTATTTCAATGTCTGCATATATTCACATATATTTTAAATACATGCATCTGTTAACAAATATTAACAGATTATAACTATTTATTCCCTAACATTTTGCTCTTAAGATTAATTTTATTAAATGTATGAGACATTAGATATTTAATTATAAAAACTTAAAGTCATTAACATATTAATGCATTATAATTTGGTACATTCAAAAGGTCTACAGGGGGCTAGAAGCTTCAATGTAAAACAGTACAGTTTAATCTAGAACAAATTTTCTAGGGATCCCCCGGTAGCTCAGTGGTTTAGCGCTTGCCTTTGGCCCAGGGTGTGATCCTGGAGACTTGGGATCAAGTCCCATTTCAGGCTCCTTGCATGGGGCCTGCTTCTCCCTCTGCCCTGTGTCTCTGCCTCTCTCTCTCTCTCTGTCTCTCATGAATAAAGAAAATCTTTTAAAAAAAATAAAATAAAATCTTTAAAAAAATTGGAACATTTTCTATTATGATCTTTGTCCATCCTTGATTCTTTCTTGCTATTGGTGTGGAAAATTAAAATGGGCCAATTATGGAAACTGGGAAACTGTTGCTACTATAGAACCGTGATTTTTTTTTCATATATCATAAAGGAGAGCTAAAAATAAACTGTTTTATGCCTCCATATCCTCTCTTCTTGACACTGAAGGATTAGAGGAGACAAATGGCAAATGAAAGTTCATGTCTTTACAGTATCACTAATTGATAATTTGTAAATATATTGCTGAGTTATCTTTTTTTTCTATCCTGGCTTTTCCCATATTGTATCCAATTTGAAATACATTTTCCTCAATATCTAGAAGTGGTTGCTCAATCTACATATGAAGTTCAAGGTATTGTTTCAAACCCTTGTAAAGAATGTCTGATTTGCCAACATATAGCATAACACTCAGTGCTCATCCTGCCAAAAAAAAAAAAAAAAAGAGAGAGAGAATAAACTAATGGTTACCAGGGGGAGGTTGGTGGGGGACTGGTGAAATAGATGATGGGGATTAAGAAGTGCACTAGTTAGGATAACTGGGTGTTCTACGAAAGTGTTGAATCACTATATTTTAGACCTAAAGCTAAAATAACACTATATGCCACCTAACTTGAATTAAAATAAAAACTGTTTTAAAAAGAAAAAAAAAAGAATGTCTGAAAAGTGCCTTTGGCTATATATTAGTTTTAAAATCTTACTCCCTCATGTAGCTAAATTCTTTGTATTTAATGGTTTAGATTTCACCATCATTTTATCAGTAAACATTTGCTTATAAGAGCAGACTCAAAAAAAAAAAAAAAAGAGCAGACTCACTGTTCAATAATCATAGAAAATAACTAACACCATGGGAAGTACATGATTTTTGTATAGGAATGAATTTTAAGATAATGTAAAGAAACATTTTCTAATTTACTTTTTAAAAACTGTTAAATAGCATTGCCTCTCAGCATTAATGTTTCCATTTTGGTTTTTAGTGAATATAAAGATGTTTTAGGAAATTATCAATACTTTAGATCAATCTATCTATTAAAATTATAATCATCCTCTAAAATCCATAGTTTTCCTGATTTAAGGGAGCATACTCCTGTTTCTATAGCTATTTATTCCCATTACTAAAATAAACAATTTTAATTGCAATACCTTAATAACAATATGCTTACAAAATTCCCATAAATATTCTTTGATATTTCTTGCTAGTTTTTTAATTGAATTAGTCTATTAAAACTTTTTCTCCCAAGGAATTATCAGAAGTCCTTAGACTGCAGTTATAAGAAATGAATACTAAAATGAATAAAACTTTAAATGCTGGATCTGTAAATATTAGACATGTATTTGATTTTAGAAATGTTATATTACCCCCTTTATTTACTTCTTTTTTACTTCCTTTATTTTTTGAAGGGAGGTATCTGAGACCCAGAAAATTAATATAGGCTAAAGGTGAGAAACTAATTTTGTATAGTGTATTAGTTTTTTTCTATATTTGCTTTTACTTTGTCTGATACATCATTTTAAACCATTATTGAAAAGTTTTTTGCCTTGTCTTTTAGTTCAAACCATTAAAATCTGAATCAAAGGAAATAGTTAAAAAAATAAAAGAATAATTCATGCAGAAACATAATCCTTCCCTAAAAACATATATTGCAATTCTAAGTTAATGACTCAATAAGTCATATTTTCTTTCTCTACTCATATAATCGTTTTTTCCCTAATTAAAACAATTTCTATGGGGTTAACACAATAGATATAGGTTATGTCCTGCCCAGCTAGCACAGTAAATATAATGGCAAATTCTTTGCTGTGATATTCAATTAAGGAGCACAAAATACTTTAGACATAATCGCCTTTCTCATAGGAAACTCTGTGGACAATGGGAAAATTATGTAAAGTAAGTAACAATAAAAGCAGCATGTGCTAGTGTGAAATATGAGCAAAAATTGGAAATAATTTAAGAAATTGCTGAAGATTAGATAATATTTATAGCTCAGATTTTCTGGAAAACTGAATTATAACCCATTGAAATTGAGATTATGTCAAGTTTAAAATTTTATTTTTGATACCATGTCAGATGATTATATTATTATACATATGTCAAAAAATACTTTTTGAGGTATTATGAAAAAGTAGGATAAGTTAGATAAGCAAAGTAGCAGCAAAAAGTTGCTTCATGATGGCATAGACAAATGGGTAGAACTACAGAGGGTTTACGTTGTATGATATTTCCAAAAAAGAACATACAATGAAATTTAATTTATAAAAGAAACTAAGTTATGAGGCCAATTGATTAGAATTTGTAGAAAATTTATCTCTGTTTCATATCTACATTCTACATCAAGTGCTTCTTTATAATTTTATGGGAAGTATAGTTTTGTACATGGTGCATAACACTTGTAATATGTTCACTTATTAAAATAAATATATTTTAATATATAGGCTATGATTAGCCTATACTGTATTCTGCATCTATTTTATCTTTTTATATATATAAAGATATATAGATATATACATAAAGATATATGAATACATATGAATATATCTTTATATATAGAAATATAAAGATATATAGATATATAAAGATATCTATAGATATATAAAGATATACAGATAAATATATATTTTATTTATGAGCTTCCTTGACCAGGAGCAGTTAGATGAGTTCACAGACAGTAGAAACTAGAACAATATTTATATGGGGGTCAGGAAGGTAAGTTGAGAATGGTTCCAGGCTGAGTGGGTCCCCCCCACTGTGAAACAGAGTGCCTTAGGTGTAGGACATTATTGGAATTATGCATTGGATTTAAAATGGAAAGTATTTTAGCTTTGGGCCAAGGTGCATCCGATTATGCGGAGCTTCAGCCACACAGAATAACATGCACCTTGGAAGCCTGGCTAGTGAGGTCAAAGCTGAATCACCATACCTCTGTATTTGGAATGTTTTTATGGTCTGGAAAATCCTCTCCCAAAGTCATTAACTTGAACATTTTGTGTTGCTTAGATTATGGATTCAATTTTGGGGGTTTATCTTGAAAGATACTACAGCAATCTTTTCTGGAGGAATTTCCTTCAGGAACATTGCAGTGTAAATTGGATAGGATGTACCTAATTCAACTTCTGTTTATTAGTACATGGACTAATCTCATCTTAATACTTACATTTTGCTTATGGATTATTCTTAAGAGTAATATAAAGATGGGGGAAATTAATTAGTTTAATTTTTTGATCTCCAAAAATCTATAGTCATTGTGTTAAGTGATAGAAATATAAAATGGATCAAACTAAGTCTTTGACTTTAAATAAATCATGTTCCAGCAAGAGATACAGACATCCTCTAAATAACTGCAATCTGAAAGATCAATTGAGACCAATGGCAATGATTTCTATGAAAGCGCAGAACAAAATGATCTCACCTAAACAAAGGGAACTAGCCCTTATTGTAACAATGAATACCATATCCATTCAGAATTCTTTGCCAGCCAATGTACACATATTCACTATGATTCACAAAAATAAAAATAACAAAGTCTGCAAAGAATTGGTTTTGGCAACAATATTATTCGATCAGGTTCTTCAGTTCCAAGAAAGCATATCTCCATGATATTTGTGTTGTACATCTTCCTGTTGTAAAGTTGCTCTAATTAAAATCAATTTCTGGGCATTGGTAGCAATAGAATTAAACACTGGATTATGAGACGATTAAAAACAAAGCAAGACAGGGCACCTAGGTTATTCAGTTGGTTAACTGTCTGAATCTTGATTTTGGCTCAGGTCATTAACTTAGGGTCATGGGGTGGAGCCCTGCATAGGGTTCTAGCGTGGAGACTGCTTAAGATTCTCTCTGTCCCTCTCCCTCTATCCAACCCTCCTGTATAAATAAATAAATAAATAAATAAATAAATAAATAAATAAATAAATCTTCAAAACATTGACATCAGCAAATATACAAAGCAAAACAAAACAGAACAAAACTCTTTCTGTCTAATCTTTCCATCAAAACATATTGTGGTTTTCCTCAGATGTTTCTTGGGAACTTGTTTAAATGTGCCCTAGTTAATTAAAAATATTGCAAAATATGAGTGAGGGTGTCAGTTCATTCCAAAATTCAATAATTTACAGTACTGATGATTCAAATTCTGCTATTTCAATCATGACTATCCAAAGAAAAAATTATTTCTGTTTCTTAAGAGAATAAAACAAAAGTCTAAATTAACTTACTGAAATTTCTCGAAATCCCATTTCTAACGTGGTACATACCCATATAGATGGCCATTTCCTGTTTGATTGATGCAAGTTATAATGAAGTATTATGAAAACTATCTGCATTGAATCTTCTTTCCTACCTGGCTCCAAGTACAGATTTCACTTTCATCACTTATAAGCAGAATGTGTACTACAGCAGGGCTACATCATGTCCAGAGACATTTTTTATAGTAGCTTTATTTTGTCCACTACTTTTTTTTTTCTCATTGAGGAATGAGTCTGTTTCTATACTGATCCATTTGCTTTTTAAAACACACGTGAATTAGCTTCTCTAACTTTGACGAAACAAGAGTCAATTAAGAATAAGCAGTTATTAGGATCCCTGGGTGGCACAGCGGTTTAGCGCCTGCCTTTGGCCCAGGGCGCGATCCTGGAGACCCGGGATCGAATCCCACATCGGGCTCCTGGTGCATGGAGCCTGCTTCTCCCTCTGCCTATGTCTCTGCCTCTCTCTCTCTCTCTCTCTGTGTGACTATCATAAATAAAAATTAAAAAAAAGAATAAGCAGTTATTGATATTCTCAGGATTCACCACCTAAGTATAAATATGATGAACCATAAAAATAAAATAAATTAAATATTTCCCATATGATTTAAAACTTCCTCCAAACTGTTTCAAAGTACTTCCTCTGCCTCATAGAGCACATATTTTCCAACTGGAAATAGGGAAATTGTGTTTTCTTCTTTTTGACAGATGAAGCCACTTTGTTACAAAGGGTTATAGAGTATGATAACTGACAATCATAAACATGTATAAAAATGTCCTTGCACTGTCCTACCTGTATTAAACGGAGTTAAGAATTTAAAAAGTAAAACCTCAGTAAATCATATTCTGATAGCTAGTGTGTTGATAGAAAGAAGGCAGTTTATGGAAACAAGTCATTGTAAAAGCTATAAAGGTATCAATTCATTTATCTTACCCTAGTCACAGATAAAATTCTTGACATACTTTAACTTATGTGTCTTTACAAGCTCACTAAATTAAAGATATATAAATATGTTAACATTATGATAAAAGATATAAGAACATTAGATAATTTTAAAGTATATTAAAATTATTTTAGAAAATTCTGTAGCTATAAGCCTATTCAACAATAATATGATGATAAATCTAATCCATTGATTATATTTTATCATAAAGTTTTTAAAAGAATACTTAGTAAATACTCTTAAATTATATTGTTGACAATTCAAGAATTGAATGCCCTTGTCTATTTCAATGGAACTCATACTGCCAGTTTTTAATAATATCTAAGTTTAAAAAATCACTTGATTTATTTCTACAGATTATTTAGGGGTTCATGTTTCCTGATATTTCTGATTACTATTTTAAGGCTATATATGAAATAAGTGTGAAAATTAGGAAAAACGTTCCATTGTGCCATTGCTGAGCATTGTCACTGAATTATAAGAGATTGCAGAATATCTTCTATACAGACCTCTTGAGTATCAATAAAACAGATTGCTTGTGAGTGATTTATGGGCTCATGAGTAATGATTACCCATATAGTAAAGGATATTTAAAATCTAAAATTAGGGATCCCTGGGTGGCTCAGTGGTTTGGCGCCTGCCTTTGACCCAGGGCATGATCCTGGGATCGAGTCCCACGCCAGGTTCCCTGCATGGAGCCTGCTTCTCCCTCTACCTATGTCTCTGCCTCTCTCTCTCTCTGTGTCTCTCATGAATAAATAAATAAAATCTTTAAATAAATAAATAAATACATACATACATACATACATACATACATAAAATCTAAAATTATGTTAAGCTTATGGTTCAAAGAAAAACTATTACACAAAATCTCTATTTTCCATATATCATTTTAGCCAGTGTTCAACAAGCTTAGTGTCTCATTTAAATAATAATGACCATAAATTTCTAATTTGACACTTAAAATAACAAAATTGTAATATTGTATTATCATGTTTATTTTCAAAGTGTATCCCCCAAACCCTAGAAATTTACAAAGTAATCTCAGAAGACTCTCAAACCTAATAATTCTGTGAAAGAAATAGTGATTTTACTAAGACCTGAGTCAGTATGAATCCATGGGGAATTTATTAACTAAAATATTTTTTCTTTATCATATAATTTATATGTATATTATCTAACAACATTTCTCATTTTCTGAATTAGTCATTTTTTCAGCACATATGCACCGAGTGTCTATTGTTCATTTCTGTCTATTCCATCTGATTTTCTAATTTTATTTTAGATCTCTGCCACATATCCCATCCTGTATCTTATTACTCTTTTTTTTTAATTTTTTAAATTTTTTAAATTTTTATTTTTTTGTACCTTATTACTCTTACCTTTATGGATTATCATCAATTATTCAGGCTTTAGTGCAGATCTAATATTTCTTGACAGATGTTCTTTGTCTTCTTTCCTCTACATGCTATTGGTTGCCCTTGACATATGTTTTCCATACAGAATTTTGATCAGTGTAGTGATAAACAAAAGTAGAATATTGGGCACCTATATGTCTTAGTGTTTGAGCATCGGCCCTCAAGCTCAGGTCATGATCCCAGGGTTCTGGGATCAAGTCCTGCATCAGGCTCCCCACAGGAAGCCTGCTTCTCCCTCTGCCTATATGTGTCTCTCATGAATAAATAAATACAATTTCTAAAAAAGGTTGACTATCTGCAGAGTAGATACACTTTAAATGGAGTAGTATAGACATTTTTTTTCAATCATTCTTTATAAGCCCTGGAGAATGCAAATAATTGAATGAAGCACAAAAATTTCTGAATGTGCCATTTTTTTAAATTCTGATATCAAGGTTTGCTTTTAAAACAATTAAAAGTCCACTTTTTAAATATAAAAACACTATAATTTACATTTATGTAGTAATTTAGATTATTGAAGTTATAAATGACTTTAATAGAGTGTTAAAAATCTGTTTCAAACATTATATGTTCAGTAAATTAGTCTTGTTTACTGTTCAATATTAATCTAATTCAGTCTTGTCATTACTGACTACAAAAGGTAACTCAATTTGTTTTTATTACTTTTTTTTAGTTTTTTATTTTAATTTCAGTTAGTTAACATACAGCATAATATTACTTTCAGGTGTACAATATAGTGATTCAACACTTGCATATAACATCTGGTGCTCATCACAAATGCACTCCTTAATCCCCATCACCTATTTAAGCCATCTCCCCCACCCATCTCCCCTCTGGTTAACCATTAGTTTGTTTTCTATAGTTAACAGTCCGTTTTTTGTTTGTTTTAATTTCCTTTGTTAATTTGTTTATTAACTTCCACAAATGAGTGAAATCAAATGGTATTTGTCTTTCTCTGACAGACTTATTTTGCTCAGAATAATACTTTCTAGTTCCATCCATATACTGATTGAAACTTGGGCTGCTTCCATATTTTGGCTACTATAAATAATGCTGCAATAAGCATAGGGGTGCATATATCTTTTTGAATTAGTGTTTTTGCATTCTTTGGGTAAATACTCAGTAGTGAAATTCTTCGATCATATGATAATGCTATTTTAAAATTTTGAGGCAATTCCATATAGCCTTCCACAGTGGCCAGACCAGTTTGTATTCTTACCAAGAAGGTTACTTGTCTACATCCTCACCAACAGTTGTAGTTTCTTGTGTTTTTGATTGTAGCCATTCTAACAGCATGAGGTCATATCTAAATGTTTTGATTTAAATTTCCTGATGATAAGTGATGTTTAGCATCTTTTCATGCATCTGTTGACCATCTACATGTCTTTTTTGGAGAAATGTTAGTTCATGTGTTCTAATTTTTTAATTGGATTTTTTGTTTGCTTTGATGTTGAATTATATAAATTCTTTATATATTTTGTATACTAACATTTAATTGGATATGTAATTTGCAAATATTTTATCCCATACAGTAGGTTGTCTTTTAGTTTTGTTGGTCGTTTCCTTCCTGTGTAGAAATATTTTTTATTTTGATGTAGTCCCAATCATTTATTTGTGCTTTTATTTCCCTTGATGTTACTATGCCTATCAGAGAAATTACTGCCTGTGCTCTCTTCAAGGATTTTTACAGTTTCAATGATCATAATTAGATCTTTGACCCATTTTAAGTTTATTTTTGTATATGGTATAAGATGTGGTCCAGTTTCATTCCTTTGTACATAGCTGTCCAATTTTTCCAACACCGTTTATTGAAGAGCCTGTCTTTTTTCATTGCATATTATTGCCTCCTTTGTCAAAAATTAATTGACCATATAATTGTGGGGATACTTGGGGGCTTTTTATTCTGTCACATCTATATATGTGTCTGTTTTTATGCTAACACCATACTGTTTTGATTAGTATAGCTTTGTAATATAGTTTGAAGTCTAGAACTGTGATACCTCTAATTTTGCTTCTTTTTCAAGATTGCTTTGATTATTCAGGATCTTTGTGTTTGCATACAAATTTTAGGATTGTTGTAGGTCTGTGAAAAATGTTTTTGGTATTTTGATAGGATTGCATTAAGTCTGTAAAGAATTAAAGAATTAAGTTGTATAGACTTTTTAAAAATATTTGTTTTTCCAATTTTTGAGCATGGAATCTTTCCAGCCTCAATGTCCATCATGTTCAATTTCTTTCATCAGTGTGCTATAAAATACATATTACTTTTAAGTGCTCATGAAGCTTTTTCAAAAATTTATGCAATTATTGGCAATAGAGGAAGATCAAAATTCAAAGAATTGGAAGTTTACAAATTTCAGTCAAACTAGAAATAAATAAAACTAGAAACATCTTCAACTATATAAATGAAAATAAAGCATATAAAAATGTGTGGGATACAATTAAAGTCATATTGCCTTAATCTTTATAGATCTAATTGTATTTATTATAAATATAATTAAAACCAGTATGCATCCATCTTGGGAATTTTGAGGAAAAAGCCAGTTAAACCCAAGTATAAAAAAAAAAGAAGGTAGAGAATAAAATTAGTAAATAAAGGAATTTAATATGGAGGAGTAAAAATTTAATTTGTTTTTTGAAAAATAACAAAATTGATGCTTTCCTGGAACTGTTAACTAAAAGAGGAGGCATTAATGATGGGTATAAAAATGTGGAAAACCCTAAAGATTCTAAAGATTGTTGTGATATTATTAATAAGTTTATGAATAAAAACTGTCTTAACAAAATAAGTAGTCTTATATAGAATATACAAAGAAAAATTACTTCAAATGTACTTCAGGGTATCAAAACTAGAACATTTGATAACTTAAAATACCAACATTAACACTGAATCATCACATATCTTATGATTAGTGGTTGGGATAAAAATTGACACAATTTCTTAGGAAAACAAATCATCCTGAATTTGATCTTGCAGTGTACTAGGATATCTCTAAAAGAATTTGTTAGACAACGTTATTTTTAACAGAAAAGCAAAATAAAAATAACATTGGAATATATATAAGACAAGAATACATAACATACTTATTTATTAACTAAATAAAAGTTATGCAGAGAGAACAGTAAAAGAACAGCAAAATCATGTATTTACAAAGATGGGTTTTAAAAAGTCATTATTGTTAAATGTGGAATGACAGTGTGACGCATTTTTATGCATGCTAACAGAACTATAAAGCTATAATTAAAATAAAATAATTTTTAAAAATAAGTATAAAATGTATCTTTTTCTAGGAGAAAGAGAACTAATTAGAAAGTGAATAAAAGAGTTTCAAAGCTGGTAAAGTTTTATTTCTTAACAAGGGCAATGAGTGTATAGACATCTGTACTCTTTTCCTGATATATTAGATGCTCTTATGTGTTTTTCATATAAACACTAGAGTGAACCTCATGAAAAATGGCTGATTTTTCAATTGTATTCTGTGAAGTAGGGAGCAGGCCACAGCGAGCTCCACCCACTACACCCTATCTTGAAATGGTCTCCATTGCAACTTCTATTGAACACTGATGTCAGTTTGTTGCTTCTGTCTCTCCTCAGAAGAGATGAGTTTCCCCTTTAGCAATGATCTTTTAAAACATTCAAGCAAAGAGAAGTATCTCTGAAGTGTCTCTTCACCACAAACAAAAAACTGCAGAAGGAACAGTCGGAAGTGGAAATCTGATGAAAGCTCTGTTGGGGAAGGGAGATGTTCCCAGCAAATGGATCACAGTAAAGTCTATGGATTTCTTCATCCAGTTTATTAGAGTTCTGTCTTGAAACACTTCCAAAACATGAATGTCATTTGGCAGATGATATTCACATTAAAAAAGTAAGATATTCTGGTTTAGTATACATTGAACCATTTTATGATTTTGGTTCTGGATCATCCTGATGATAAATTCCATTTTCATTGTAAGATTGGTGTCTAGTTTCCCACAAATTTTCCATTGGTGGCAAAGCCTATTCCCCATATCTATTTGTGATACAACTGCAAGAGGAGATGCTTCTCAACCCTTCCTTAAGCAATTTTTTCTTAAGCAATTTGGTGATAGGCATGGGTTGACACCTCTTCAGAAATTATAATGAGAAGCTTGGATGTAAAGACACTTTATCTAGAATACAGTTACACTTTTGTTTCACTTACTGCTTCCACATTGTTATCTGTTATAGAATACTGGCATAAACTCTGAGAAAACAGGATAAAAAGACACTCCCAATGTCTATGTCTACTGCTAAAATTGTTCCAAAGGAAAGCAAGCCTAATATTCAAAGTTAAAACTTAAGAACACAGCCAATTCTGTGTTACTGCTTTGTGTAACACCTCCTGTTGTCTTGGAATTACTCTTGATTTTAATATATGAAGATTAACCTTTAGTTTATTGGTTGAGGGTTTTTTCCTTTTGCTGAGGAAAATTATTATCTTTTCAGGTGGGATTAAGTGATATTAAGAATTACTACAAATAATTTATTAATGAGTTTCTGAATCAAATTTTCTAAAAATCAGATATATCTCATTTCACTTCTGTTTTGTGAACAGAAATATTCTTAGGTTTCTATAACTTTGAGAATATTTGTGTCACCTTGGATGACCTTAATTTTCGAGTTTACATGGCAGGGTATAAAAGATTAAAGATAAATATATATTGGGGCACCAGAGTGACTCAGTAGGTTGACTGTCTACCTTTGGCTCAGGTCATGATTTTGGAGTCTTGGAATGGAGCCTCCCACCCCTAGGAACCCTACTCAGTGATGAATCTGCTTCTCCCTCTTCTTTTGTCCTGCCCTCCATTCATACTCTCTCTCTTGCTCTCACTCTCCCTCTCTCAAATAAATAAATAAAATATTTTTTAAAATGTAGATTTTTGCAAAACCTGATTTTGATTCAAACCATCACATGCGGTTGCTGATATGGGAGTAACCAATATTCTTTCTAAAATGTTTTTAAAAAATGTTTTTTTTAATTTTTAAACTTTATTTGGGATTTTATTAATAAATAAATAGACCTTAATGATCTAAATTAAATATATATCAGAAATAATTTTGTAAAGTTCTAAGTATGATTTTGTAGATTTTTATTTTTAAAAGATTTACTTATTCATGTTAAACATGGAGCTTTTTGTTAAGGAAAAAAGTCTTCCTCACTTAGGTCTCAAAGCCACTTTCTTTAACACATTAGTTTTTAGATGTCTTAAAGCTTTGGGTTGGAGAATGGAAGTTCTTGGTATTTTAATTAATTTGTACAAAAGTTACTTAGAACATTACTTCTATAATTACTTCTTTGTTTTTCATCATGACTTGAGTCTTTGTGAAGAGTACTGTGGAAATGGATGAGCTTTATCTAAATAAATATAACTAAGGAAAACTTGAAAATGAAATGAAGACCATGAAAGTGAACAAACTTTAATACACACACACAATATTAAATATAAAAATAAATATATATTAATCAATATGTATTTCTACTTATTAGCAAATATTATTATTGCTCTTTTAAATAATCAATTATTAAATCAGTAGAATTGTAAGTATTGGACACAAAATATACAATTAATAAGATCTGTATTGCATAGAATTTCAAAGCCATGATGAGTTATATTTAAAAACACATTGATAAGTTTTCACATATATCCACATGGTAAAATGAAACTTAGTTATTTCAGTGAATACTTCAGATGCCTGAATTTATTAAAAATTCCTGAAGGGGGAGATGTTTACTTTCAAATGAAAAATATGTTTTGATGTGAATGAATTGAATTCTATAAAACAGAAAAAAGCTTTATACATCATCTTCCATATATGGGAATTATAGATGGTAAATATCTATCATTAAAATTTTATCTTACTCTATATAACAGGTATTTTTCCATATGTAAGTTTTTATACCAACTGATTTTCCATAACTGAAATAAGTTCCCTAAAACATTACCCTGAAATAATTTTAAATTAATCATTCATTATTTCTAAATATGATCTATATACAAAAATACGTAGTTTTAATTCAGCTTTTGTTTTCTAAATAAAAAATCCTAAAAATATATTTTTAATAATTTTAAGATTATTACAATTCCTAATAAGTTACAGCAATAAATAATATTCCATTATCTTTTCTAATATGAAGCAAGGAATGACAATAGTTATAACACTATGTATCAATATGTTTGATTTTAAAACTATTATCACAGCAAAGCACATTTGTCATTCACCAAGCTAAGTAGCCCAATGAGGCTCATTGTTGGCAGTCTAGATCTTGCAGGAAGAACATAGATAAACAAAACCCTATGTTTTGTTTTTCCTTCTGCAGTTATCTTGATATGAAATCTCTACTTTTGCATGCCCAGATTCAATTTCTTATCTCTACTAGGAAATACAAAGTATGTGAAAAGCCAGTGCTAATTTACATATCATTTGCACCAGTGTATTCTTTTGCCAAATCTTTTTACATCCCTGAAGCAATATGGACATGGGCCCTATCTTTTGCACCAGATCTATTTCAGTTTCTAGAAATTACTATAAGTAAGTGGGTGCATAGTAACCAGCGTTTTTTACATTGTTTGCATCAACTTTTTCCTCAGCTCCCTATTTACATACCTTCAGACCTGCTGGAAAATTATAGGCTGAAGTATCAGTCAGAATTGTTGAAAAACAGATAAAAATATTTTTAGAGAAATATCAAAGCTAAACGGATGGTAAACTTAACCTTTCTCTCACAAAATAAAAGTGTTTAAGCACTGTAAATTATTGTCAACAATTGGGAAACACTGATACCCGGTACCAAAATAAGTGCTAATTGTTTTTTAGAATAATTTATTGTTAAAGAAAATGAAGTACCGATTTACATTTGTTCCTTCAGTGGGTTTTTACTGAAGAAAGTTTATGCACAGGGTAAAAAAGGATCATATGAATATAGTTGCTAATAGGCTTATTTTTTTTATTTTTTTTTTTTAATTTTACTTATTTATGATAGTCACACAGAGAAAGAGAGAGAGAGGCAGAGACATAGGCAGAGGGAGAAGCAGGCTCCATGCACCGGGAGCCCGACGTGGGATTCGATCCGGGGTCTCCAGGATCGCGCCCTGGGCCAAAGGCAGGCGCTAAACCGCTGCGCCACCCAGGGATCCCTAGGCTTATTTTAATAGTTAACTTTTGAACTGGATAGACTAGTGAAATTTGTGAAAAAATAGCAGTTCTAAATTTTCACCTCCTTCTTTTTATGTCATATTTTTTACATTTTTAATTCACAATCTACAGAACAGTGTCTCATCTTTATCAGAATCATCTTAAAAATTATTCAGTGCTTCATTTGTATATTTTACATTCTCTAATTTGTTGTTACTTTTCCAACAAAAAAAGGTTAAGATCTCTCCATCCTCCTCACTTTGTTCTCAGCATTGTCAGATATAATAACAATATAGTTTTACAACGCCAATTTGATATCTATATCTATTAGAGAATATGTTATTAGAGTATGAGAAAATAATTTTCAGAATAGAGATATAAACAAAGAGTCATTTCTCTTCAATGTGAAAATATTATTCTTCTCATTAAAAATCCTTGAGGGGCTCTCAAGTATATCCAAATTCAAATTTGAACACTTTTAGAATAATAGCAATTAAATTTATCACCTGGTTCTTAGTCTAGGTCTTAGCTTGTAGTCTTTACTAAGTACTTCATTACTCTAACACCTATAATAGCCAAAGATCTAGTCTTGCCTTGCTAAATGTCTCACACTCTGGCATGTCACTCTACCTTTGCCATTGTGTTTATTGCCTGGAATTGACTGACAACAAGGATTTTTTTTTTCTTAAGGAATCTTTATTCATCATATAAAACTTATATCCTGTGTCCTAAACACCTTTTCTTTCTCTGTGCTAATTCCCATATGGTGTTTTACAGTGCATTTGACTTATTATAATCAAAGTACTATAAAGTATTAGAGTAAGACATGTTTTCCACTAGGTTATCAATACATAGGGCCTGTGCCTCTTTGTATTGTATCTTAGAACCTGCATATAGTATTCACCCAATAAGTAATTATGACCTGCATTAATGCTAAACTTCTTGCCTCTCAAGTTCTCCCAAATGAAAATATGTACACATATGATACACTCTTACTTATATTTATCCATTCTTTAAGTGCATGTTCATACTTCCCTTTATCACTGGCTACCTCAGGGTATAACTCCAGTCTTCCTTAATGCTTCCCTACTATATTTTCAAATGTAGTCATTTCAAACATTCCAATGCTTAGAATTTATATACTATCTTTGATTGCTTGGGGAATATGTACTCAATAAATATTGATGGGTTTATTGAAATGGTCAGAGGGAATGAAGAGAAGATAATACATGGCAAGTCTTTTCTTTTCTTTTCTTTCTTTTCTTTTCTTTTTTTTTTTTTTTCTTTTGGTGCTTTTAAACAGTTGGGAACAGAATTTCAGCTCTCTTTTAGAAGTTTCAAATGTTGGAAAACAAAAATAGTGCCCTTGAGCATAAGTGATAGATAGCTGGCTGATAATATGATGATGGATCATTTGACATTCTTTTTAATTTCTTCCTTCAAAAATCTTAATAAGAATGTGTGCCATTAATCAGGAGCAAGAAGTCTGGAATCGTTTGTGGATGTATCTCAGAAGTAGCCAAAAAATACTGTCAGAATATTCAAACAATAATATTGTAGATCTACTAAAGGTATTATTTCATGTGGATAGTTAAGATTTTCAATCCAGAGATGCAACTGAATGATAATATAGTTTTTGGGTTTTTTCTATACTTTTATGTTCTCTCTGCAAAATGTACTTGTATGACAGTAAGACATTTCCTACCCATTGCCTGGAATCTCTTCTCCCAATGCCTTCTCACAAAACAGACTTCATTTACCTGTGGGTTTAAGCTTCAAGACCACTACATGTTTTTTCCCAACAGTAGCTTTTCATTGCAAGCAGAGTTATCAGCAGTGTGAGCTGAGATAACAACCCCATGCTGGAAGGCTTCTTCATTGCTGGAACAGCTCTCAGGATATGGATTTTTTGAAGGTTGTCAAAGCAGGGTGAACTCTGAGGAGATTTTTTATAATACAAGAATGGGCATGCTTACAAAGTAGATATGCTTATATTTGTCAATTCACATTATAATTTTATGCAAAAATATTTCATGACGAATATAATCTCCTAAATTCTACCACTTGGAAATGAAAACGTGTTTTATATGTGTTAACTTATATAACATATTTACTCTCTATTGTACAATGCTTGTAAACTTTGTTTTAATACCAATAACTCACCCTTGATTAACCATTTTCCTGATCCTCCACTTCCTCATTCAAATTAATGAACATAGTTTGTGTTTTTTTTTGTTTGTTTGTTTGTTTATTTTATTTATCATAGTCACACACACACACAGAGAGGCAGAGACACAGGCAGAGGGAGAAGCAGGCTCCATGCACCGGCAGCCCGACGTGGGACTCGATCCCGGGTCTCCAGGATTGTGCCCTGGGCTAAAGACAGGCGGCAAACCGCTGCGCCACCCAGGGATACCCCCATAGTTTTTTTTTTTTTTTAAACTATAATCTTTAACATTGTGTTATCCTAATATAGCTTTATTTCATTTTATGTTTCACGTTTCGGGAATGTTTTATAATTCATAATGTTTAAAATTAAAATCTCTTCCTGATATAAAATTCCACTTAAAAGATGCACATTTTGAGCTTTAGGTAGGAAATTTAGTAATACAACAACTGACAGTAATGTTTAAAATGGTATATCTCTACTTTTAGATGAAAGGATATCTCTTAGGATGACCCTTTATCAGGATTTGTACTGTTACATGTACAGGACACCCCGGGCAAAATCTCTCTGATCATAAGCAGGAATATAATATTTACTCTAAGTGACACAGATATTAAATAATGTTCCAGAGTCCTGCCTACAAATGATTATATTTTAT